>NW_027507764.1:495193653-495786153 GCF_037356315.1 Lithobates pipiens
GCTTGGGTAGGGGTACTCGGGAGGACATAAGAATAATGCCTCTCATGCAGCCGGCTTACTGCATTTGGTTGGGAATGGTGAGGTACAGGACCCTCTGGATACAGAAGCTCTGTGACAACCTCTCTTTGGAAGAAAAGAAAGGTTAATGTCCCGCCTGAAGTTTTGTATAGCACAAAAGCATTCAGCAAAGCCAATTGAAATAAGTAAGCAGACACTTTTTTGTACCAGCGTCTGGTCTTACGGGAAGTTAGATACGGCGCCAACATCTGGTCATTGAGGTCCACCCCTCCCATATTTTTGTTATATTCGTGGACACAGAGGGGTTTCTCCACAATACCAGTCGCCGTAGAAATTTGGACCGTCGTGTCTGCATGAAGGGCGGTAAGAACGAAAACATTCTTATTATGCCTCCACTTCATAGCGAGCAAATTATTACACCGATAGCAGGCTCTCTCCCCCAGCCTAAGACGGGAATCTACAAGCCGCTGGGGAAAGCCCCGGCGATTAGGTCGCACGGTGCCACATGCTCCAATCTGATGATCAAATAAATGACTAAACAGTGGCACGCTGGTGTAATAGTTGTCCACGTACAAGTGGTACCCCTTTCTGAATAAGGGTGACACCAATTTCCACACTATCTTGCCAGCGCTTCCTATGTAATCAGGGCAGTTCTCCGGCTCTACGTAACTATCTTTACCCTCATAAACCATAAAGCTCCATGCATAGCCTGTGGCCCTGTCACAGCACTTATAGAGCTTGACCCCGTATCTGGTACGCTTGTTGGGAATGTACTGTTTGAATGACAAGCGACCAGTAAACTTAACCAGGGACTCATCAACGCAGACAACTTTTTGGGGAGTAAACAAGTCTGCAAAACGTTGGTTGAAGTGGTTTATGAGGGGCCGAATTTTGTAGAGCCGATCGTATTCAGGGTCTCCACGTGGACGACAAAGTTCATTGTCACTGAAGTGCAAGAACCGCAAGATCTGCTCGTATCGTTTCCTGGACATGGAGTTAGAGAACACGGGCATGTGGTCAGCCGGATGCGTGGACCAATAAGCCCGCATCCGCATGAATTTGTGTGTGCCCATGTTGAGGGAAAGGCCCAGAAACGTCTTAAATTCGGAAACCGTAACTGGTTTCCAATCTCTGGCAAGAGACGGCAACTGGGGATTAGCGGCGATGCGTTGACCAGCATATAAATTGGTTTGGTCCACAATAGATCTATAGAGATCTTCCGTGAGATACAGAGAATAAAAAATCGAGTGGCGTAAAATCATCTGTATCCACCTGAATACCGGGTTGGGCAGTGAATGGGGGAAGTATGGGTTCTGCAGAAGTGGTGGGCACCCAATTAGGATAGGCGAATTCTGCAGGAAGGGCACTATGGGTACGACGGGCCTGTCTTTGTCTTCTTCTTGGTGGCAGCGGGACACTACTTGTGCTTGCCACCTCGCCAGCTTGAACTGCACTTATGGGACTCGCCACGTCACCACGTGATACTGCAGTGCTGGATGTACGTCCAGGGTGTACTAGGCCGCTGGTGCTTGCCAGTTCACCAAAAGGATGAGCGGCGCTAGTACTGGCTCTATACTCCATACGAGGGACTTGCGGTTCCTGCACCTCAACAACATCAGAAAATCGGGGTCGGGTACGCCTGACGTTAGCAGGGACCCCTTCTTCGTCGTCAGAGCTATCTGACATGGAGGCGCTGTCCTATACAGGTTCGTATTCTGAGCCTGAATCTGACAGATCAGTGTCTTCCTCTTCACTATCTGTCATGCTCAGAAACGTGTAGGCCTCTTCACTAGTGTACCTTCGCTTTGCCATTTTGGGCTCTAAATTTAGGGGTACAGTAGTGAGACTCACGGGTAAAAAAGCACCTAGCCTGTCAGCGACTGTATAAAACGCTACAAAAAAAAAACTGTTAGCGATCGCAGGGATCAGGCCTGACTCTGCGAATGCTGCAGTTATGTGTGTTGTGTTTTGTAAGTGACAGTGATCGATCGATACTGCACTTGGGTGGGCTGGGCTGGGCTGGGCAGAGGGGCAAAACGCAGGTGCTAGCAGGTATCTGGATTGATCCTGCTAACAATGCGTTTTTTTAGAACCCTAAATTGCTGGGCACGCTAGTATAGATCTGATCAGATCAGATATTGATCTGTTCGGATACTATACCACTAAGGGAGGTGTATGCTTTGCGCGTGGGTGTTAGCGGTACTGGCACTAACCTAGCACTGCCTGGGGCGACGCAGACCCTTTCTGACCCTAAAACCAAATTTATATCACCCGCCGGGTGATCAGGGGGTTAAACCTTTATTAGGTAATAAATGGCGGGTGCCCTGATGCTATAAAAAGCGAACTACCTAACCAGCGTCACCCGTAACACTTATACGGTGATCACTTGTGAAAGGGTTAACTAAGGGCAATCAGGGGTTAAAACCTTTATTGGGTATTTATATGGGGGTACCTGAAGCTTTATAAAAACCTGACGGGGAACCTAAATAACTAAATAACTAACTGGCTAACCAGCATCACCAGTGACACTTATGCAGCGATCGCTGGTGAAAGGGTTAACTCTAGGGGCAATCAACCTTTATTAGGTTATATATCGGGGTACCTAACGCTATAAAAACCTGGCGTTGAACCTAAAAAAAAACTAGCTTCCTAGCGGGACCAGTGACACTATTGCAGCGATCAGAAAAACGATCGCTTAGTGACACTGGTAAAAGAGGGTGAAAGGGTTAACTGGGAGGGCAATCAAGGGGTTAAACCTTTATTAGGGGGGGGGTAGGGGGCTACCCTGGACCTAAAGGGGCCTAACACTAGCTGCCCTGACACTTTTTACAGTCACAACTGACACTAAATGTAGTGATCAATAAATAAATGAACACTGCATTAGTGACACTGTGACTGGGGGGGGCGGGGGTCCGATCGGGGGGGTGATCGGGGGGTGACTGGGGTGAAATGTGTGCCTGTGTGTACCTATGTGTCAGTGGACTGTTGGTGCACTTACTTGGACGTCTTCCACTCCTCGCTGTCCGGTTCAAAAAGACCGCCACGAGGAGTGTGACATCACTTCCTCCTCCTGTGTTTACATTTTCACAGGGGAGGAAGTTCGTCACTGGCCAGGAGCGATCGAGAGGGGATGGCCAGAAACCAACGGCCATCCCCTCATCGCGGATCGCTCCTGCACCGAAAGGGACCGCCGTATCTAGCGGGAGGGGGTCCGATCGGACCCCCCACCCGCTAGAAGGCAGGCACGTACATCTACGTGATTGTGCCTGCCTGTGCCATTGTGTTGACGTACATTGGCAATACGGCGGTCCTGAAGTGGTTAATGGAGAGACCCTGTAGGTCTCCTACCCATCTAGCTGTGGTAATTGCCAGCAGGAAGGCCAATTTAAAACTTAAGAACTTAAAAGGAAACTCTGTGTCTATCACTCTTTCTGAGCAGCCTTTACCACTGAGGATTTGGCGCTCACTAACCAGGCCGTCAGATGGAAGAACTCCGGTGTGGGGGTGAAACACTGGACCCTGATAGAGTAAGTCCGGAAGCTTCCAGGGAGGCGCTACTGACAGCGCTTTCAAGGTTGCAAACTACACCCACTTTGACCATCATGGAGCTACCAGGAAGAAGTGGCTCAAGGACCAGTTGAGTTTTTGAATGACTCGAGAAATCAGTGCCAGAGGAGGGAAGGCATAAGCCAATTGGAACTTCCATTCCTAGGCTAGGGCATCCAGGCCCTCTGACTCCCTTTCCTGAGAGAGGGAGAAGAACTTATTTACCTCCCTGTTATTGGCAAAGAGGTCTATTTCTGGGCAACCACATTTTTGGTTAATGCCTGGAATACCTTGGGGTTCAGCTCCCAGTCTGACAGGTTGGCAACTGACAAAGTCTGCTTCCCGATTGTCCGCCCCCTTTATGTAGGCTGATGACAGAGAGATTACCCCGGGCTCGGCCCAGCTCAAAATCTCCTTTGCAGAGCTTAAATGGGCTTTGGATCTGAGCTCCCTGAGGTTGGAAGAGGATCTGGCTACCCTCTTGTCCCAGGTGCCCTGTGCCTTGGCCTTTTCTAGGTGGGCTCCCCAACCCCAGGCACTGGTGTGTCCATGGTGAGCTTTAGTGGATCCCACGGTCTGCCTTTTTACAGGACTAACCACCACTCCAGGAAAGATATTACCTGAGGAGTTATGACTAAACTTTCATCTAGGGATTCGTTCCTTTTGTCCCAAGAGGACACTGTCTGGAAATTCCCTTGATCAAGAAGTTTCCCCATTTCTAAATTTTCCCTTCACTGTGGTTGAAAACGAACATCGATTTGACCCCACTAACGATTAGAAAATCGAACAAATGTTCTTAAAAATGACTTTTTTTGAAGGAAGAAATTGTTTTTGTATGGCCAGCATATAATAGATTACATTTCTGTTTGAAAATCTGCAAAACAATCTTTAATTTTTTGTTTCTTTAAATAAACTTTGATCTGAGCCCGATGATATTTACCAGATTCAACCTCCAAATAATATATACAATATATCTCTTCAGTCTGTTATTCTCAGTGGACAAGAGATGTTGTTCCCTAACCATATAGCTGGTTATTTATGTTTACCATTGCATACAAATATTGAAGAATAAAATTGCCTTTTTTTAACCTTTACATATTAACTAAATTATAAACACTTTAAGGTTATTAACCAAAACAATAAAATCGGCCAATTAATCGATTATGAAAATAATTGTTAGCTGCAGCCCTAATCTAAACGCATCAAAATTACACCACAGTGAATATAAAACACATCAAATTTCACCAGAGAGCATCTAAAATACACCAGAAAGAATATAAAAACATATCAAAAATACACCACAGTGCACCTAAACGCATAAAAATACACCAGAGAACATCTAAATGCATAAAACACACCACAGTGCATCTAAACACATCAAAAAAATACCACAGTGCATCTAAACGCATTAAAAATACACCAGAGAGCATCTAAACGCATCAAAAATACACCAAAGTGCAAAATACATGAATCACAATATCAGATAATAATCTCTGATCACCATGGTAACGGATATAATCAGAGCCCTACCCCCTCTCCCCTGAGCTCCTCTCCGTGTCTCCTCTGTCGGCCACCTGGGGCAGAGCTTCCCCATCATCACCCCACCTACCAAAACCCGCTATATACACCTCCCCATTACTTCCGGTACCAACCAGAGCTCTATGTTAATTACCAGGAGGACTGTATAGTGATCGCACATTATAGGAAGTGCTGGCCTCTAGTGGCACCGGGGATCAGTACAGTCACTGAAATGTCACCAGAGACATCTCATTATACTAATATTATCAATTGCATTTACAATAATTATTATTCTTTTAAAGCGGTTCTTCACCCTAAAGGGGAAATTCCGCTAATCTGATCCCCCCTCCCCTCCGGTGCCACAATCGGCATCTTTCAGGGGGGAGGGGGGTGCAGTTACCTGGATAATCCAGGTATCTGCACCCACTTCCGGGCAGACCGCTGCAGACCCCCGCAGACGCCCCGCCCCCCCCCATTGTGTTCTGGGAAACGCACAGTTCCCAGGACACAGCGGGGGATCTGAAGAGATGCGCAGCGCGACTCGCGCATGCGCAGTAGGGAACCGGGCAGTGAAGCCACCATGCTTCACTTCCCGATTCCCTGACAGAGGATGGCGGCGGTGGCAGCAGCGAGACGAGCGATCGCTCGTCATCTGCCGCCGACATCGCTGGACCCTGGGACAGGTAAGTGTGATTTTATTAAAAGTCAGCAGCTGCAATATTAGTAGCTGCTGGCTTTTAATATTTTTTTTTTTAGGGGCAGAACCACTTTAACTATAACTACAATATCCCTAATAATATTACATTAACTAAAAATGAAATATTTACATTGTATTGCTATTATATTACTATAAAATATAGGATCTCCTATGAATAACAATAATTAATTACAATACATAAAATAATAATAAATAAAAATAATAAATAATGATCTGATGTAAAAATGCATCAGAGCACATCAAACACATGACTTGGCAGTTAAAGGGTTAAAAATTGAGAACTAATTTGTGTAATAATGATAAAATAAAAAATGAAAAGATTTGATTTGCAGGGAGGATTTATACGGCTCCATTCACATCATAGGAATACATATTTCAGCCATGGAACTATAAGGGTTAAATCTCACTCATTATAACATGCTCTTACAGGTGCCGTATCCCTATTAGATCCATATACTGAGCCTACAGGCTGAATTCACAAAGCTCACAAATAAGGACATGGCTCCTTTAACCGTTTCAGCCCCGGAAGATTTTTACTCCCTTCCTGACCAGAGCACTTTTTGCAATTCAGCACTGCGTCACTTTAAATGACAATTGCGCAGCCATGCGACGTGGCTCCCAAACAAAATTTTTCCCCACAAATAGAGCTTTCTTTTGGTGGTATTTTCTGCGCTATAAACAAAAAAAAGTGACAATTTTGAAAAAAAAAAAAAAAACAATATTTTTTACATTTTGCTCTAATAAACATCCCCAAAAATATATCAAAAATATGTTTTCCTCAGTTTAGGCCAATGCGTATTCTTTGACATATTTTTGGTAAAAAAATAGCAATAAGTGTTTATTGATTGGTTTGCACAAAAGTTATAGCATTTACAAAATAGGGGATCATTTTATGGCATTTTTTTTACTAGTAATGGAGGCGATCTGCGATTTTTATTGTGACTGCGACATTATGGCTAACACATCGGACATTTTTGACACATTTTTGGACCATTGTCGTTTATACAGCAATCAGTGCTATACAAATGCACGATCCTGTGTAAATGACACTGGCAGTGAAGGGGTTAACCACTAGGGGGCAGGGTAAGGGTTAAGTGTGTCCTGGGGCATGTTTCTAACTGTGGGGGACGTGGCTACATGTGACATTTCACTGATCTCTGCTGCCAATCACAGGGAGCAGAGATCAGTGACGCTGTCACTAGGCAGAATGGGGAGATGCTTGTTTACATTAGCATCTCCCCGTTCTTCCTTCCCGTGAGACGATTGAGGGTATACCCGCTGCAATCGAGCCCGCAGGACCCGCGATCCAAATCACTGAGGTCCGGCCTGCACATGCGATGGCACGGCGGCAAATTTAAAAAGGGACGTACCTGTCCGTGCCATTCTGCCGACGTACATCAGCGTGCGCAGCGTCATCAGCTGAGCCGATATAAAGAGTGGCAGGGAAGGCAGGCAGCAGAATGAACATCAGCGGGATACAGACACAGAGATTGGTAAGTATTGTGGATATTGATAGATACAAAATAACTGAAACTCTTTCATTGGATTCCCCCCCCCCCCCCCATTGATGAGGGATCACCACCCCCCCTCCTATGTACACATGCATAGGGCTTGCCTCAGACATTGATAAGGCCCCCCCCCCATTATACACATGTATAGGGATGGCCACGGATATTGATGAGGGGTCCCCCTATATGTATACATGTATAGGGATGGCAATGGACATTGCTGGCTCTTGTCCTGTAAACAGCAATCTGCTGATTTTTAAAGAAAACAGTAATTCTTGGCACTGTATACATGGAGCCAAGTCCCCCCTCCCCCCATCTGTCAACCAAATTTTTTTTTTTAACAAGCCTTGCACTCCGCTTATTACAGGCTGCGATTATTTAATGCCTTTAGGATGCAGGTGGCGTAATCTCCAGCGCTGCATTCTCCAACAATTACAGATTCCCGGCCTGCCCCTGATTGGTTGATATAGAAGCCAGAACTTACATTTAATTATTAGACACTGCAGTGCAGAAGATGACTCCGTCTGCACCCCACAGGCATTAAATAGACCCTTTATGCCCCCCTGCTGAACAAATGGTGCCCCACTAAATTTCTGCAGGTCTGTGCTGTAAGCTCCCACAGACAGTATCTATTTCATCATTTGCCTGGAATTCTGCCTTAGACCCCACCCACACTTGGCGATTTGGAATGACCGGCAGAAGTGCTGGGATTCTGCCTGCAATGGCAAATCATGGGAAAATGTGCATTTTTCTTAACCACTTATGGACCACCCACCGCAGTTTTATGTCAGTACTTTGAAGAGGAATATAGTTATGGCAGCAGCTAGCTGCCATAACCCTGGCATCCTCTTCTTCGGCAGGCGGTCCGCTCTCAGATAAAAGTAGTCTCGGCAGGGGATTCCCCACAAGATCACTTTTATTGGCGGTGGGAAAGGGGCCCCCCTCCCGCCGCGCTTTGGTGCTCTCCGCCGCTTCCAACGGGTCCGGTAAGCGATCAGATGTTTTCCCTAGCCTGACATGGAGAAGAGTGAGCAGAATATGGTCCCCACTCGTATTTAATATTATTGCAGGGCGGTAGCGATGTCAAAACCACTTTGAAAAGGGACTTTTTTTTTTTTTTTTTTAAATGACAATTTAATTATTATTTTTTATTATTATTGCATTCTAAGTCTTTTTGACCCCAGATCTCATTAAAAGCAGGTCCTGTCATGCTTTTTTTTTCCCCTATTACAAAGGAAGTTTACATTCCTTGTAATAGGAATAAAAGTGACAAAAAAAAAAAAAAACAGTGTCAAAATACAAAAAAAAAAAAGAGTTTATTTTTTTTATTTTTTTAAATGTGCCCCATCCCGACAAGTTTATGTGCAGAAGCGAACGCATATGTGAGCAGTGCCCGCATATGAAAAATGGTGCTCAAACCACACGAGGTATCACCACGATCAGTAGAGCGAGATCAATAATTCTAGACCTAGACCTTCTCTGTAACTCAAAACATGAAACCTGTAGAATTTTTTAAACATGGCCTATGGAGGTTTTTAAGGGTAAATGTCGCCATTCCATTTGAAGCTTGACATGTTGGGTATCAATTTACTCGGTGTAACGTTCTTTCACGCTACAGGAGACAGCCAGCGCTCTACACGGCGGCATGATGAGCGAGGTGGCTGACGTACTACAGGAGGCGGCCACAGACAGCCGACTCGCTACAGGAGACGGCAGCAGGGGCGTAACTATAGGGGGTGCAGCAGTTGCGACCGCAACTGGGCCCTGTGATGCAGGGGGCCCATGCAGCCCCCTCTACATATGGCCGACAGCAGCATAGGCAGCTAGCACACACTATTACATACCCCCTCCATATCCCCCTGGGGACAGGGACCCCTTCTCACGTGGGGACATGAACCCCACCTCCCCTGGCAACAGGGACCCCTTCTCACCTGGGGGCAGTAACTTCATCTGCCCTGGAGAAAAGGACCTCATCTCTTCTGGGGACGGGGACCCAATCCTGCCTAGGGACAGTCCCCCAATGGGGCACCTAAAAATGTAAAAAAATAAATAAATAAAAACTACTGATACCAGTGGTGGAACTACAGGGCTCACAAAGGTCATACCTCTGACCACACCCTGGAGTTCCACCACCAGACTCGGAGGGGAGGGCCCTGGCTGGGGTTCAGGGGGGCCCTTCATGGTTTCTTGCATCGGGGCCCTGAAGGTTCTAGTTACGCCACTGGACGGCAGGCATGGTTGTGCTACAGGAGATGCGGGCATGGAGCACGAGGCGGCCAGAGATGGACAGCACGCTACAGGAGACAGCGGGCATGGTGTGTGAGGCGGCTGATGGGCTACATGAGATGGCCAATGCGCTACAGTAGATGGCGGACATAGTGCGCGAGGCAGCCGACGTGCTACAGATGGCCACACAGACGGCTGAAACGCTACAGGAGACAGCGGGCATGGTGTGCGAGGCGGTAGACGCGCTACAGGAGACAGCCACAGTCGGCGGACACACTACAGGAGATGTGGGCATGGTGCACGAGGTGGTGGATGCGCTACAGCAGATGGCGGTCATAGTGCATGAGGCGGCAGATACGCTACAGGAGGCATCCACAGACAGCCGACGCGCTACAGGTGATGGCGGGCATGGTGCGCAAGGCGGCGGACGCGCTACAGGAGACGGCCACAGACTGAGAACATGTTGTAGAAGTTGTTGGAGACATGAGACTGATAGAATTCACTAGAACAGGGCACTAGTGAAACACATTAGCGTGCACCAAAGCGTGTCCATATTTTATGTTATACACCCGTGTGCCCCTAAGGCCGCATTCACACCTAGTGTAGGGGAACCTGCGTCCCCATGCATTATCTTTAGTACATCTTCACACAGCGCACATAGGACAATCCATTCATCTTCCTAAACCTTTTCTAGCAGGGAGTGTGAGGTGGTAAAGGGCACATGGGCTCAGTGCACTCGGGGTGCCAATAGGAAGCATGCTGTGTGTTTGCAGCACATTATTCCCAGGCTCTGCGTGTTCCGGTGTGAGCGCCGCCTGAATGTTTATCATACTTGTACTTCACGGCATGCAATGACCATGTGGCAGGTTGTCATGAATTTGGCGCCAACCTCCTGAATACATTCCCCATGTTTCACGGACTGAATGCCCCTCAGTGTGAGGAGAGAGCTCTGAGAACCCAGCACAGCCCACCCCCGGTGACGTCACCCGCCCGGGCTCCCCCGGTGCCCTCCAGTCACGGTGCACAGGCCGCTCCTACCTCCGTCCAGCGGGTGCCGCTCCTTGCACGGTGCACACAGGGCGGGGAGGAATGTGGGATCTCCCGGTGACTCGGTGTGTCCGGTCTCGGAGTACAGGCCACAATGACACGTAGACGGGGCGCTGTGTACACGGAGCTCACATTTCACAGCTCTGGCTGGAGTGTGTGTTTGTTTTTAAAGGAGCCCGCCCTGTCATAGGAAACAATGCAAGGGAAGGCTGTGTGCCTGGCTGCCCCCCACCTCTGCAGGATAGCCCCCAATATCCACATTGCCCCACCCAATGGGGGGCACAGAGCTCGAATATCTTCTTATTCTCCTCTATGAGGAATGGACATTAACTCCTTCCTGCCTAAACCTTTTCTGACATTTGTTGCTAACAAATTAAAATCAGTATTTATTGCTAGAAAATGACTTAGAACCCCCCAGGCATTCTATATATATTCTATATATCACCTAGAGAACAAAATGATGATCATTGCAATATTTTATGTCACACTGTATTCATGCATTGGCCTTTGAGATCGATTTTGTTTTGGAAGAAATACACTTTCATGAATTAACACAAAACTGTAACGTTAAACACAACAAATGTTCCTTGAGCACTATGAACCGTCAGCCGTCTGATGTACGTATCCTGGAAAATATAGATTGAGCTATTGAGTCCAGTGCAGCCGCCAACCACTGGAAAAGGTGGATAAGGCCCCTTTCACACTTCAGGCGGACCTGAACGGATGCTCCATAGAGCTCTATGGAGCGTCGGATGTCAGCGGTGACATGTCCGCTGACATCCGACCCGCTCCGATCCGAAAAAGTGTGACGGAGGAAAAAGGTATTGTTCCATCTGTCATCGGATCGGATCGGATGACGACGGACACTGTGGTCCGTCGTCACCCGATCTCCCATAGGGGAGAGTGGCACTGACAGGTCCATCCCTGCGCAGTGTGCAAAGACGGACCCGTCATCTTCCTGCTCAGCTGAGATCACTCCGGCGATCCCCGCTGAGCAAACGGATATCCACGGGGTGGATCAGCACTGAACATCCCCGTGTGAAAGGACCCTAAGGAAACACTGAAAACAAAGAAGCATCCAGCATAAAAATTTGCAAACCTTTAGGCCCTTTTCACACTGGGGCGGTGGGTGTGTCTATTTTTAGTGGTGCTTTACCATCAATTTCGGGGAGCTATTCGACCACTAGCGGGGTTCTTTTACCCCCCACTAGCGACTGAGAAAGGGTTAAAAAAACAGCCGCAAAAGGCTTAAAACCACCGCAAAGCGCTATGCCAGCGGTATAGTCACGCTGCCCCTGATTTCAATAGATACACTATACACCGCTCCTTCACCAATCAAAAGATGCCGCTAGCAGGACTTTTTTTAGCGTCCTGCCCACGGACCGCTCTGGTGTGAAAGCCCTCGGGACTTTCACATTGGAGACACAGCAGCGGCTCTTTCAGGGCGCTTTGCAGGTGCTGTTTTTAGCGCTGTAGTGCCTGCAAAGCGTGTGAAAGGGGGCTTAGCCAAGTAAAAAATGATATTATTTGATGCACACACTACAGAACCCCCCAAACATATATTTTTTTTTAGTAGACACCCTAGAGAATAAAATGGTGGTTGTTGCAATATTTTATGTCGCACTGTATTTGCACAGCGGTCTTTCAAATGCATTTTTTTGGGGAAAAAATTTCTTTAATGAATAAAAAAAAAAAAAAAACAAACAAAAAAAAAAAACTAACCAGTAAAGTTAGCCCATTTTAAATTTTTTTTTGTATAATGTGAACGATTTTACGTCACGAGAATCATAAGAGAACCGTGATCTTTTTATTCTAAGCATAAAAATCGTGATTCTCGTTTTGCCCAGAATCGTGCAGCTCTACTGATAGTTGAAGTTTATCGGTTGATGTTAACCCCTCTTTACCTGGATGTCATAGTGGTGAATGAATGAATGAAATACTTATATAGCGCACAATGCGAACTGAATCGCCTCTAGTACTGTACTTATTTTTTCACATTATATCTACAATGACTATTTGTTTTTATGATTGCCTTTGCAAATGCCTACAAATTTCTTATCATTGACAGTTGTTTTCATTTTTCTCAAGAGGGCATCAAAAAAATACATTTTTTATTTGGCTAAAGGGTTGCACATTTTTATGCTAGACCCATAGAGCACTGCTTCTTTGTTTTCAAAACAGTAAAGTTAGCCCAATTTTTTTGTATAATGTGAAAGATGATGTTACGCTGAGTAAATAGATACCCAACACGTCATGCTTTAAAATTGCGCACGCTCGTGGAATAGCCACAAACTATGGTACCTTAAAATCTCCTTAGACAACACTTAAAGAATTTCCTCAGGTTACCAGTTTAGGCCCCATGTACACGGACGCTGCTCAATGTACGTTCAGAGGCAGTTGGACGCTTTTTTCAACTGCCCCTGAACTCATTCAATGTTATCCTATGTGACCATGTACACAGTCTCGTTTATTTTCGTTTCTAGGCAGTTGCGTTTAACAGCGTTTCTTCTAAAGCAAAAAAATGGGTTCAGACGCAGAAGTTTCCAATGTTTAAGACGCCAAACGTGGCAACTCGCGTTTCGTTTATAGGAGTTTTCTGTTTTTGGGCATTTAAAAAAAATATTTATATATTTTTTTAAACGCTTCTAAACGCAAACGTGGCAAAATGCCACTAAACGCGGCATGTAAATGCGGCAAAACGGACGTTTTAAAAGTGGGTTACTGTCTGTCAAGTTAAATAGTTCTGGAGAGGTTGTAAAAATGTCCCGTGTACATGGGGCCTGATGCCGCGTACACACGACCGGACTTTACGGCAGAAAAGGTCCGATGATCTTCCCGACTAACTTTCTGCGGAGTTCTGACAGACCTCCGAACGAACGGACTTGCCCACACATGAACGGACCGTTCGCTTCTGCACGCAAGTTTGGAGGGACAGGGCACGTTAAACTTTTTTTTTCTTATTTATTTATTTGTTTTTACACTGTCCATTAATTTTTATTTTTATCACTTTTATTGCGGTTACAAGGACTGTAAACATCCCTTGTGACAGTAATAGGCAGTGACAGGTACTCTTTATGGAGAGATCTGTGATCTATAACACCCCAAATCCCTCCTTTGCACTTCAAAGCAACCAGACTTGGTATTTTGAATGCTTTTAATACTGTCATTTTTTTTAAATCTAGCACCTGTAAGTTTCCAGTAAACAGGAAGTGATGACATCACTTCCAGGTTACAAAATCCAAGACCCAATCAAAGCCGATTCCAGCTTTGTTCGGGTTTACAGCCAGCCATCGGACGTGTCGGCTGGTCGCTCGGACCTCCTGGTGGAATGGGAGAGCACAGGCGAGCTACAGGAAGGAGGAGAGCTTGTAATGACAGCTGAGTGGCTGCTTAGCCGCATCGGTTGTTATTACAAGAAAGCTAACTGTCTGCTCTAAAAAACGGTACCGGGTTGCAGGCATTACCCCAGTGCAAACCTTTGAAGCCAAAGGCTGCATATTTGCGTTATGTCAGCATGAAGGGATTAACCACTTCCCGACCAGCGCACGACGATGTACATCGACAGAATGGCACGGGCAGGCATATTGGCATACAGGTACGTCCAATATTCAATGCCGCCCTGCCATCGGGAGCATCCGGCGGCGGCGCGCTCCCACGCTGGTCGGGACCCCCGTGAGTCTGGTCGCAGGACCCGCGGACTCGATCGCCGCGGGCATTCCCGCGATCGTCTCACGGAGCGGCCGAATGGAGGAAATGCCGAGTAAACAGCATTTCTCCATTCTGCCTAGCAACTAGTGACGCTGATCTCTGCTCCATGTGATTGGAGCAGAGATCAGTGTTCACTAAATGAAAGCCCAACCCCCCACAGTTAGTAACACACCCCTAGGAACACTTAACCCCTACACTGCCACCCACTGGTTAACCCCATTCACTGCCAGTGTCATTTACGGTACACAGGAATCACTGCATTTATATAGCAGTGATTACTGTATAAATGACAATGGTCCCAAAAATGTGTCAAAAATGTCCGATGGGTCCCCCACAATGTCGCAGTCACAATAAAAATCGCTGATCGCCGCCATTACTAGTAAAAAAAAATAATAAAAAATTATTAATAAAAATGCTATAAAACTATCCCTATTTTGTAAACGCTATAACTTTTGCGCAAACCAATCAATAATCGCTTATTGCGATTTTTTTTTTACCAAAAATATGTAGAAGAATACGTATCGGCCTAAACTGAGGGAAAAAAATGTTTTTTTATATATTTTTGGGGGATATTTATTATAACAAAAAGTAAAAAATAATGCGTTTTTTTCAAAATTGTCGCTCTATTTTTCTTTATAGCGCAAAAAATAAAAACCGCAGGGGTGATCAAATACCACCAAAAGAAAGCTCTATTTGTGGGAAAAAAAGGACGTCAATTTTGTTTGGGAGCCACGTCGCACGACCGCGCAATTGTCAGTTAAAGCGACGCAGTGCCGAATCGCAAAAAGTGGTCTGGCATGAAGGGATTAACCACTTAACCAGCCAGCAAATTGGTCCGGTCTGAAAGGGGTTAAAGTGTAAGGAAATGCAATACTTTTTGGTTTAGTTATGGGGAGAGGGATTAGACCACCTGTCAGGTTTTTATTGCTGTCTGTGTCCCCATTACAGAGATGCACCCTCTTTTAGTCTTGTCTACCATCTTCACTGAGCATGAAAGTAAAAAAAACAGCATTTTAGCTTGCACATGATTGGATGATAAATTCAGCAAAGCTTCCACTCATTTCAGATCTACCCCTTAGATTTAGAGGGACTGCACTTCCAAGTGCACTTGCAGTGCAAAGTGGAGTTGCACTTTTTAAATAACCCCCTATGTGTCTTTCGTGTTCTATCTTAGCTGCCCTAATTGCACCCTTACATTTCTTGTTGCAGTCTTTATAAAGTCTGAATGCTGATGATCCCTCAATCTTGTATTTTTTGAAGGCCTTCTCCTTTGCTTTTATATGCATTTTTTCATTGGAGTTAAGCCATCCAGGACTTTTTTGCTCTTTTAAATTTATTATCCAACGGGATGCATTGGCTAATGCCCTTATTTAATATGTTCTTAAAGCAAACCCATCTCTCCTCCGTGTTCTTTGTTCCCAAGATTTTATCCCAATTTATATCTTCTAGCAAGGTTTGTAGTTTAGGGAAGTTGGCTCTTTTGAAATTCATTGTCTTTGTATTCCCCTTATGTTTCCTATTTGTGTGATTTATACTGAAGCCAATTGACTTCTTTCCTAAATTGCCCTGTATTTCCACATCCATGATCAGGTCTGTATTGTTGGTAATCAGTAGATCCAGTACCTCTTTATTTCTAGTTGGTGCGTCTACTATCTGAACCATGAAATTGTCTTGCAAGACATTTAGGAACTGGCGAGCCTTAGACAAATGCGTGGTCCCTCTGCCCAGTCTATGTCTGGACAATCAAAAGTCGCCATTATGATAACACTTCCTATCCTTGCTGCTAAACCAACTTGTGATAGGAAAACCATCTCCCCCTCCTTCAGGTTAGGGGGCCTATAGCATACTCCCAGTATTATTTTCCCCTAAACTTCATCCCTCTGGAGCTCTACCCATAAGGATTCCACCTCCTCCCTAGCTCCCTTAGTGATGTCATCTCTCACATTCACTTGTACATTATTCTTGATATATAGGCATACCTCTTCCCCTTTTTTACCCTCTCTATCCCTGCGATAAAGTGTATACCCTTGAATGTTTGCCAGCCAATGATGAGAGCTGTTGAACCAGGTCTATGAAATTCCCACAAAATCCAAATCCTCCTTGTACAATAGTATCTCTAGTTCACCCATTTTGTCCGACAGGCTCCTAGCATTGGTGAACATGCCACGTAGTATAGACCGGTCACATATTATCCTCTTATTGGGTGTTCTGAGATTGCAACTAAAAATTGTTACTATACTTACCTTGGGTTTATGTGCTTTAGTCAACCTACCGCTAATGCCCCCAATACTACCCTCTGGAATATTTTCTGTGCTATCTCTACCTCTGGGCCCTCCCCACCATCGCCTAGTTTAAAAACTCCTAACTTTTCAGCCATCTTCACTTCAAGCAGATCTGCACCCTCCTCATTTAGGTGCCGTCCGTCCCTTCTCTAGTACTGGTGACCGACTGAGAAGTCGGCCCAGTCCTCCAGGAACCCAAACCCCTCCTTTCACCAGCTCCTCAGCCACTTGTTTACTTCTCTAATCACCCTCTGCCTTTCTGTTGTGGCTTAAGGTACCGGTAGTATTCCTGGGAATACTACCTTGGAGGTCTTTTTCCTCAATTTAGCTGCTAAGTCTCTAAAATTGTTCTTTAGGACACTCCATAGGCCCCTAACTTTGTCATTGGTGCCAACGTGCACTATGACAGCCGGGTCTTCCCCAGCCCCTCCCAGTAATCTGTCCACCAGATCCGTGATGTGCCGAAACACAGGCGCTCGGTAGACAACATACAGTTCGCCACTTCAGGTCTTTGTTTCAGATTGTCCTCTTTGTCCTTCTAAGAATTGAGTCTACTACCACCAGAATCTGGGTTTCCTTTCCCTTCGGTTCCCCCCACCCTCACTGGAGGAGTTCTTCCCCCAGCAGCTAGAAGAGTCCCTCAGCTCCAGCAGTGCTGGTCCCTGACTGGTTTTACCAATGTCACTCAATGAAGCGTACTTATTGGGATGCTCCAGCCCTGGATTGGCCTACCTGGTACTTCTCCCTCTACCCTTCCTGTCACCCATCCGCTGTTTCCTAGTACCTGCACCTCTTTGTCTCCACCTGCCTCTGTGCTGGCCCCTGCCGGCACCTGCCGTTTCTTTCCTGCCTCTCCTTTAGTATGGAGGGTCTTCTCAGTGCTTAAATTTTCACAGCAGTATATATCTCAATTGGATGATCAAGGAACGCATGCATGTCGCATACATGTCGCAAGATGTACACCGTGTTGCATTCCACACCCACCAGGCATCGTACCTATTAAATTTAATGAGGATTGGGGATTATACCCTGTCCAAATTACCTAACAACTAGCTTCCTGAAACTAATACTCAACAAGACAATACACAGGTACTCAACAAGACAATACACAGGTACTCGCAGACCCACGTGCACACACACACACAATACACATGTACTAATGATCCACACACTACTCAGACAACACTCAGGTACTCACAATACACAGGAACTACTTAACACTAAGGCCTCATGCACACTGGACGTTTTTGGACGTTTTTACAGCAGCTGTTTTTGGCTTCAGACATTTTTTTCTACAGTCAAACTCCCCATCATGTTATTATATGGACTTTTTCAGCTGAAAAAATGCCGCAACTTCAAAAAATGCTGATAAACCCTCGAAAACATGGCTCACCAGCATTTTTTGATGTTTTGAGCCATTGAAAAAAAGAAAAAAATGTTTAAAAATAAAAAAAACCTGCTAAAAAACGCTAACCCGGAAAAACAACCAAAAAAAAGCAAATAAATGCTAAAAAAAGCTATTGCAAAAACGTTGAAAAACCCACTGCAAAGCTACCAGTGTTTTTATAAGGTTATTTTAACGTCCAGTGTGCATGAGGCCTAATACCTAATACAGCAAACGTACACCCTCTGCACTCTTTACAATACACAGGTACACACTCACCCTACATAGGTACTTGACCCCTGTTATAACCTCTTGTTTTCAACTCTGGTTTTTAACTCACCACTTAGTCCAGTTCCACTAACTCCGGTTTTTAACTCCCCACTTAGTCTAGTTCCACTTAGGCCCCTTTCACACTAACGTCCCGTTCAGGCCCGCCTGTCAGTTTTTCAGGCGGACCTGAACGGGTGCTCCATAGAGCTCTATGGAGCGTCGGATGTCAGCGGTGACATGTCCGCTGACATCCGACCCGCTCCGATCCGAAAAAGTGTGACGGAGGAAAAAGCTATTTTTCCATCCGTCTGCGGATCGGATCGGATGACGACGGGCACTGCGGTCCGTCGTCATCCGATCTCCCATAGGGGAGAGCGGCGCTGTGACAGGTCCGTCCCTGCACAGTGTGCGGAGACAGACCTGTCATCTTCCTGCTCAGCGGAGATCGGCGGAGTGATCCCCGCTGAGCAAACGGACATCCACGGGGCGGATCAGAACTGATCCGCCCCGTGTGAAAGGACCCTAACTCCGGTTTTTAACTCCCCACTTAGTCCAGTTCCACTAACTCCAGTTTTTAACTCACCACTTAGTCCAGTTCCACTAACTCCAGTTTTTAACTCACCACTTAGTCCAGTTCCACTTGGTCTAAGTTACCGCAAACTCAAGGATGAGCAGGCTCACAGTGAGTTCTACAGAAAGCTGTCATGGTTATGCAGTGATCTTCCTCTGGTTGCTTACCTCCACTCATGTGTTCTGACTAAGAGGCCAGCCACTTCCACCTGGTGGTTTTTATAACCTCTCCTCTAAGCATGGCTCCACCCCAAGCCCTATCAGGGAACCCTATATTAACCTGTGCACTGCAAGCCAACAGTGCTGATCAACCATTCTGTATTCATTATGTGTTTGACTTCCTGGTTCCTGCTTGCCGTGTGCGCTATGTTTGACTCTGTTACCAACCTTGGCGTGTTCTCAACGATTCCTATCTACTTGTGACCTTGACCTTTTGCATGTCCCTGACCATCCCTGTCTGCCTGTGATCCTGAACCTTTGGCGTGTACTCTGTTGTTCCTGTCTGCTAGTTGCCCTGACCTCTGCCGTATCCCCTTATTATCCTTGTCATTCCAGCCTGCTGCTTCTTTCTCCTGTAGTCTACTGTGAGCGTGAGCTGTGAGACCCTAGGGGCCGTGACCTGGAGCCAGACTGCAGCGAAGTCCATCCTCACCACTGGAGGCTCTGGCGAACACCCGCTGGCTCTTAGACTCCGCGCCCTGGTGAATCTATGCTCCAGCTCCCATTGGGATCTGTGTAAGTGATCCTGTAGACCTGTGTCCTGAATTTCCATGGGTACAATCCGCAGCAGTCAGTCCTAAGGTCCACTACCTAGTAGTGCACTTCCGACTCCTACGGAGTGCATCTGTCACCTGGTCTCAGGTGACCTGACAAAAGCTATATAGGCCTCAAGCACCTGTAACCAATAAATCACTCCCCTTAGAGTCCATTCACACAGGGGCAACTTTGGATCCGACTTGAAGTCGTTCCAAGTTGCCTCAAGTCGCGCAACATGATAAAATCAATGTAAGTGAATGAGAGCCATCTTAATGTACACTACTGAAGTCGCTCCGGCTTCAGAAAAGGTTCCTGTACTACTTCAATCCGACTTCTAGGCAACTTGTACCCATTGATTTCAATGGAAGTTGCCTCCAAGTCGGATCCCCTGTCTTAACTGAAGCAACTTTTCAGGAAGTAAAAATACTTTTCTAGGCAAACCCCTCCCTCCCACAGCGCTGATTATTAAGTGATTGGCCACTGGCAAAGTCCCCTGTCCTGGAGGCAACTTCAAGTTTCCTTGTAAGCTGCCTCAAGTCGTGCCGTGATTCATACTCAAGTCGTGTCCAAGTTGCCTCCCAAAGTCTCGTTGGGAGTGGTGTTGCCCCTGTGTGAATGGACTCTTAATTAGTAGGCTGAAGGAAGCAAAGAGAACTGTTCCTCCCTTCGGATGGGGGTCATATGACATCCTCTGCTCCCCAGCCTTGTGGAAAGCATGCACGTTCCCCGCATCGCTGGGGACCCCGGTGCGCGTGCCCAGCGGCCGCTATGTCTGCCGGGCACCCGCAATTGCCCGGTAACAGAGCCGGGAAGTGGATCTGTGTGTGTAAACACACAGATCCATGTCCTGTCACGTCCTGTCAGGGGAGAGGAGAACTGATGTTCCTTGTACAGAGGAACACCGATCGGTCTCCTCCCCTGATCAGTCCCCTCCCCCCACAGTTAGATTCACTTACTAGGACACATATTTAACCCCTGCAGCGCCCCCTAGTGTTAACTCCTTCCCTGCCAGTCACATTTATACAGTAATCGGTGCATTTTTTTATAGCACTGATCGCTTTATAAATGTGAATGGTCGCAAAATAGTGTCAAAAGTGTCCGATCTGTCTGCCGCAATGTCACAGTCACGATAAAAATCGCAGATTGCCACCATTAGTAGTAAAAAATAAATAAAAATGACAAATCTATCCCCCATTTTGTACATGCTATAACTTTTGCACAAACCAATCAATATACGCTTATTGGGATTTTTTTTACCAAAAATATGTAGAAGAATACATATCGGCCTAAACTGAAGGAAATTTTTTTATTTTATTTTTTTTAAAAATTGGATATTTATTATAGCAAAAAGTAATAAATATTGTGTTTTTTTTTTCAAAATTTACACTCTTTTTTTTGTTCATAGAGCAAAAAAAAAAAAAAAAAAGCAGGGGTGATCAAATACCACCAAAAGAAAAACGATAAAAATGAAATTTGGGTACAATGTCGCATGACTGCGCAATTGTCATTCAAAGTGTGACAGCACTGAAAGCTGAAAATTGGCCTGGGCAAGAAGGGGGTAAAAATTCCCAGTATGGAAGTGGTTAAAAAGTGACAGAAAAAGGTGTTAAAAAGCTACAAGGAAAAGAACCTAAAAATACAACACAGCAATCACCAGCAGTAAAAAGCAAAACTTGTTCACACTCTCCTCTCAAGGGCCCCACTGTTTAGCTTCCAACCATCAGTCTGGCCTTGTGGACAGCCTTACTAGAAGAGTTAAAGCTGTTATATCTGAAAAGGGTGGGCCAACTCAATATTGAACCCTACGGACTAAGACTGGGATGCCATTAAAGTTCATGTGTGTGTACAGGCAGGCCTCCCAACACACTATAGCTGCCCCTGAAGGAGCTGCCGTCCACAGTACAATGCAGGTGGGTGCAGTACAATCCACACAGTTAAACAATGAGAATTGTTTAACTTCCTCTCAGCTAATGTGGAGCTTTCCTTTGCTTACATTATCTTTACAGCCTGTGCAGAAAAGCTGATAGAGACATCTCTCCTTGTACCCCTATCCCAATCTTAGCAGGAGAATTAAGATACAGAGGTAAGTGAGGAGGTCTTGCTGCTGGACACGCAAAGTGGTATAGTGTGCATGTCCTCCTAACCCTCTTGTACTGAAATGTATTGTAACTGTTCTGTCTCCATTTATATTGTAAAACGCTGCACTGTAATACCGCACACAATCGAAATTCTCATCGGAAGAAGCTCTGATGGTTTTCCCGACGGAATTCCGACAGAATTCCGCTCAAGCTGTCTTGTCTACACACGGTCACACCAAATTTCGATCGTTTAGAACGTGGTGACGTACAACACGTACGACGGGACTAGAAAAAGGAAGTTCAATAGCCAGTAGCCAATAGCTTCCGTCTGGTAGTTGAATCTGAGCATGCGTGATTTTTGGCAAGTCGGAATTGCATACACACGATCGGAAAATTGAGAACATGCTATCAATTTTTGGCTGGCGGAAATTCGGACAGCTAAATTCCGATGGAGCATACACATGGTTGATTTTCTGATGAAAAGCTCTCATCGATCTTTTTCTGTCCGGAATTCTGATCATGTGTACGCGGCATTAGAGCTACTGTATATAAACCCTGTATAAAAATAATGTTGCACAGATTGTGCATTTAAAAAAATCCTGTGGCAGAATGTTGTTTTCATGTTTACTGAAAACGCAAGTAAATTACTGGGGACAAAGACCATTAAAGTGAACCTGCAACAGGAATCTTTGGTGGCCCACCACCTCTGCTCATATACTCTAACTTATATACCCTTGTATACATAATTGAATGTCAACCTGACCTGACCGTTCCTGAAACTAGACAGAGCTGATGTGATTTCTGAGAATTAGAGTTACAAAACAACCACCTCAGCAATGTACCATGCATACGCTGTTGATAAGCATATTATATCTGCCAAAATGGGCCTGGGCAGAGAGATCGGGTGATGACCCAATGGGAATTGTGTAATGCTACTTATTCAGTAAACATGAAAATAGAGAACCAGGAGACTAAATGTTTTTTTAAATTCTGTAATTGCTCTCAGTTTGCATCAATGATACCTGTCCTTTCTGAAATTACCGTGTTCAATGAAACTATATACAGTATGAAAATAATATGCATTTTCTATCCCCATACTGTTCATTTGAACATGTCTTCCCAATTTCTGTAACTCATGTCCTCTTATATCATTTCTCAAACCACACAAGATGTTTTAGAATCCAGCAGGAAGATAAAATGTGTTTAAAAGCTAAATGTAAGATCTATATAACTACAATACAAAGAACTATTGTAAAGATGATCAAAATTAAAATAAGCAAGTGGTAATATTTCCTATCTGGGATAAAGAATTAAATGTAAACGTTCTACAAGTCCCTGGTGCCCAACACATACCCTGCCAGCTCTCTCTGTGCGACCTGCTGCATCCTGAGCAGGATCAGCCAACTCAGTTCTATAATTAAGTCAATACTTTCAGTCTCAGCGATAGTCCCAGCCTACCATCATTAGACAGAGCCTTAACCTCCCTGGCAGTACGATTATTTCGGATTTTAGGTGCTAAAAGCGGTACCATTATTTTGCATGAAAATTTGGCGTTTTATATTGTAGTCCTGCAATTCTTAGGAATAACTCACTTAAATCTGTCCAAACCAGAGTCTTGCAGACATCCCGGGTATAATAAAGTTTGAAAAATGAAATCATAAATTATAATTTAATAAATAATTATAAATAATTGTACCAAATAATAATATAACAATAATAAAAATTATTCAATAATGTAATCAAATCAAAAACACTGAAATTTGCTCAGTTGCAGAATTGTCACTGTCATTACTTTTCAGTATTTGAGGACGGATCTCCCCACAAATCGCTATCGCTCAATTCTGCGAGTGATTCCAATTTATTATCGCTGTTTTCTAGCTGGTCTAAAACCATTTTTGATGTAAAAGGACAGTTTTGGTTGCTATGGACAATCTCCAGTTTCCAGGCATAAAGAACAGTTTTTATTACATAAAACGGCATGCAGGACACTGGGCAGACCACTAGGGACAACGGGGATGTGAAATATTTACATACAGCAATGTAATCTGTAAGATTACATTATACTGTATATTTACTGTTTGTTTCACTTTTTGAATTTGGCGCCGATCTCCGTCCCCGTGCGTCGCAACGCTCGCAGGGCACGGAGATCGGCGATGTGATGCATCGAGCGAGACACGGCTCGCTCATACAGCGGGGAGACAACGCTGGATCCGAGGGAGAAGGTGAGTAAACGTCCTCCTGGATCCAGCGATGCAGTCCCGAGTCTGGCTCAGGGATACCGCTTTTGGTATGAAAATTCCACCCCGAGCCAGACTCGGGAATACCGTCAGGGGGGTTAATAACTGCAGGAAGTTGGGAGTTACCAGCATTGCCTTTGACAGTGCAGGAAGGGGGTTAAGGGTGGATTAACAACACTGCCAGTGACCATCAGTGCAGGAAAAGGTTTAAGGGTGGTAACAGCATTGCCATGACTGCCAATGAAGGTGAGGGGGGTGGTAACAGCACTAGCACTGCCTCAAACCACCACTGCATGGAAGTTTAACAGTACTTCCACTGAACATCAATGCAGGGAGGAGGTTAAGGGAGTGTTAACATAATTACCACTGACCACCAATGAAGGGGCTTTGAAATAGTACTACTACTGACCATCAATGTGGGGGTTATTGCTGAGGTCACTGACACCAATGCTGGGAGTTACTATTGCAGCCACTGGGTTTGACTTACTAAAGGCAAGGGCATTTGCTCCAAAGCTTAGTAAATGAGGGGAAGCTCTAAAGTCTTTCATTATTCAATCATTTGCAAGCAAACATGTATGTGTTTAGGTATTCTTTGCAAAGTGACGTTTCATCTCATATATTAAAGTGGAGCTCCATACAAAAGGGGAAGCTCCACTTATCTCCCCTCCCTCTGCCACATTTGTCACCTTTTTGGGGGAGGGGGAAACGGGTACCGGTTTTTGACAGGTACCCACTCCCACTTCTGGCTCACTTTCGTAGCGGCTTCACAGGTATGGGAGTCCTACATGTGACAGGACAAGTGGCCTGGTTCCTACATTGGATGATGCTAAGAGTACTACTCTTGACCACATTGCTTACCTTAGAGACAGTTCATTGACCTCTGACTCTACTCAAGCAGTGGTATATGCATCACAGGGAGAGGCTTGCACAACTGGGTGCTCTTTATCTCCTGCATGGCAAGCAGAAACCATTGCTGGATGGCTCTGTGCTTCCTGGATTATCAGGCAAAACAAGCTGGGGTTCTGCTGAAGGTATCTAATGTTTGGTATACAGGCATGTACTGGCCATCGGGACTACAGGGAGTTTCCCGGTGGGCCGATGGCTCAGTGAGCCGGTCAGGTGCAGTTCTGGAGCCGCTCCTCTCTGACAGTGAGTGATTGGGATTTCACTCCTGTTAGGTGGAGTAGCTGCCGTAACTTGCTGGAGAGAGCATTAGGCCTTCTGCTCACTCCAGCCTGCAGGGGGAGAAAGACAGCTGGCAAACATTCGATCCTCTCTCCCCTTATCATTTGTCACTTATCACATGACTGGAGAGAGGAACAAGAAGCTACCTTCAAAATTGAGTACATGTTGGAGGGGGAGGAGGGGGAGGACACTCTGATGTAAGGGGAAGTGCTGATGGAGACACTCAAAATTAAAGTGGGCCGGTCATGATGAAGTCCAGGGCCAAATTTTTGTCCCAGTCCAGCCCTGTTGGTATAGAGTATGTCCAGAGGACTTTGTGGCACCTTATCATCTGGAGATGGGCCCTCTTTCTGTGGCTGACCTGCAGCTTCTTGAGGAAGTTTCCCCAGATGACTTCCTTGGTTTTGCCCTTAATTGGCTGAATGTACTTAGCAGTGTGATTTAGGTTCCCGTTCCTTGCGGAGGGCATCGAGGGACAGGAGAAACACGAGTGCCTTCAGATGTAGGTTGAGGGACTTGCAGCAGGAGCTGCTGTTCCACGGGAACAGGAGAACCATCAGGTCAGGAACAGTAGAACAGTAGACGCCCACAGTAGTCCAGCCGAGGTTAAAGAAGCACTCCACTTGTGCTGCAGGGCTGAGGCGTGTGGCTGGTCAGAGCTCTATTTTTGCAGACTTGCAGCAAGAACACTCAGCAAGGTACAGAACTGCAACAGCAGACAGACAGGCAAACACTTGAACTGGTAGGCAAGCCAAGATTAGAGACAGAAGCATGGTCACAGAATTAGCCAGGATCATCAACAGGCAGGCAGCGAGGTACCAAACCAAGAGCAGAGCCAAAGTTAGGAACAAGCCAGGTCAGGAACAAGGGACAAGACAAAAGCAGGATCTGAGATCAGGTCAAGAGTAAGCTGGGTCAGCAACAAAGGGAACATACCGGAAGTATGCAGAACACAGGGAACAGCTGAAGGCCAGTCAGCACTTGAGCCCAGGCAGGAGCATCTTTCACTACTTGCCTACTGGGCACTTATACCCCCTTCCTAACCAGGCCAATTTTCAGCTTTCAGCACTCTCACATTTTGAATGACAATTACTGTCATGCAACACTGTACCCATATAAAATCTTTGTCCTTTTTTTCACACAAATAGAGCTTTCTTTTGATGTTATTTTATCACCACTAGGTATTTTATTTTTATGCACTATAAATGAAAAATAAAAAAAATGTTGCAAAAAAAATGCAATGCTAAAATTTTGCAAATTAGTAATTATTCTTTATAAATTTTGGGCAAAATGTATACTGTTACATACGTTTGGTAAAAAATAACTCAAACAAGTATATATTATTTGGTCTTTGTGAAAATTATAGAGTCTATGGTGGCAATCATTAAAAATTGATCACACCTCATGTACTGATGGTCTATCTCATTTCTTGAGACATTAACACGTCAGGAAAGTACAAATATCCCCAAATGACCCCTTTTTGAAAATTAAACATTCCAAGGTATTTAGTAAGAGACACGGTGAGTTTTTTGAAGTTGGCATTTTTCCCACAATTCTCTGCAAAATTAAGATTCTTTTTCCACAAAATTGTCATATTACTAAGTTATTTATTACACACTGTATAGGCATACTTGCAACTACACCCCAAAACACATTCTGCTACTCCTCCTGAGTATGGCGATACAACATGTGTGAGACTTTTTCACAGCCTGGCCATATAGAGAGGCTCAACATGCAAGTAGCACCTCCAGGAGTTTTGGGAACATAAATTACACATATAATTTCCTGACAACCTATCACACTTTTTAAATCAGTGGAGCATCAGGACAATGAAGACACCCATAAAATGACCCCATTTTGGAAAGAAAACACCCCAACCTACAGTGCCTTGAAAAAGTATTCATACCCCTTGAAATTTCCCCATTTTGTCATGTTACAATCAAAAACGTGAATGTATTTTATTGGGATTTTATGTGATAGACCAAAACAAAGTGGCACATAATTGTGAAGTGGAAGGAAAATGATAAATGGTTTTCCAAATTTTTTTACAAATAAATATCTGAAAAGTGTGGTGTGCATTTGTATTCAGCCCCCTTTACTCTGGTGCCCCTAACCACAATCTAGTGGAACCAACTGCTTTCAGAAGTCCCCTAATTAGTAAATAGAGTCCACCTGTGTGTGATTTAATCTCAGTATAAATAAAGCTGTTCTGGGAAGTCCTCATAGTTTTGTTAGAGAACCTTAGTGAACAAACAATATCAAGAAGGCCAGGGAACACACCAAAGAATTTTTAAAGCAGAGTTAGGTTATAAAAAAATAACCCAAGCTTTGAATATCGCTCAAAGCACTGTTCAATTCATCATCCAAAAATGGAAAGAGTATGGCACAACTGCAAACCTTCACCTAAATGGCCTGGGCCGTCCACCTAAACTGACAGGCTGGGCAAGGAGAGCATTAATCAGAGAAGCAGCCAAGAGGCCCATGGTAACTCTAGAGGATCTGCAGAGATCCACAGCTTGGGTGGGAGAATCTGTCCACAGGACAACTATTAGTCCTACACTTTAAAAATATGGCCTTTATGGAAGAGTGGCAAAAAGAAAGCCATTGTTCTTAGAAAGCCATAGGAAGTCCCATTTGCAGTTTGCGAGAAGCCATTGGGGGACACAGCAAACATGTAGAAGAAGGTGCTCCAGTCAGATGAGACCAAAATTGAATGTTTTGGTCTAAAAGCAAAACGCTATGTGTGGCAAAAAACTAACACTGCACATCACCCTGAACACCTCATCCCCACCATGAAACATGGTGGTGGCAGCATCATGTTGTTGGGATGCTTTTCTTCAACAGGGACAGGGAAGCTGGTCAGAGTTGATGGAAAGATGGATGGAGCCAAATACAGGGCAATCTTATGCCGCATATACACGACCGGACATTCCGTCAGAAAAGGTCCGATGGTCTTCCCGACAGAGTTCCGATGGACTTTCGATGGAGTTACGACAGACTTTAAACTGAACGGACTTGCCCACACATGAACGGACCAAAGTCCGTTAATTTTGAACATTATGACGTAGGACGGGACTAGAAGAGGAAGTTCAATAGCCAGTAGCCAATAGCTGCCCTAGCGTCGTATTTGGTCTGTCAGACCAGCATTCAGACAAACGGTCTTCCCAATAGAAATTGATTCCATCGGACAGATTTGAAACATGTTCTATTTCTAGGTCCGTCAGAATTTTTGAAGAAAAAAGTCAGATGAAGCCCACACACGATCGTAATATGCAACGGAATGATTCCGTCTGACCTTTTCTGCCAGAAAGTCTGGTCGTATGTACGCGGCATTAGAAGAAAACCTGTTAGATTCTGCAAAAGACTTGAGACTGGGGGGGGGGGATCACCTTCCAGCAGGACAACAACCCTAAACAGAGCCGAAGCTACAATGACATGGTTTCCATCAAAGCATATTCATGTGTTAGAATGGCCCAGTCAAAGTGCAGATCTAAATCAAATTACAAATCTGTGGCAAGACTGTGGCACAGATGCTCTCTAACCAATCTGACAGAGATTGAGCTATTTTGCAAAGAAGAATGGACAAAAATCTCACTCTCTAGATGTGCAAAGCTGGTAGAGACATCAGCGAAAGGTGGTTCTACAAAGTTTTAGAATGGGGGGGGGGGGGGGCTAAATACAAATTTTCACGCCACACTTTCACATATTTATTTGTAAAAAATTTGGAAAACCATTTACTGTATAATTTTTCTTCCATTTCACAATTATTCGCCACTTTGTATTGGTCTATCACATAAAATCCCAATAAAATACATTTACGTTTTTGGTTGTAACATAGCAAATGTGGAAAACTTCAAGAAGTGTGAATACTTTTTTCAAGGCACTGTATATGCTATGAGGCATTGGGGGTTATTTACGAAAGGCAAATCCACTTTGCACTACAAGTGCACTTTCAAGTTCAGTTGCTGTAAATCTGAGGAGGCCATGCAAGGAAAATAAAAAACAGCATTTTAGCTTGCACATGACTGGATGATAAAATCAGCAGAGATTCCCCTTATTTCAGATCTTCCCCTCAAATCTGCAGCGACTGCACTTCCAAGTGCACTTGTACTGCAAAGTGGATTTGCCTTTTGTAAATAACCCCCATTATGAGTCTTTTGAACATGTAATTTTTTTCCCACAAGTTTTTGGAAAACGTGGAAAGAAAATGAAAACGCATTTTTTTTAGACATAGTTGTCCATTTGTAAGATATTTCTAACACATAGCATGTGCATACCACAAATTACACCCCAAAATACATTCTGGTACCCCCCCTGAGTATGGCGATACCACATATGTGAGACATTTAGCCTGGTCACAAAAATAGGCCCAACATTCAGGGGGCACCGTCAGGTGTTCTAGGGACATAAAATGACAAATCGAATTTCCTGACTACCTATTAATTACACTTTTGTGAGGCACTGTAGGGCACTGATAAACACTGTAGTGGCACTGGTGTGGCATGGATGAGCATTGATGTGGCATGGATGAGAATGTATGAGACATGGATGTGTCATGAATGACCACTGATGAGGCCAATTGAGGCAAGGATGTGGCATGCATGAGCACTGATGTGGCACAGATGAGGCATTGATGTGGCACGGATGAACACTGATGTGGCATGGATGAGGCACAGATGGGCATGAATGAGGCACAGGTGGGCATTAATGAGGCACAGATGGGCGTGAACGAGGCATGGATAAGGCACAGATGGACATGGGTGAGGCACAGATGGGCATAATTGAGGCACATATGGGCATGAATGAGGCACATATGGGCATAATTGGGGCACATATGGGCATGAATGAGGCACAGATGGGCATGAATGAGGCACGAGTGAGTACTGCTGCAGTGCAAACTACAAGTGTAAAGTGCACTTGAAATTTCACTGAAAGTGCACTTGGAAGTTTCCCTTCCCCAAGTAATCTAACCGCAGCAAAATCACCTAGAAGTTCGGCCCCCTTCCTTCTTCCCCCTGGGCCATTGAAAAGGGCATGCCTAGTAAGGAACTTCACTGCCGGTTACCCTCAGAAGCAATGGCGACGGCATCACCCAAAAAATCGGCTAGGATGCCTACATAGCTGGAATTTTGGACAGGTAAGTGTCCTGATATTAAAAGTCAGCAGCTACAGTATTTGACTGAGCCTGGAGCTGCTCTTTAAGCAGGAAGAGAAGCTAGTGGAGTTATGAAATGGACACGGACTGTTTATGAAATGAACATAAACAGTCCACAAGTGATGTTTTCCAATATTCCAGGTAAATATCACCATCATCCACTACCTTGAAGTGTGATCGTGTGTCAACATCACCACCAAATTATATGGACCTCTTATTACAAAAGGTCACAAGCACTTGTAGCTCCATACCCAGCCAGGGCATTTATAGCTTCAGAGGGTCTTCTAAATTGACTCATCAATCTTCCTGACACGATTGTCATAGGAGTTCCCCAGAACATAAAAGGCTCCCCATAGTGTAAAATCGCTAAATTTTATTGTACATATTATAAAAGTTGCACTTGCAACAAAGATGAAAATAAAGCACCTTAAATCTTATGCGTAGGCACACATACATAAAACAAAAACCCATCCTACCGGGACTCGAGTAATGCTGACGTCAATGCTTCACTCCGCCCCAAGGCGTTTCGGCATACTTTGATGTCCAGGGGCATGGGCGGTGTGCTGAGTTATCGCTTGATATACTATACAGTTAACCATGCCTCGATCTGAGCCTCGGATCATGACAGCTAAGCCCTATAGAAATGACTAAACCTCACTTTCAATTACCGGAAGGAGGCAATTGACAGCAAAGCCCCATACAGAGCTGGGTTATGACCAAGCCTCACTTACAATTATAAGAGGGAGGTCAGTCTTTTTACAAAAACACTTGTGGACTGTTTATGTTCATTTATTTATAAACTTTATAAAACTATATTGTATTGAAACTGTGCTAATATCTCACAGAAAAGATGCTTCTTGCATTGGTTGTTATTTTGTTTATGTATTTGCTATATATAGCGCATTTTTTTCCATTTTTTTTGTACTGTATTGAAAACTCAATAAAATTATTGTGAAACAAAGTGAATGGCACTTTAATACCATAATACATTTTACATGCATTACAATTAAATGGAAGTGTAAAGAGGCCATAAAATGAACAGTTTTACTAAGGCCGCGTACACACGGGCGGATTGTCTGTCCAACTTAGTCCGTGTTTCAGCGGACAATCCGCTCGTGTGTGGGCTTCAGCGGACTTTTTCAGCGGACTGTCTGACGAACAAAGTCTTACGGAATTTCCGTAGATTTGTCCGTTCAAACTTGGTTTTGTCCGTCCAAACTTGGTTTCAGCGGACAGTCCGCTCGTGTGTAGGCAAGTTGGACGGACTAAGTATGGCGCATGCTCAGAAAGGATTTACACGGCCGAAGGTTGCATTGCAGTGTATAGGACGTCGTTTTTCTAGTCCCGTCGTACGTGCTGTACACGTCATCACGCACGCTTTCAGCGGACTGTCTGCTCATCGTGTGTGGTCAAGTCCGTTCATTCAAATTTTGAACGGACTGTCTGTCGGATTGTCTGACGAACTTAGTTGGGCAGACAATCCGCCCGTGTGTACGCGGCCTAAGTGGCACGATTTGAGAAATGTATTTTCATGTAATTAAAAAAAAAATGGTCTACTTTTGTTTGAAGCATAAATCACCACTTTAATTATATTATAGCCTAACTCCAGCCAAACTTTTTTTTCTATCAAAATGGGAAAGGGGTAGGCCTGTCACTAGTTTTAATTGCTATCCGGGTCTATACTGGGGATATTTCCCCTCAGTTTATATATTTTCAACAATTGGAAAAAAAAAATAGGTAGAGGTTCTTACCACTTGCCGACCAGCCGCTGTCATTATATGGCGGCAGGTCGGCTCATTCCCGCGAATCGCCATTGCTGTATGTCAGCTCTCTTAAGAGGGGGACCCGATGTGAATGGCTGGAGGCTGCAATGTCCAGTTGTCCACCAGCCACCTGTGATCATGGGAAAGAGAGCCAGAACAGTGATCTGTCAATGTAAATAGACAGATCCCAGTTCTGACGGGAGGAGAGACAGATCTGCTGTTTCTAGTTATTAGGAATAGCGATCTCTCTCCTCCCCCAGTCAGTCCCATCCCCCCACAGTTAGAAACACCTCCCCTTGGAACACATGTAACCCCTTGATCGCCCCCTAATGTTAACCCATTCCCTGCCAGTGACATATACACAGTAATCAGTGCATTTTTATTGCACTGATCGCTGTATAAATGTCAATGGTCCCAAAAAGTGTCAAAAGTGTCTGCCGCAATGTTGCAGCCCCGCTAAAAATTGCAGATCGCTGCCAATACTAGTAAAAATAAAAAAAATTAATAAAAATGCCATAAATCTATCTCCTATTTTGTAGATGCTATGACTTTTGTGCAAACCAATCAATCAACCTACACTTATTGCGATTTGTAGAAGAATACATATTAGCCAAACTGATGAAGAAATTTGTTTTTCTAAATTTTTTGGGGATATTTATTATAGCAAAAAGTAAAAAATATTGTTTTGTTTTTTCAAAATTAACGCTCTTTTTTGTTTATAGAGCAAAGATTAAAAAACGCAGAGGTGATCAAATACCACCTAAAGAAAGCTCTATTTGTGGGGAAAAAAAGGACATCAATTTTCTTTGGGTACAACATCGCATGACTGCGCAATTGTCACTTATAGCGAAAAATGGCCTAGTCATTAAGGGGGAAAATCTTCCAGTCTGTAAGTGGTTAATGCTACTAAAAATAAAAATATTTTTTCTTTTCTCCATTGGGGGAGGCTTTTCCTTCAGTTCCTGTCTCTGTGACAAAATTGGGATTGGGACAGGCACTGAGAGAATCATCCACCCAATAGGCATACACTTGTCAAATGCAAACTGAAGATGTTATATCCATTCCTCACTCCATCCAAAGCAAAACATGTTTTGGCTGAACTTGTGTTATATATCACTGATAATCCCTTTGCAAATCTTTGTAATGCTGTATGTTACGGACATGCTCCAAATATAAAATCAATTGGATTTCTTCTGTGTGTTTATTACTGTTGCATAGAATTACTAACAGGAAAAGTAACGATAAAACAAAGCTCAGTCCAAGTTCAAACGTTTATGTATTTGTAGACAGCATTAACCATGTACATTTTTTTCCTACAGTTTAATTGTTACTTACGTGCTATTTTTGTGCAGAACATGAAAGTGCTTCCATAAAATGTAATTGTTATAGGCAGTGGCGGCTGGTGAAGCCGTCCATAAGCCCCACCCCTTATCAAATCCACCCACTCCATCCCCTCTATTCCACTAACTTCCACCCATAGTGTCAGGAGTATTTAGCTCAGCATCACAGAACAGAGTATACAGTTCAGCATCACAGGACAGAGTATACAGCTCAGAATCACAGGACAGAGTATACAGCTCAGCATCACAGGACAGAGTACATACCTCCCAACTTTAGAATTTGAGGCTGATGTAAGCATGCGGTACATCATGTCAAAAAGTGGGTGTGGCCAGACTTTTATCAGTGGAAGGGCCATGGTTAAACAAAAGCAATCCCCCCTACCACCATCCCTCTCCCCATCATTACACAGGACCCCTTCCTCAACACTACCTCCCATCATTACACAGGACCCCCTCCCTCATACTAACCCCATCATTAAACACAGAGGTTATTTGTTCAGGGTGGAGAGGCAGGGAGGGGGTGTTTATTGTGGAGAGGCAGGGATCGGGGTGTTTATGGTGGAGAGGCAGGGATCAGGAGTGTTTAGGGTGGAGAGGCAGGGGGGGGGGGTTATTGTTTAGGATGGAGAAGCAGGGAGTGGGGTTATTGTTTAGGGTGGAGAGGCAGGAAGGGGGTTATTGTTTAGGGGGAGAGGTGGGGTTATTGTTTAGGGTGGAAAAGCAGGGAGGGGGGTATTGTTTAGGGTGGAGAGGCAGGGAAGGGATTATTGTTTAGATTGGAGAGGCAGGGGGTTATTGTTTAGGATGGAGAAGCAGGGAGGGGGTTATTGTTTAGGATGGAGAAGCAGGAAGGGGGGCTATTGTTTAGGGTGGAGAGGCAGGGAGGGGGGTTATTGTTTAGGATGGAGAAACAGGGCGGGGGTTATTGTTTAGGGCGGAGAGGCAGGGGGTGTTTAGGGTAGAGAGGCAGAGTTTATTGTTTAGGGTGGAGAAGCAGGGAGGGGTGGTTATTGTTTAGGGTGGAGAGGCAGGGAGGGGGGTATTTAGGGTGGAGAGGAAGGGAAGGGGGTTATTGTTTAGGGTGGAGAAGCAGGGAGGGGGTTATTGTTTAGGGTGGAGATGCAGGGTGGGGTGTTGTTGTTTAGGGTGGAGACGCAGGGAGGGGGGTTATTGTTTAGGGTGGAGAGGCAGGGAGGGGTTATTGTTTACGTCGGAGAGGCAGGGAGGGGGGTGTTTAGGGTGGAGATGCAGGGAGGGGTGTGTTTAGGGTGGAGATACAGGGAGAGGGGTGTTTAGGGTTGAGATGCAGGGAGGGGGTGTTTAGGGTGGAGAGGCAGGGAGGGGGTGTTTAGGGTGGAGAGGCAGGGAGGGGGGTGTTTAGGGTGGAGAGTCAGGGAGGGGGTGTTTAGGGTGGAGAGGCAGGGAGAGGAGTGTTTAGGGTGGAGAGGCAGGGAGGGGGTGTTTAGGGTGGAAATTCAGGGAGAGGGGTGTTTAGGGTGGAGAAACCCCACAGCTGCCAGTCACTGCCACGCACCACAGCACTCAGCAGCCCCCCCCCTCCATGAAGCTCTGCAGCAGCTGAGAAAAGTGATCAGAGATGGGGAGAGAGGGTATCAGGCTCATGACGGGACACAGTACTCAATGGGTGGAACAGTCACTTGTTAGCTGCCTTGCAGAGGAGTCCGAGGAGGGTGAAGCATGATGCCGGGAGAGAGAGACATGCCAACAGCAAATAGAGAAGGTCAGCTGTTGCAATCCTGTCCGATCCCTGTACTCACCTGGTGCTCTGGTACACTGCCAGCTCTGCGCCCATCCGCTGCATCTGTGATCCGCTCCCCGCCTCACATTACAGGTTCCTGGACTGTTGCAGTCAAGTCTCCGCACTCCACAAGTTACAGTGAGTCAGCCGGGAAACTGGAAGTGACGCAGCAGTGCTGAAAAAAGCGCCCTCCGGTCCCAGGCAATGAAAAAAAAGGACAGGAGCCAAGGACAAATCACTGGAGAGTGGCAGTGTTTGCGGGCGCATCACTTGCGCCCTGAACATGCCCTGAACACAGGAAAATCATTTTTTCTGGGAAGCTTCCCATAGACTGCTGTGTGCCTGGCACCTGGACACTCTTAAAGTAACCTTTTTTTTTTTGTCAAAAGCTTGGGTGGGCCGCCACTGGCTATAGGCTTTAATCACATATATATTTCAAATCTCAAATAGATTGTGCAGACAATTTACCATCTAAAAGACATTTTAATACTATACAGGAGCCTGAGATGAGGAAGTGCTGCATTTATTTTAGGAGAGACAGAACTCAGTATTTCATCGCCTAGACTGCTAACTTCACTTTAGGTAATTACATTCCTTTTTGTATTACCCGGAGCAATAATTGACTTGGTTATTGAAAGTTGAAATGATTTTCTTGATTCTAATGGGAATTTAGGTTTTAAGAAGTGTACAAGGGTAAGTATAGGCAGTGTTTCTCGCATTTTAGTGCGCACCTATAAATGAAAGGAAACAACAAGGAGGAGGATTTTAATGAAATGAAAGAATGCATCAAAGTACCGTATATACTCGAGTATAAGCCGAACTGAATATAAGCTGAGGTACCTACTTTTACCACCAAAAAAATGGGAAAACGTATTGACTCCAGTATAAGCCTAGGGTGAGAATGCAGCAGCTACTGTAAGTGGAAAATAGGGTCAACAATACCCATTTGTCAGTCTCACCCATTCACATAGGGGGGCTGGCATCTGGAGGCCCCCTTGTTAAGCCCCCCGAGAAGCCCCCCGCCCACAGACCCCCACAACCACCGGGCAAGGTTTGTGGGGATGAAGCATTTGACCCCAAAGCACCCTCCCCATGTTGAGGCCATGTGGCCTGGTATGGTTCTCTCGCCCCCCTTTTCACTCTCTCGTCCCCCCTTTTCCTGTGGTCTGCCAGGTTTCATGCTCAGATAAGGGTCTGGTATGGATTTTGAGGGGGAAGCCCGCGCCAAATAAAAAAAAGGCACGGGGTTCCCCCTCAAAATCTATGCCAGACCCGAAAGGCCTGGTATGGATTGGGGGGGAGACCCCCCAAACCATTTTTTTTTAACTTTCGCGTGGAGTTCCCCTTTATATCCTTTATATCCATACCATATGGATGTCAGACTTCAAGTCGCAGGGTAATGTCGGATCCACAGTCATACGACTGTCGTGTTGTACCAGTGTGAACCCGGCCTAAGAGTTAGTTTTGTTTTTAAAGTCAGATCTACATAGTAAAGTTTAGAATAATTTTTTATTGTCATCTTTTTTTTTTTTAAATCAAGAACTCACTTTTTTTGATTATTTTAAAAATATTTTCTAGTTATCTCCATATTTTTTTGTTTTTTGTGTGTGTCAAGTTTCCACAACAACATTATTATCTTGTATTTTTTAACCTCAAGGAGATTGGTTGGTGCCCCTTGTTAATTAGACATTGTATTTTTGAAATGTACCTGCCTTCTCACAAATAAACTGTCCTATTTGAAGAAAAACACATAGGTAAGTATTTTCATATAAAAAAATCTCCATTTATTCTGGCTCATAACAAAATAAAGAGGAAGGCAACACTGGACAAACTGCTGGAATTTGCAAAGCCTTTCTACCCCAGGGCACACATCAACTGTAAATAAAAATTGGTAGCTTGAGAAGTCCATAGAATAGGGAGCACAATCTGGTCCAGGACTCCCAGAGATCAGGAACAACAGCAGATGACATATATTTCCCCAGGCTGTGGTACTACAACAGCCTGCGTCTTCTGTCAGACCAGACTGAATCCAGGCCATCACTTTCTTGTCTTCTCTGCAGCCTTCCCTCCACACTTCCTTGCAGCCTTCCTTGGAGGCTGTGGCTCTGGAGGTAGACTTGTGGCAGGAGGAGGATGGGCGAGCGCATATAAATGCATATTATCACTAATTTGGCCCCTCAACCCCTTATGAATGGCCTCAAAAATAATTTTCTCACACAGGTGTTGTCCTCCATTTTCTGCAATTTTTCAGCTATATAGCAGCCATAGGCCTCTTCAGCGTCCGGGGGGGGGGGAGGGTGTTCAGGGTCGCATTAGCCTCCTTAATGAGGCCCAGTTCTGCCTTCTCCACCTTACTCCCCCTACTGGTCCTTTTTGTTGTAAGGTGGAGGGGAGGCACCTGGGATTGGGTGAGGCTGCGGAGCCCCGCCAACTCCTCGCTGACATTTACCCCCGCCTCCTCCTGTCAGCCACATTCCATAGCCTCGTCCTGGCTTAGGTCTTCCTGTGTATGAAAAAGGGACATAGTTTTAGTTTTTTCTTCATCAATCACACAATTTTCAGCTCATGACTGTTGCAAATTGAATGTTAATAAATAGAAAAGACTATCATTCTGACCCCAACATTTTTCGTTCTTGTCACACTAATTTTTGGCCCCTACTATCTATTGATATGTCAAACACTTTTTATTAAATCATTAATTTGTTAGTAATAATAACATCTAGTTAACAACCATCATTTTTGGACAATAAATATTTAAAAAAATACTATACCTGACTCCAGCTGGGCTCCTCAACTTCTTCCAGGATGGAAGGCCCAGGTTGGTCCTCGGATGTCTCAGCTGGGGTTGAGGGAAGGGTGGATGGAAGTGTAGAAAGTGATTCCCTGCCTTCAATTTGGTCTTCCAGAAACCGCATCCTGTTGAAGTACCACAGACTGGGTACATACACATACTCTGCTGCTGCTCCTGATCTCATGGAAGCCTGGACTTTATTAAGCTCCTTCCTATACGTGCTTCTCAAGCTACCAATTTTCTTCTCCACAAACTCGATATCCGCGTCAGGGACCTGCGTCTTCACAAATTCCAGCAGTTTCTCCAGCGATGCCTTCCTAGCTGGTTTATTGCGATATAAGGGTTTTTTAACCTCCCATAAATTTTGCATATCCCTGTATTTGTCGAAGAACTGGCCCATGAATTCAGGGTCTTTCAATTGTTTCATATTTGCTGAAAGACAAAACACAAGACCAAAACACTAATATGAGGCTAAACTCTCCTACTCTTATACCAATATAGGCCTCAATCTAGAATCAGTATATGCCACTGATGTCCTAAGTTAAAATGTTACCTTCGTTAGAACGTTCGTCCTCCTTCCTCCGCACACAGAACGTACTTACGACACACGCGTGTTAACTTCATATACACTGCACATGTGTGAAACGTCACCCGCCCCTGATGTTCTTTCTAGAATATTCCCTGCCCCTTCTCTTTCATCGCAGTGGGAGAGGAACATGGCGGAGACACAGCAGGTGCATAATAGCAGTAACGGGGAGGAAAGCCTGGAGCAAGAAACATCACAATCCCGGAGGAGAATTAAGGTGTCAAATATGTCCTTTGGTGAGATGGTGGAGATGGTGGACATGTTCAAGAGGGCCGACTATGATGGGAAGTATGGACCGTACCTAAACCCAAATGTGAGAAAGGCCAAGATAATGACTAAAGTTGTGAAAAGTCTGAGCTGGAATTTTGGGGTACAACGATCCAAGGAGCAATTGAGGAAATGCTGGCCAGACCTGAAACTGAGGGAGCAGGATCGGTACAGAAGGATCAAGAGAGTTCTTCTAAAAATTAAGTAGTTGTCGCGTGTTCCTATTATTATTATTTCTTGCATGCTGCTCCATGTGCTTTTCTTTACTGTTGTACAGTTTAAAATGACTACTTTCATGTTTGTGGGCATAGTAATCGGTCATAGGAAACATCGTTCATTTGACAACTAAATAGGATGTTTTTGACAGATACAGGGTTAACTACATTTGGTCATGCTAATTTGTAGTTTCTCGTTTCTAGTTTAGGACATTGTTGTCTAGATGTGTTTGAAACTAGAATGAATTGCAAACTTGATTCAGTGTAATGTAAGGAGAGAACACTCAGCAGCTGTTTACACATCTGGATTCAGGAGCACTAGTGTGGGACACCAGAACAAACCTTTTAGGGTGTCCCACACAGGTGCTCCAGTGGATACTTGGGGTGTCTCCAGGTGGGAACCTTGTCCAAAAAAGGTAAGTATTCCAGCTTTGTTAAAGGAAAAGATCATGTTTTCAGCTTGTAACTGCCAAAACAGACAATTATACCCCACTTCCAAGCATTGTTTCATATTGTATTTCTGGCCTCAAATATCTTTGCGCTAAGTATACCGTTTGTTTCATTCTCATAGGGGAGAAAAGACTCGGGACATCAGAGGACACCAGGGACCCCCACCTCTGAAAGAAGGGGCGCAGAGGACACAACAACTTCAGGATGTGGAGGAAGTAGAGGTGGGAGAAGTGGTTGAATTTGTCAGCACAATAGGTCAGTGTCTGACACCACGCATTCAGGTGATAGATGAATGCCTGCATATTTATAATACATGGTGTTTTTTTTATTTTAGGTGATGTGCATGTTGTGGAAGAACAATCTCCTTGTTTCATTTCACCACTGAAAGCACAGAAATAATAATCCAAGACATAATGGTGTGTTGTCGGGATTTAGACATCATAAAAGAAAAAAGGAAAGCACCAAGGAGATTGAACAAAGAATGAAGAACATTATGTATTAGGGAGAATCTAAATCCAAAAAATAGTACATCTTTTTTTTTTTTACGAAAATTGAACTAAACTTTTAATAGAGTTTAAAAGCCAAATTTGGAAGATGCACACAGTGTGTCAACATGTGCCATCTGCCATCAGGGGATTTCACTGTACATGTTTTGTGGGTGTAACCCCTTCCTCCCAACTCTAGTAGGTGATTGGAAGCAGTTACACCCCCAAAACACGTCCATTGATCCCCCATGATGGCAGATAGCACATGTTGGCATTAGTCATGGGATCAGCAGGGAAATCCCCAGTTTGACTCCCAATTTGTGTGCATCTTCTAAATTTGGCTTTTACAGGGGTGACATCACCCCATCTGATGAAGGCAAGATCAAGACATTTTTGACACTATAATGTCTGATATTGCCTTCATTTTTTCAATGTTGAACTTTGTAAGTTCCAGAGTTGTGTATGTTATGTTTGCAAACATGTTTGTTTACATACTTTAAAAAAATTTCAAGGTAAAAACTTTAAAAAACCAAGATGTGTTTTTATCTACCCCAAAATGTTTTAGAACGCACATGTGCACGGAGTAAAAGGCTTTCTACTCAGCAATGTGTGACTTCTTCTTTCAATGCTCAATACCACTTTTTGTATTAAGTTGGTGTTTACAGTGACAATGGGTGTTATTTAAATAGTGGAAAAACCACTTGGCACACAAGCAGTAAATCAATATTTTATCATATCAATTTTTTTTTATTTTGAAAATATTAAAAAATTTGCTGGCATAGCAATGGACCCCCAACCCGTAAAATAATCAACATATTTTGGACGGACTTCATGGGCACTTTGGGGGGGGGGGGGGGGAAGCCAGGGCGGCCAGCTTCCAGGGCAGTGTAGTCCCACCTCAGACCCAACTGAGGCAAAATAATTAGGAGAATTTTGCTTTAAAAAGTTGTGCAGTATGCAGCATGATAATACAATGTGGTTAAATTTGTACTCTGCCATATTTATTGGCATTAGAAAAAGGCGGAACCAACTGGTCATTATCCTAAAGGTATTCCCTATGACTCTTCTGGCTCTTCAGGGTGAGGGTCCTCTGGGGGAATGGCTTCATCATGTGATCACCCAGACCAAATGCTTCATCAGCGATAAAAACGAATGGGAGTCCATTGATGTTCTCTTCCGCAGGTGGCAATCCCAAAGCACCACTCTGGAGATGTCGGTAGTACTCGGACTGGGCAAAGACTCCACCATCCGATATCCGGCCATTCTTCCCCATGTAAAAATTCATATGCCGCTGAAACCACCGCCATTAACACGATACTATGAATCCCCCTATAGTTAAAATAGTATGACTCTGAGTGGGGTGGTGGGACGTGTTTCCCATCGATTGCCCCTCCGCAGTTAGGAAAGCCCCACCGCTGGGTAAAATGGGAGGCACAGTCTGCTATTCCTGTGGCGTTAAAGGAAACTATGGAGTCAAAAAAGAAACATAAAAATTTGTACTTTTGCACATAACATTTCAAGCAGATTAGACACAAACATTCTTGGCCAACATCAGTATAACATTTATTTTAAGGAGTATTTAAAGACAAAAGTATAAGGGCCACTTATTAGATTCCTCAACCCCTCTGATGGGCCATTGCAAAAATGGGGGAGGGTTCTAAATGAGTTTGGGACCCCCAAAAAAAGCCTCTGGCACTCTGTATGAATTTAAGGACAACAATAACATTTGTACACATTTTAGGGGGTGTTTAGGGTAAAGCAATACAATGGAGCTGACAAAATATATTGTTAAGTGACTAGGCTATAGGTGTGTATGGGCCCAGGATAGCATGCTGGGGAGGTTAGTGAAGGCAAATATGCATGAAGGACAAAAAAGGAGCATTAAAAGATTACAGCATGCATGAGGACAAAAGGGACATTCACAGCATATTCCAATCATGGTAATTAGGGAATGATGAAAGAAAAACAATACATTAGCAAACATTAAATACATAGAATATGATGTTAAAGGATAAAACTTACCCTAATATACAGCAGTCCTTCTAGAGGACCTGAATGATGGCAGAACAGGTCTCTGGAATAATGATTCCCAGAGCCTGGGGGGAGATGCCTGTAGAGAACTACGAGGTCCTGTAGACTTCTCCCTGTCGCCAAGTACCGCAACCTGGTGACTAGCCCCTGCTCGGGAGTGATGGCTTGCCGCATGCAGGTGTCCTGTTTTGTAATATAAGGGGTCAGCAAAGCCAACAGAAAAACGGGGTCCGTCATATGGAGAAAAGTCATCAGGGTTATTCTCCTGGATCTCACGCAGCAAAGGCATATGAAAGAATTGGTCTAGCTACGTAATCGCAACATGGCTTCAAAATGGTCGGCTGGTCAGAACAAACTAACAGAATGCACTGAAGAACACCAAGGCCTGTGAAGAACAAGCTGAAAATCAGAAACGAGCAGACAAGAACGCACTGAAAAACAGATACGAACTGACTACATGCACTGAAAAACAGATACAAACCCATAAGCACAAACTGAACAGTAGTAAAACGATCTGAAAAGCATGAGTCTGAAAAGCGCAAATCTTCTCTCACCAAACTTCTACTAACATGAGGTAAACACGAGATTAGCAGCAGAAGGAGCCCAAAGGGTGGTGCACTGGCTATTGAACTTCCTCTTTATAGTCCCGTCGTACTTGTTGTATGTCACCGCATTCTTGATGGTAGGAATTTAGTGTGACCGTGTGTATGCAAGACAAGCTTGAGCGGAATCCTGTCAGAAAAACCATCATAGCTTTTTACGACCAAAATTCCGATTGTGTGTATGCGGCATTAGGATTCTTCTGTCATGTCTCAAGAGGTCTTATGGAAGCTGGTGCAGGCATAGACTACTACAGGAAAGCCAGCAGGTGATTCACATGTTCCAAGCAATGCCCAACCAAAACTAAAATATACATTTTGGGCATTGGTGAAATCTAGTCATAAAAGAAATATGTAGGCTGTCGCAGTTAAACTTGACTCCTGAAAATGCTATTTGCTTTGTTGCCATAAGGATGCTTTGGTTTTAGTGTTTAGAGTCACAGACCCGGATCAAGTGAAGAAATAGGAAATTCCAACTCTTCTCTGACTTTCGTCATGTCATTTTTCATGCAATTATTGCCAGCATTGTTGATGGAGGAATCAAACGTTTTTGTTTTTGTAACCCGTGGTTGCAGGAAAGAAAATCGTTCCATCTATGGTGGCTTAACAAATGTATTTTAAGCTATTTGCTTTTGACTGTAAAATCAGTTCTGAATGCATTCTCTAATTTAAATATTTTTTTTAAGACTGACTTTTGCTGCTAGGAAATAACTTCATAGAATGGGATAAAAGGTACAAAGCCCATGAATCTGTGATTAATGAGATAGCACTTAATGTCAGCGGATTCATGAATCGGAATCTGATTATGTACAAGTGTTTCCTGGACATTAAGGTCACATTAACAGTTTATTGAAACACACTGATAAAATGTAAAATGGTCATTCTTTCCCCAGGGCTCCTAATTGTTACATGATAAATCACTGTGCTGAGAAATCTATTACATTGTTCTAAATGAGAAAATGTAATTTACTGAGGTGCCTGAAATGCAGTATTTGTTACAGGCTATAATTGCATAAGTGAGCCACTGTCTTCATTTGTGAATATGAGAGCATTGGCTTCAGGCATATCCATTTATATTAAAAATATATACTTTCTCTGACCCCTTTTTCTTCATTAGAAGTGCTACAGATTTAGAGTACTGTCTGATCCAATAATATATTCACATTCATTGGCTGAAGTCACATATTGTTGACACTAACTTGATAATGTTGATGAATGTTTCTTCGTAGCGGCATTATTTTACTAATGGCGATATCATAGTTTTTATTAGCACACTATCTAGCAACTAATGTACGGCAGCCTGCTATAAATTTCCCTCTGATCTTTTTCCAGGTGTTAATACAGAAGATATTAACCCTGTCCTGACAAACATTGGGCCTCTACAATAACTGGATTTTAAATACGCAATTTGTACAGCTTTAATATTCCATTCTGTGAACTTCAAATTGTAATTCAAGGCAGAAATACTGTACAACGCACATTCATAACTTAATGACCATCTACTTAATATTGATCCTTTAAGTCCTGTAAGTTGTGAGGTGGGCCTCCATGTATCAGATTTTTCCATCACAACCCACAGATGCTCAATTGGATTGAGATCTGGAGAATTAGAAAGCCAAGTCAACACCTTAAACTTGTTGTTGTGTTCCTCAAACCAATCTTGAACCATTTTTACAGTGTGGCGGGGTGCATTATCCTGCCCAAAGAAGCCACTGCCATCAGGAAATATTGTTTCTATGAAGGGGTGTACTTGGTTAGCAACAATGTTTAGCTGGTGGCACGTGTCAAATTCACATGAATGTCAGAATCTGAGGTTTCTCAGCAGAACATTGCCCAAAGCATCACAATGCCTCTTACAGCTTGCCTTCTATCCATAATGAACCCTGGTGCCATCTCTTCAACAGGTAAACGACACCAATGCAATAAATAAAATAAAAAAACATATGTTTCCCTTAAAAATAAAAAATGCAAATCAGTCCATGTGTATTCAAAAATGGCACCAATGAAATGCCTTCACAGTGTGAATATGTGCAGAAGTTTCTCATTCACTCAGCTCCTCCAAGTGAATAGATCACCACCATAAGTTAGGATGTACTCTTACTAGAGAATGTTGACCACCTATTGCAGCTGATCAAAAGGGGCTCATAAATCTCATATACGCCATCCATGGTTGTTTCTTAGCATACAAAGAGCAGGAGGGATCATTCAACTGTCACATGGAAATCCTCTGGTCTCAGATCGTAGTATCCAGTGGAATGTATGAGTAAAGAGATAAATGTCACACAGTGTATATCCCTAAAATTGGATTTTATTCAAGTAATGCACTGACATGCAACTCGTTGTACATCTTGCGGCATGTATGCGTTCCTTGATTATCCGATCGAGGGTGAATACTGCTGTGCAAAATGTAAGCACATTGTTTCCCTGGAAGCCCAGGTTCTGAATCTGGGGAAGCAACAGTCAGCACTGAGAAGTCCCTCCATACTAAAGGAGAGCCAGGAACGTACATGGCAGGTGTCGGCAGGGGCCAGCACAGAGGCAGGTGGAGACAAAGAAGTGCAGGCACTAGGAAAGAGTAGATGGGTGACAGTCAGGAAGGGTAGAGGGGGAAGTGCCAGGGAGGCCGATCCAGGGCAGGAGCATCCCAATAAGTACACTCCATTGAGTGACTGTCATGGTTATGCAGTGAGCATATTATATAAGGGCATTAGCCAATGCATCCCATTGAGTAATACATTTAAAAGAGAACAAAAGTCCTGGAAGGCTTAAATGTAAAAATGCATATAAAAGCAAAGGAGAAGGCCTTCAAAAAATACGAGGTTGAGGGATCATCTTCAGAATTCAGACTTTATAAAGAATGCAACAAGAAATTTACGGGTGCAAAAAGGACAGCTAGGATAGAACATGAAAGACACATAGTGGAGGAGCGCAAAACAAAATCCCAAGAAATTATTTAAAGTGGTTGTATACTCAATTTTTTAACTTTTACCTACAGGAAAGCCTATAATAAGGCTTACCTGTAGGTAAAAAAAATATCTCCTAAACCTGTACGGTTTAGGAGATATTGCCCTCGGTATGCGCTGCTGACTGCAGCGGCGCATGCGCACAAGGGGATTCTCGGCCTGAAAATCCGTCAGTGGCCGGCCGGCCGGAATGAAATGCGCGCGGGAGTGACAATATCGCGGCTCCGGCCACTCACAGCGCCGGAGCCGCGATACCCAGAAGAAACGCTGAGGGAGCATGTCAGCTCCCTCGGCGTGGATCGGGCCAGATGTCGGGGCCTCGTTCTAAGGTAAGTATTTCATAATGAGCTAGTATGCGGTGCATACTAGCTCATTATGCCTTTTGCTTTGCAGGTGTTAAAAAAAAATAAAAAAATTGCGGGTTTACTACCGCTTTAAGTATGTAAACAGTAAAAAAGGGAGGACAGACCATATTGGCCCCATAAACAATGAGGAAGGACATCTGGTTACAAAGGATGGGGAGATGGCAAATATATTGAATTTATTCTTCTCCTCAGTCTTCACGAGGGAATCAGGGGCTTTAGTAACCAAAACTGCAGTGTTTATCCTCATGACACATTGCAGGAAGCACCTCCATGGTTAACAGAGGACAGAATTAAAATTAGACTTGGGAAACTTAACATTAATAAATCAACGGCACCAAATTGCTTGCATCCAAGAGTACTTAGGGAACTCAGTCAAGTAATTGCCAGACTATTGTTCCTAATTTTTACTGACATAATGGTACCAGCTGATTGGAGAAAAAACAATGTAGCACCAATATTTAAAAAGGGCCCAAAATACATCAATGGGCATTACAGACCAGTTAGCCTAACATCAATAGTATGTAAACTCTTGGAGGGCATGATAAAGGACTATATACAAGATTTTAGTAATGAGAATGGTATCATTAGCAGTAATCAGCATGGATTCATGAAGAATCGTTCTTGCCAAACCAATCTATTAACCTTCTATGAGGAGGTGAGTTGCCATCCAGATAAAGGAAGGCCTGTAGATGTGGTGTATCTGGATTTTGCAAAAGCATTTGACACAGTCCCCCATAAACATTTACTGTACAAAATAAGGTCTGTTTGCATGGACCATAGGGTGAGTACATGGATTAAAAACTGGCTTCAAGGGCGGATTCAGAGGGTGGTGGTAAATGGGGAGTACTCGGAATGGGGTGGGTAGTGGGATCCCCCAGGCTTCTGTGCTGGGACCAATCCTGTTTAATTTTTTCATAAACGACCTGGAGGATGGGGTAAACAGTTCAATCCCTGTATTTGCAGACGACACTAAGCTAAGCAGAGCAATAACTTCTCCGCAGGATGTGGAAACCTTGCAAAAAGATCGGAACAAATGAATGGGGTGGGCAACTACATGGCAAATGCGGTTCAATGTAGAAAAATGTAAAATAATTCATTTGGGTGGCAAAAATATCAATGAAATCTATACACTGGGGGGAGAACCTCTGGGGGAATCTAGGATGGAAAAGGACCTGTGAGTCGTAGTAGATGATAGGCTCAGCAATGGCATGCAATGCCAAGCTGCTGCTAATGAATTAAACCGAATATTGGCATGCATTAAAAAGGGGTTAATTCCAGAGATAAAATGATAATTCTCCCTCTCTACAAGACTCTGGTCCGGCTGGACCTAGAGTATGCTGCCCAGTTCTGTGCACCAGTCCTCAGGAAGGATGTACTGGAAATGGAGCGAGTACAAAGAAGGGAAACAAAGCTAGTTAAGGGTCTGGAGGATATTAATTATGAGGAAATGTTGTGAGCACTGAACTTATTCTCTTTGAAGAAGAGACACTTGAGAGGGGATATGATTTCAATTTACAAATACCGTACTGGTGACCCAACAATAGGGATAAAACTTATTTGCAGAAGGGAGTTTAACAAGACTCATAGCACTCATTAAAATTAGAAGAAAAGTGGTTTACCCTTAAACTACGTAGAGGGTTCTTTACTGTAAGACTGGCAAGGATGTGGAATTTCCTTCCACAGGTGGTGATCTCAGCGGAGAGCTTCAATAGTTTCAAGTAACTATTAGATGAGCACCTGAACGACCAAAACATACAGGGATATACAAGGTAATACTGACATATAATCACACACATAGGTTGGACTTGATGGACTTTTTTTCATCCTCGTCTACTATGTAACTATGTAACATGTCATTACATTGAAAGAAAAACGTCATCAGGCCTTGGAAGAAGTCCTATTGCAACAAAACCGGTCAAGTAAAGGGATTGTTTCCTGTTTTCATGTTTGGTTTGAGCCCGTTGTTTTGGCTGATGCCGTTTTTTTCTTTTAATGTAATGGCATGTCAGTGCATTACTTAAATAAAACCTAATTTTAAGGATTTACACTATGTGGTATTTATCTATTTGTTTATACATTCCAATGGATACTATGATCTAAGACCAGAGTATTGTTTTCCATGTGACAGTTGGATGATCCCTCCTGCTCTTTGTATTATAATGCCGCGTACACACGACCAGACTTTTCAACATCAAAAGTCTGACGGAATGATTCCGGCAGACTATTCGATCGTGTGTGGGCTGCAGCGGACTTTTGATTTGCAAAAGTCTGACAGACTTTAGAAATGGAACATGTTTCAAATTTTTCCACCAGAACTCCGCCGGACCCAGTTCCTACCGAGAAATCCGCTCGTGTGTGTGCTAGTCCGACGGACAAAAACCGATGCGAGGGCAGCTATTGGCTACTGGCTATGAACTTCCTTATTCTAGTCTGGTCGTACGTCATCACATTCAAATCAGTCGGACTTTGGTGTGATTGTGTGTGGCCAAGTCCGTTCATTCGGAAAGTCCGTCAGAACTCTGTCAGAACTCTGTCAGAACTCCGTCAGAACTCTGTCGAAAGTCTATCGGACCTAAGTCTGGTCGTGTGTACGCGGCATAAGGAACAACCGTGGATGAGGCATATGAGATGTATGAGCCCCTTTTGACCAGCCGTAATAGGTGGCCAACACACTCTGATCTGCTTTTAATGCATAAATATCAAGGACAACATGTTTACTTGCTGCCTAATATATCCCACCAACTTTCAGATGCCATTGTAACTAGAAATGTGTGGTTCGTTTAGTTCCGAATCGGTGGACTTTTTCTTCAATCCAAGATAGCAACCATAACATGCCACAAATTTGGGGCAGTGTTGAATTGTAAGTCCTGTTGACTTGCTGCGCATTTTCACTGGCAAGTTGTACACTTGCAAAGCACTTTAAGCACAAGTTCTACTTGACATTTTTCCAATTTGTAGCAAATTTGCATGGTAGGTCTCTAGCAAGATCAAAGTTTCAGTGGTGAGTCTACAGCAAGAGCTCTGCAAAGTCACAGTGACCCCTGTGGCGGGATGTCTATTGCACAACATAACTGGACCAGAACTTCTAGCAGACTTGCAGAATGTTTGCAAAGAAAGTTGATCTAGAGTCATGCAATGCGGCTGCAATTGTGCAACAAATCTGTGAAACCTGGCAAGTTTTGCAATAGCTTAGAAAGTCATTCTAAAACTTGCAGCACCATTGGTTGCTACCTGGGATAGGAACGAATTTAAACAAATCCAAAATAAATCATAACAAAAGGAAATTTTGTTTGAATTCAAATCTAATTCGAATTTTAAATGTAAACATATTGAGGACTATTGCTGATTTCCTTCAAAAACTGTGTGCATGTTATGTAAATAATAAATGCTGCTTTAAAGCCAAAGGGTATTCAAATATTGCTTTAACCACTTCAATACTGGGCACTTCCCCCCTTCCTGCCCAGGCCAATTTTTAGCTTTCAACGCTGTCACAGTTTAAATGACAATTGTGCGGTGATGCAATAATGTACCCAAACAACATTTTTATCATTTTGTTCCCACAAATAGAGCTTTCTTTTGGTGGTATTTGATCATCACTGGGTAAACAAATAAAAAAAGTCCGAAAATTTTGACATTTTTTTTTGTAAATAGGCACTGACCAGCACTGAGGTGGCACTAATGAGGTGGCACTGATGAGGTGGCACTGATGATGAGGCACTAATATGCAGCACTGATATGCAGCACTGATGGAAACTGATATGCACTAATGGACATTGAAAGGCAGCACTGATGGGCACTCATAGGTGGCACTGATATGTGACACCAATAGGCACTAATGGGCATTTATAGGTGGCACTGGGCACTGATACATGGATAGGCAGCACTGAGGAGGAGGCACTGGCAGGCAGTACTGGTGGGTACTGATAGGCACCTCTAATGGGCACTGATTGACAACCTTGGTGGTCCTGGGTGGGCATGCATTTGCAAACGCATGCGTGAGCCACAGAGCCACGTCACAGCACCCTGGTATCTGTGGTCCTAACACTAAAATATAAGTGTCCCTGCAGTGGATGCACATGCATTCTGATGGATAGATGATAGCAGGTGTACTGAAGGGGAGCCCACCCCTCCTTAAAGGTACAGGAGCACGGACTAAACCCCTTGCCGGTGGCAAGTTTTTGTTATCACGTGTGTGTTTGTATTGGTCCAGCAATGCACCAACACCTTTGCAGCCATTGTGCTATCGCTGGGTGTTTGGTGTGCTCTTGTACCTTTAAGGAGGGATGGGCTCCCCTTCAGTCCACCTGCTCTCAACTATCCATCAGAATGCATGTGCCTCCACTGTGGGGACACTTATATTTTAGTGTTTGGACCACAGATACCAGGGTGCCGTAATATGGCTCACACATGCGTTTGCAAATGCGTGCAGACTAAACCTCTGTTTTTAACGCATACTGTTAGACAGGTCAATTTGGTTGTCTGCAAGCTGGTGGTAAGCAGGCTTTTTTTTTTTCTGGGCATTCCCCAGACATTGTTGTTTCCTGGGTGGGCATCCCTGGTGAGCATGGGTGGGCATTCTGGGGGGGCTGCACTGATAATCAATCAGCGGAAGTCCCCCCCCCCCGTCAGGAGAGCAGCCGATCGGCCCTTCTCTACTTGCGTCTGTTAGTGCGAGTGGAGGAAAAGGCGATAAACGGCTCTTCCCGATCACATGGTAAAGAGCCTATGTCAGAGGCTCTTTACCAAGATCGATGATTCGGTGTGTCAGATAGATACACCACACCAGCGATTGCAACGCTGAGTGCCCCCACAGGTGTGCAATCGCTGCTTATCTTGCCGGACGTCATATGAATGCTTGTCGTGTCCAGGATTTTAATCATTCTTCAATAAATTTGGATTTCTTTATGCTGGTAGTGCCGCCACCTTTCTTATTTTTGCTTCATGGAACTTTGGTTTGCGGACCCGGCAGGCACCCGGCAATTCACAGCAGTACGGGACTTCATTTGGTGGTTTTCAGAGCGGTGCAACTTCACTCTATATTCAGGTCCAGTCAGGGTAACATTAACCACTTTCCAGCTGTCATTTGACTATATGGCGGGCGGGTAGTGGTTAACAATAAAAAAGCAAAATATATATTTTTGAAAGCACTCTTACTTTACATTATTTCTTCACACCTTCCTAAAACTTATGCACAGCACTGTACATAGAGCAAAATGTTGAAGTCAGATTTTTCTTTTCTAACTTAGAACACTTCACATATTCTGAATAAACCTTATTAGTACAAATACAATTAACGTATCAAAAATCAATATTGTCAATATTTTGGTGAATTAATAATTTTAGCATCTTTGTTGTCAGATCAACATATATGCCTTTTATAACCTAGAACTCTTCAATTTTTTTCTGTTTCAATCCTTTTATTAAAGGTTTAAGCTGGCTATAGATGGTATGATTTTCTGTTCTGCAACCACAGAGTGCAGAAAAGAAAAACCCTCAATTCCCCCATATTCCGTGTCAATGCTATTGAGTTCTGCCAGTGAGGGGGCGCGAGGAGCAACTCACAATAATTATTGCTAGTGGCTATAGCCGCTGGCAATAATAGCATGAAACATCCAACATGCTGGATTTTTCAATTTATTTGGGTACAATCAATCTGCCCATAGATGGTTTGAATATCGTCCGGTCCCTGGGGAATCAGCCAAGGTTCAAATCATCTATGTCTTTCTTAACTGTAAGTAAAAATAGTGAACGGTACAGCCATAGACCTTTTATGGCAACTGTAGGTAAAACTTGCAAATAATGCAGACAAGACACAGTTTGAGAATAACAACGTACATACATAGTAGGTACAGCAAACTTTTAAGGATCAAACTAGACCATCAAAACCAACCAGGTATAGTAAAAAATAAAAATAAAAATATATTGGGTGCGCTACTTCCAAGAGTGCTGGTCAGCTCAAGTCAAGGAGAACCTATTTTCTGCTCCATAGGATGACAGAAACAAGATGACTAACATCCCAGATAGCAAGCAAATTGTGCTGCAAGTTTTAAAATTATGTTCTAAGCTATTGCTAGACTTGCAAGGCTTCACACATTTTTTGTAAATTTGCATCAAGTACGCATTGGATGACTCTAGGTCAACCTTCTTTGCAAACACTCTGCAAGTCTGCTGCGAGTTCTGGTTCAGTTATGTTGTGCAATATTCATCCCACCACAGGGGTCACTGTGGCTGAATTTTCTTGCTGTAGATTGCAGAGCTCTTGCTGTACTCAATACTGCATCTTTGCTCTTGCTATAGAGTTTCCATGCAAATTTGCTACAACTTGGAAAAGCGTCAACTAGAACTTGTGCTTCAAATGCTCTGCAAGTGTGCAGCAAGTCAACAAGACATTCAATTCAACACTGCCACAAATTTGTGGCAAGTTCTCCTTGATATCTGGGAAAGGATAATTTCACCTTTTGTAACGTGTTACAAATGTACCCCCCCCCCTCCCCCATTCCCATTTGCACAGTGAGCGGCAATACAGGGCTCTGCCTGGTCACATTATTCACTCACAGCCTTTCTTTGCTGTCTATTTGTAGTTCTCAATGAACTACCATGGCGCTGTTGAGCATTGTGGTAGTTCATTGAGTCTTCCTGTCAGTGTGAAATTGGCTGCCCATATGATGTACAATGTATGATGTACGGGCAGACAGCTCACGTTGAGAGTGTGCAGGAAATCTGCATGGCATCAGCTACCTGCTGATTGCTGGTGAAATACTTTCCAGTAAAAAAATAGCAAATGCACATTTTTTTACCTGCAAACAATGTGCATTGTTTTTTTTTCTAAAGGTGAACTTATCCTTTAACCTGTCAATGGTCATAAAGTTATGGATCAGTGTATAGCAAACTGTGCAGAGTTATTGTTATTGAACACTTTTGCTTCATTTTGCCTGCACAGGTTTGTAAAGAGAAAATATAATGATTGTGGGTAATTTTTTCTGTGGTTATACATTGTATCTGCTTATATTACTATATATTTACTATATATTTATAATTTTAAGAAGTTATCTTCTCTGTGGTATGCTATATCTCACTGAATCTTGCAGCTGTTGAACAAGAGCCTTGCCATTGAACTGATTTATTAATTTGCGTGGGCACATTTTAGCATGCCTTAATCTCTTTGATTCTTTAAACGGATGGTCAGGGATATGTCCAACAGATACAGCAGTGCTTTTTCATATGTCCCACTTATTATGGTTCTCAGGTGCTCATGCAAAAAGAAACTGCCATCGTTGCGCAAAATTCCACATATTTATTTCTTAAAAAGCCATTTACACTTACATTTATATGTTCTTTAGAATGGCATCCGTTTCATTGAAGCCTGACCATCCGTTTAAAGAATCAAAGATATTAAGGCATAGTTCAGGCCTATTTATTACTGTTTCCTAGAGAGTGCATATTGTAGAAAGTGGGGGTGAATCACGGATCACAAACGTTTTGAACTGCACATATATACTCACGTCTGGCACAGTGGATTAATATATGAATCATCCATATTGGGACTTTTATATACTAATATATTTTGTATGCACAACTGGTTATTGATGTGAATCATCATCAAGCTGGGGTGGTCACTTTGAATATATTGTTGGATTTTATAGACTTATAATTGGAGTTTAAATTAAAGGATTAGAACAGTTATCTACCTTTTATATTTTTCAATTGCTTCTACTAACCTCAGTGGTAAACTGCTAGCTGCAGCAAACCCTATATAGTAAAACCTTGGATTGCAAGCATAATTTGTTCCGGAAACATGCTTTTAATCCAAAGCACGTTTATCAAAGCAAATTTACCCATAAGAACAAATGGAAACTCAGGGGATTCGTTCCACAACCATTTATTCATAAATCTTTCAGTTTATAGTCCATATAAAAAGATTATAGCAATGTGATAGGTTGTGGAACCATAAAATGTCCATCCACAAATGGCAGCCTCCACAAGGGGATTAGAAGCAAAATCCAGAAGGAGCTACAGAGTATAAATGAGAAGAGAGGCCCCTCTAAGGCCGCGTACACACGCGGGGACTGTTCGCCCAACTTTGTCCGTCAAACAGTTTCGGCAAACAGTCCGCTCAAAATTAGCATGGACGGACATGGCCACACACGACGAACGAACAGTTTGCTGAAACCGTGCGCGATGACGTGAACGGCACGTACGACGGGACGAAAAATACGACGTCCTATACACTGCATTATAACTTTCGGCGTGTTAAGCCTTTCTGAGCATGCGCGGAACTTAGTTTGTCGAACAAGCCTACACACGGGCGGACTGTTCGCTCAAACAAGGTTTCAGCGGACAGTTTTACGGAATTTCCGAAAAACCTTGTTCGTCAAACTGTCCGCTGAAACTGTCCGCTGAAAGCCCACACACGAGCGGACTGTCCGCCCAAACACTGTTCAGCGGACAAAGTTGGGCGAACAGTCCGCCCGTGTGTACGCGGCCTTAGTGTAGCAATATGGCTACATTTAATGAATGTAAAACAATTAGCAACTCACATGGTTGATGATTAAAAGAGGCGCATCTAAGTATTCAGGCATCCGGTGTAATGCTATCCACATAGACTGTCATCCGCACCGCTGTCAGTCTGCAACCCTGACCGGGAAGACTACCCTGCAGTAGAGCTATCTGAAACAGGTTTGAAACGCTTCTGGAGCACAGTGGGGAAGGGATGACATTAACGGCGGTGAGGAGGATGGTCTATGTGGACAGCTTTATCCTGGTTGCCTACATACTTAGATGTGCTGGTTTTAATCAACCATGTGAGTTGCTAAATGTTGTACCTTTATTAAATGTAACCATATTGCTACACTTAGAGGCGCTCTCTTCTCTTTTATACTCAGTTGTGACATGACGCTACTTGTATATCAAGACATCGCTTGTATATCAAGTCAAAATTTATTAAAAAATTTTGCATATCTTGCAAAACACTCTCAAACCAAGTTACTCTCAAACCAAGGTTTTACTGTATATTGATTCATTTTTTAATTTGGTGTACACATTTTTGTTTTGTTTTGCATCGGTGGCACATATTAGAAATTTTAGCATGAGCTACTGATCACAGTAAACAGTAGATTTAAAGTAGAAGTTCACTTTAAAAATAAAATCTGTAAATCTACATCCACAATCTAAGACTAACCTATCTTGCCCTGTAAAGAAGAAATCGCTATACATGTCACAACAATGTCTGGGGAATGCCCAGGAAAAAAACAAAGCCTACTTACCACCAGCTCGCAGACAACCAAATTGACCTGTCTAACAGTATGCATTAAAAACAGGAGTTTAGTCTTTAGTCATTTGCAAACGCATGCGTGAGCCACAGAGCCATGTCAAGGCACCCTGGTATCTGTGGTCCTAACACTAAAATATAAGTGTCCCCCGCAGTGGAGGCACATGCATTCTGATAGATAGATGAGAGCAGGTGGACTGAAGGGGAGCCCACCCCTCCTTAAAGGTACAGGAGCACACCAAACACCCAGCGAGAGCACAATGGCAGCAAAGGTGTTGGTGCACTGCTGGACCAGTACACTCACGTGATAACAAAAACTTGCCACCGCCCTCATCTATAGCTGACTATCGCAGTAAGCGGCATTGGAAGGCTAAAAACAGGTAACAACAATGTCTGGGGAATGGCCAGGAAAAAAACAACGCCTACTTACCACCAGCTCGCAGACAACCAAATTGATCTGTCTAATAGTATGCGTTAAAAACAGGGGTTTAGTCCGCACGCATTTGCAAACGCATGTGTGAGCCACAGAGCCACGTCAAGGCACCCTGGTATCTGTGAAATCGCTATACATACCCTTTCTGAAGCCACTTCAGTCCAGTCCCACGCTGAGCTGTCAGCGGAGGCTTCTTTGTGGTGGTGGGTGCAGTGGAAGCAAAGGACAATGGAAGCCTCATAGTAAGTCTATGGGTGATGTCACTTCCCAGGCATTTTACAACCTTTGTCGGCTGTCTCCTGCACACACCATCCGCTGCTGGAGACAAGACCGGATCGGCTAGTAAAAGTATGTATAGCAAATCCTTCTTCTACAGGGCTAGATAGGTTAGTCTTATGCCCCGTACACATGGTCAGATTTTCCAACGGAAAATGTTCGATGGGAACTTTTTGTCGGAAATTCAAACCGTGTGTAGGCTCCATTGGACATTTTCCATTGGAATTTCCGTCGCACAAAATTTGAGATCTGGTTCTCAAATTTTCCGACAACAAAATCTGTTGTTGGAAATTCCAGTCGTGTGTGCACAATTCCGATGCACAAAGTTCCACGCATGCTCTGAATCAAGCAGAAGAGCCGCACTGGCTATTGAACTTCATTTTTCTCAGCTCATCGTACATGTTGTACGTCACCGCGTTCTTGACGTTCGCAATTTCCGACCAACTTTGTGTGACCGTGTGTATGTAAGACAAGTTTGAGCCAACATCCATGGATTTTATTGTCGGAATGTCCGATCAATGTCTGATTGTGTGTATGGGGCATAAGATTGTGGATGCCAGTAGAATTACAGATTTTAGTTTTAGGGTGAACTTCTACTTTAATCAACATTTTTTTTTTCTCCAAAGGGGGCAACTACACCTAGTAAAACGTGAAGGGCAAACTAAAGCTCCTCTTTTTGACAAAATAGTAATATTTTTAATTTTATTTTTTAGCCCTGACCATATTATTATAATAGAGCAGATGTTTACAATGATCTTGCTTTAACAAACATATAGACATTGTAGGTTGCCTGACTAGAAAGCACACACCATACACAGTGCAGGGTTCAGGAGTGCATAACACACATCAGGAGTATGGTTGCCACATCATCCTTTTAATACAGGACACACATGAATTACACAGGTTTAATGCAGATAAGGCACCAAGTGAGTATAATTACCACCTTAATCAGCCACCGAACCTGTGTAATTCATGTGTGTCCTGGATTGGTGATTGGTGATGTGGCAACCCTAATCAGGAGTGCATAATGTACACAGTTCAGTGGTCAGGAGTGCAAGGTTTTAGGCGTGCATATGCATACCATGCATGTTGACCCAGGAGCTGGGGTCAGGAGTACATTATGCAATGAGTGCAGAGCTCAGGGGACATAAAGCACAGATAGCAGGGGTCAATAGTAGGTATCACAAAGTGCACAGCACATAATGCATAGACTGAGGGCATCAGAAGTGGCTAATGCACAAAGTGCAGAGGTCAGGGGTGGGTATCGAAGAGAGTGCAGGGTTCAGGAATGGGTATCTGTCATGTACCTTGGTGGAGGCTGAAGTTACAAGAGGGCTCCCCTTGTGGCTCTGATCCAGACACACTTGAATGTGGGAACAGGATTACGAGGCTCAGGGTAGCACATGTGCTGGGAACCTGGATAGCAGATAATTAGTAGAGATTGTTTGCAGAGACAAGCAGGTAGGAGAAGACCTTATGGTCAGCAATGGTAAGTAGCCATGCACTGATAGTGTGGAAGTGCAGAATAGGATCCAGAAGGCAGATCTGGTAGGTAGAATAACAAGGTTCTTGTGTGAGCAGGCAGAAAGACCTAGTCTAGAAGCTAGAACCAGAAGTTATATACACAGTCAGGCGACTGGAAGACAAGATGTAGGAGCCAGGCCAGGATTATACATGGATAGGCAGTAGCAACAGAAGCAAGGACTGGAGAAATGCTGTGTCAAAAAGGGAGAGAAAGCAGCAGCGAGGTCAAGCAGCAAGCTGGGGTCACAATCAAAAGGGAGTCAGAGAGAGATCCAGGTCAGAGAGATATCCAAGGAAAAGCTGAGTCAGTAACAGGTAGTCAACCAGCAGTGTAACCAGAAAGCAGTCACAGAGATCACAGGGAGCTTAAAGTGGAGGGCCACCCTGAAAACAAAAAATTTTTAAAAATTACAAAAAAATCTAAAAAAAAAAAATGAAAACATTTTTTTTTTTTTTACTTACCAGAAATGCCTGTTGCTAGGCACATAATCCTAATCTTCCTCTTCCTCCTCCGCGGAGATCTTCTGTCTTCTCTCTTCGTCGCGGCGTCTTCTGGGTAATGGGTCGCGCTGTGTTCTGGGAACTGTGTGTTCCAGAACACAGCGCGTCCCATTCAGAAAGCGCTGCGGGACTCGCGCATGCGCAGTAGCTGCGGGACTCGCGCATGCGCAGTAGGAAACGGGCAGTGAAGCCATAGGGCTCCACTGCCTGTTTCCCTTAGAGGGAATGGCGGCGCCGGGACCCGAGAGCCGAGGGACGGGTCGGCCTCGGGCGGCCGACATCGCGGGCGCCCTGGACAGGTAAGTGTGTTTATTAAGTCAGCAGCTGCAGTGTTTGCAGCTGCTGACTTTTTTTTTTTTTTTTTTTAAACGGCCCTCCTCTTTAAGAACATCAAGTGATTAGCACACATTTGGGCCTTCTGTAGATAAGCAGTTTGGTGCCATTCCCTAGATCAGACGTGCTCAGGTATACACCAACATGGGCTGGCACACACAGCTGTGCCAAAGTCTCAGTGCACTCTGGTTACTGGCCAGAGTCCATATGTGTGCTGGCACATCTGCATGTGCATTAGCTGCACGAGTATTGGTTTCCTTAAAGTATCGCAGAGGATGCAGGGGTCTGGAGATCATATTGATCGAAGTGCAGTTGTTAGAAGTACATGATGCACTCCACTCCACAGTAAGACCCCCAGTATAGATTCCTTCTCTACAACTGCAGTACAGATCTTAAACTCACCAGATGCAGTTTGGAGTCAGTAGAAGTCCTTCCCTTGGCTGTGTCATGTGACTGGAGTCAAGGAGGAGCATTGCCCTTTAAGCTGCTGCTGTCAGATGGGCAGAAGTGGTTCTGCAGTACAAATACCATAGGCACTGTAGCACAATAAAAAAAAAAACATTGTCAGGCTTTGCAAAAGATGTGGGGGGGGGGGCCCTGGTTATATTTTAAATGCATTTTTAAACACTACCAGTATAAGCGTTTTATTATGCCTCTATTTTAGTATCCTGTAACCCAAGATTCAGATGGGAAGTGGCAGCACGCTGAGCCAGTCAGGGTTTTGTTGCTTTGCACGTTGCTCTCAGTTTTAGCCCTTGTACACGCGGTTGGAAATTCTGACCACAAAATCCCTCGGATTTTTTGCGATGGATTTTGTCCGAAACTGGTGTTGCATACATACGGTCGGACAAAGTTGTAGGAAAATCCGATCGTTCGGAACGTGATGACGTTCGTTCATTCCGACAGGACCACATTCAGCCTAATAGCCACTTTGTCCGACCGGAATTCTCTACAAACGATCGAACAAAGTCCGATCGGAACATGTTGTCGGAAAATTTTATATCCAGCTCTCAAACTTTGTTGGTCGGACATTCCGACAGAAAAAGTCAGATGTAGCCCACACACGGTCGGATTATCCGACAACGAGGTCCGATCGGACATTCTCTGTCGGAATGTCTGACCGTGTGTACAAGGGCTAAAACTGTAAACATGTTCACAGGAGGAAAGCACTCAAAGGTGTACCAGGCTAGGGGTGGGCCTTTGACCAAGCTGCAACGGCAGTAAAAAAACATAAGTGAGGTCACTGACCTGGCTATTATGTTTGGCAATGGTACCATAATCGCAAAACAAACTGAGCAGATTTATACATGGTTTGAAAAATAAATCTGTTCACATATTTGTATTTTGGTTTTGGAGTTTTGTCTTATTTTGCCATATCTAACATTTCTTCTTTTCAAGGATTTTATCAAAGGCCATGGTGGCACACTGCTGGAAATTTCAGCAATAATAATCCCAAGACAATAGTAAAAGCTTTATTTTTTTAGCCGATGGTTTTTCTAAATATTTATTTCAACTGCTGCTTGTTTGTAAGGTTTTAATACTTGTTATACTTTCAATAAATCACGTTTTGTACTTTATCTGATCTTTTCGGGTTGCTATAAAACAGATTGTTTTTAATGGCTGCTCTAGCAATGAAAAATATCTGTGTTAGGTGGAGAAAAAAAACAAATTGATGCTTTTTCAATTCCATTTAATGGCATAAGAATCTTCGCAGCCTGCTGTGAAAAATATTCTCTTAATGATAGGCCTGTGGCACAACTTAAAGAGTCATCAAGAAATAAATGCTCTGCTGTCTGTTTGGCAGCTTGGTGTCCCTTAATTGAAGTATTATAAGAATCTGTGCAGAGGAATCGCCTCCGGGGTTTTGTAACTAAATAGCATGGACACTTCTGATGAGACATGCAGATGAAGACGTGTCAATTTCCTCCAATTTTTCACTCATACTGAGAACTGATTAATTTTACTCTCATCCCTGCTAGCAAGAATACAGTAATTTATTGCTGCTAGATAATGTCAACAGTATATAGGCAGTGAAATTCTGTCCAGAATTATGTTATGGTGGGTCGAATATTGGCATCAACAAGGTGGAGCTTGGAGATTTTATCAGAACATTTCGTAGACCGGGATTTTACCGACCCAGGTATATAAATGAAGTATTGCACAACATTAAAGTTTTGTCCTGGAACGTCTTTGGGCATCTTGATTGGCCAATCCTGGGATGATGTAATTCCTATGCATGCTCAACCATGAAACATAGACAAGTGTCCGTAAAGTGTGAACAACTAGTGCTGTTCTAAACAGTGCAGATGAATTCCCTGATGAACATCTAGTAACATTGAGTATAATTGATCACCCAAGTGCACCTCCACCGATATTGATATAAAATGTCTCCTTACCAGATGTCTAGACTCCAAATGTTAAGAGTCTAGACAGCCGTGATATGCAAGTATAGAAGATCCAATCAGCTTTCTCTATTATATTGCAGGTGGTGGTACTGTCATGGCTGATGGTAAAATTTACTCCATAGTAGGGTCCATGAAGTGTAAAACTGCTAGACAGTTTATTAAAAGAAATTAGTGCTAAACACTTACAGAAATCCAGTATAAAACGAGCATTAATAGATCTAAGACATCATAGAAGTCGATCGACCAGTAGACAGGATTGGCGTGCATGGAACCTCACAAAAATGGACTCCACCCGATGATATACAGGGATATAAACCCAACAGGTGTCCTAATCCCTCTCCACTCAATTCAAAACTGAAAAAAAAGTTTGTCTTTAGTTATGCTTTATTTTACAGAAAACTGGCAAAGTTGAAACTATACAGAACCTAACAATCACCTGGTTAGTTTCTACTATAATATCAAATGACCTGTATGAAAATCCAGTTACACTATAGACTAATCTGCCTTTTGTGTGGCTATTGTGTAACACACCTAATCCCAAACATGCAATTCCTGCAAATGTTGCCATACATGTCTATGGCCAAATCTCTAACTGTCCAAGTCAAAGTTTTCTTGGAAGGCCTAGTTTTACTAGCATATGATCATTTGATCCTGAATAAACATTTTTTTGGGAATCCTTTTTTCACCAAAAGATTTGAGATATTTAATGCATGTCGCTCATGCCATCTACCATGATAAGCATGGTGCCAAAAAGAACTTCTTGCCCATAAAGATCAAACCAAAAGGCACTTGCCTACAGCACCCCCATTAGTATGCAATAGCAATAACCCAAAACAACAAATCAGGTACTGTATGATATAATCAAATACAGCCTTGTTCAAGATCGAGTAAGTAAAAGTCTTCATATAATCATCATTTCTTGTGGCCTTGCGTCAAATAAGTATTGTATGTTTGAGAGAGTGCATCATAAGTTAGGTGCTGCTCCATCGCTGAATACTAAACAAAGATGCATCTCCCACGGGACTGTATGGCAGCCGAAAAGTTATTGCAACCACTTTTTTAAAAGAGAAAAAGTTTATCTATACAAAAAGGTGAAAATTCCATCTTTACATAAAATAATCTGATCTTAGGTTGTGCAGTATCATCTACTGTTCTCCCATTGGGAGTAACAATAGCAAACAACATACATATATAAATGAATGAATTATTTGCACCGATTAACCATCAAACTGGGAGCAAAAAAGTAACATACACCATACAAAGTTAATAGTAAAGTAAACAGTTGCCACTGGTTGTTACCAACGCGTTTCAGTTGTAGACAGTCTTCTTCAGGGCTGTCAGGTGGAACTTACCTAGATATACGAATAACAATAGAGAGTATATAGGCCTAATACATATGCATAAAAGTAAATAGCACAGCAATATGTAGCGTGAGAGAAGCACCAGGAAAGCCATCTTATGTGAAAGTATTATTTGCAGGACTGGGTTTTCTAAAACACTGGCTAATTATACCTAATCATTTTGCTGGTGTGGTTAGCCTTTGTAAAATAATATATTGCCTTAATAGGGGCACTCACAGTCCTTAACCACTTAAGCTCCGGACCAATTTGCAGCCAAAGGACCAGGCCCCTTTTTGCGATTCGGCACTGCAACGCTTTTTTTTTAACAAGAAGAGGCACTTTAACTAACAATTGCGCGGTCGTGCGACGTGGCTCCCAAACAAAATTGGTGTCCTTTTTTCCCCACAAATAGAGCTTTCTTTTGGTGGTATTTGATCACCTCTGCAGTTTTTATTTTTTGCTCTATAAACAAAAATAGAGCGACAATTTTGAAAAAAATTCAATATTTTTTACTTTTTGCTATAATAAATATCCCCAAAAAATATATAAAAAACTGTTTTTTTTCCTCAGTTCAGGCCGATACATGTTCTTCTACATATTTTTGGTAAAAAAAAATCACAATTAGCGATTATTGATTGGTTTGCGCAAAAGTTATAGCGTTTACAAAATAGGGGATAGTTTTATAGCATTTTTAGTAAATTTTTTTACTAGTAATGGCGGCGATCAGCGATTTTTATAGTGACTACAACATTATGGCGGACACATCGGACATTTTTGGGACCATTGTCATTTATACAGCAATCAGTGCTATTTAAATGCACTGATTCCTGTGTAAATGACACTGGCAGTGAAGGAGCACTTCTGACTCTGCACTTCAGCAAATGCACAAAGTGAAGGCACACAAGAAAATACTTTGAAAAACACCACACAGACATCAGGTGATCTTGTTTACCCCTTCAGCTCTTTCTCCTTGTCACATGCACTCTCTACCACTCCTTTTGACAGCTATGTCCTCTATCCTTAAACTATCTCTCCTTCACCCCCCCCCCCCCCCACAGCATATAGCCCTCATTGGACCCATTGTCATGGTTATGCAGTGATCTTCCTGTGTTTGCTTACCTCCCCTCATGTCTTCATACTAAGAGGCCAGCCACTTCCACCTGGTGGTTTTTATAACCTCTCCTCTAAGCATGGCTCCACCCCAGGCCCTATATTAACCTGTGCACTGCAGGCCATCAGTGCTGATCAACCATTGTGTGTTCCTTTGTGTGTTAGCTTCCTGTTTCCTGCCGTGTGCTCTGCTACTGTTTTCCGTTACCGACTTTGGCATGTCTTGACTATCCTTGTTTGCCTGTGATCCTGACCTTTTGGCGTGTACCCGACTATTCTTGTCTGCTTGTGGCCCCGACCTTGGCTTTGTCGCTCACCATCCCTATCCTCCTGTTGCCTACTGTGGGTGTGAGCTGGGGGACCCTGGGGGTCGCGACCTGGAGCCAGTTGCAGCCAAGTCCATCCTCACCACCAGAGGCGCTGGTGAACACCTGCTGGCTCTTAGACTCCGCGCCCCAGGGAATCTTACGCTCTAACCCCAGTGGGATCTGTCCCCCGTCTGCAGCAGTCAGCCGTAGGGTCCACAACCTTGCGGTGCACTCCTTATCCCTATGGTGTGCACCTGTCACCTCGCCTCAAGGTGACCTGACACCCATCCAATCTTAACAATCTACATCCCATCTTCTTATGCAAGCTCCTTGAACGCCTGGTCTACAACCGACTGAGCGTCCACCTCGCTGATAATAGCCTCCTTGATCCCCTTCAGTCTGGATTTTTCCTCAACACTCCACAGAAACTGCTCTCCTAAAACTAACAAACGATCTACTAACAGCCAAAACCAATCAACACTATTCTATACTCCTACTCCTGGACCTCTCTGCTGCCTTTGATATATGTTGACCACCCCCTCCTCAAAAAACTCCATGCCTTTGGTCTCCGTGACTGTACTCTTTGCTGGTTCTCTTCCTACTTATCCAACCACACCTTTAGCATTTCTTACAACTCTACTTCCTCTTCTCCTCTTCCTTTCTCAGTTAGGGTCCCCGAAGGTTCTGTTCTTGGATTTCTGCTATTTTCAATCTACACCTCCTCCCTGGGTCAGCTGATAGCCTCCCATGGCTTCCAATACCACCTCTATGATGACGACAGCCAAATCTATTTCTCTAACCCTCAGCTCACTCCCTCTGTCTCCTCATGTATCACTAATTTACTATCAGATATATCAGTCCGGATGTCACACCACTTCCTCAATCTCAATCTATCCAAAACCAAACTTATAATTTTTCCTCCCCCATATGCCCCTTCCACTGATCTCTCTGTGAAAATTGATGGCACCACTATAAGCCCATCCCCGCATGCCAAAGTTCTAGGTGTAGTCCTGGACTCTGAACTCTCCTTTAAGCACCACATCCAATCACTGTCCAAATCCTGCCGCCTCAACTTTCGTAACAGCTCCAAAATACACCCCTTTCTAACCAATGACACAACAAAGCTCTTAATTCATTCGCTGGTTATCTCTCGGCTTGACTACTGCGACTCCCTTCTCATTGGCTTATCTCTACATAGTCTATCACCTCTTAAATCCATCATGAATGCTGCTGCCAGACTCATCCACCTTACCAATTGCTCTGTCTCTGATACCCCTCTCTGTCAATCCCTCCACTGCTTTCTGCTCGGCTAAAGAATTCAATTCAAAATACTAACAACTACGTACAAAACCATCCACAATTTAGCTCCCAGCAACATCACTAGCCCAGTCTCTAAATACCAATCTACTCGTTCTCTTCGTTCCTCTCAAGACCTCCTGCTCTTTAGCTCCCCCGTTACCTCCTCCCATGCTTACCTCCAGGACTTTTCCAAAGCCTCTCCAATCCTATGGAATGTCCTACCCCAATCTGTCCGCTTATCTCCTACTCTATGAACTTTTAGACAATCCCTGAAAACCTTTCTCTTCAGAGAAGCCCACATCTAACAACTGTTTTATTTTCTCCATCAGCTCACTCCCCACAGTTATTACGTTTTGTTTCCACTTGACCCTCACTTCTAGATTGTAAGCTATAATGAGCAGTGCCCTCTGATCCCCCCTGTATTGACTTGTATTGTAAGTGTACTGTCTGCCCTCATGTTGTAAAGCACTGCACAAACTGTTGGCGCTATATAAATATATGTATAATAATAATAATAATAATGATAATTTGCATGAGAGTGCAAGAAACAAACTTTAACATCTTAACCAGAGGGTACAGAATGACAGTGAGATTACAATTTTTTTTTCCCTCGACTTCCGATCATTTTGAAGATGCCAGAAGACCGGGGATCACTTTTGCATAGTTTTTGGTCCTGCCTTAAGCTAGATTAATGTTGGAAAGAGGTGGAGGAAATAAATAATCTGGAGGATCTTGTCCTCAAGGCACGTCACCAACAAGAACGCAACTCCAAAACTTGGGCATTATGGAACATGTTCATCTTCTTCTTGGATGCGACCGTGTAGACTAACTCTGCTCTGCTATGTCTGGAAGTGAACTGTGTACTCCATTAGTACCGACCACATAATCCGAATGTTGCCTGAGTGGTTTGTGGGTTCACATCTCTCCATCTTTCCTCCTCCTTCCTAGCTGGGAATACTGTCTTCTATTTTCAGTATTCTTGTTTTCTTTACAAATGTCAATGTTTTGTGCTGTTCTGTATGCCACTATGTTTACACAATGTTTTGTGACCATGGATCATGTCCTCTGACTAAATAAAAGATTTGAAAAAAAAAATTTATGGTTTGTGCAACTGGACACATGGTCCAACTCCCTGTGGTAAGTGCTGGATGGACTAGTGTGTTTTATTTATTTTTTCTTCTGGGGAGACACTGCTTAAAGATGCAAATAGCTGATAGGGGAACGTTTTGAAGCATGAGTGGTTGGATCAACTCTCACTATCTGGAAAAAAAACACCTTTGATGATGTCTACTTCAATAGACTGAGAAATCAGAGCTGCTGTAATTACAGTAGGCCAATTTCTCAATTAATAGTGAAGCCACCAGTGAAGTGAACATTACAGCTGTGTAGTCTTCTCCTTTAAACGCAATCATCAACGCTATCATATTTCTATCATCACGGGTTCACAGTAATATCTAGAGAAAGTTAGACAAAGTATATTAAACAAATGAATGTTTTTTTAAAGGTTCTAATGAATATATCTATGACATCCAGTATGGAAAATATCAATCAGTGGGACCAGTATTCAGGAGTGTAGTACAGTCCAGCAGCAAGGTCAAGGAAACAGGTAATAGGCAAAGTAACAGCAGGATACAGGTACAGGAACAGCTGAAGATCAGCCAGCATCTGCCAAAGGTCAGTGCCCCTTTAAATAGGCCGCCTGGCGCCAAAGGAAAGCGTGGACGTGCTCCTATGGGCGTTCACACTTCTATGCGCATTGGCGCATCTGCGATCTGCTAAGTTTCTTATGTGCACATGCGCGTACGAGCGCACCCGAACCGCAGCAATAGTTCTTTTACACACCCAGTACATTTATTCATATTTTTCAATTAACCAATACAGGAGATAATTCCCACTGATGATGGGGGAGTAGCCAACAGGGGGACACAGGGCTGTTCTCATATGCTGTCACCTTATATAGTGGTACGAAGTCCAAGCAATCTTCTTTCCCTGATCTGAAGAAGCAAAAGTGTGAAACACACTTCTAGATTGGTTAAGTGAAAAATATGAAGCAATGCAGTGAGTGCTAATTGGGTTTACTTTAAGTCTACTAAGAAAGGAGCTGATATTTATTTCTTATTTAGTTATGGTATAAACTATATGTTATATCAGTTGAAATTTTTTAGAAGTGGTAAAAAAAATAAACAGTTGATATTTTATATAGTGGATTTCATAGGCATGTGTCTTTAGGACCATAAAAGTCCTAATAATTGATGTACTATACTTTGTTCACTTGTTAATATTGGAGCCTTGTTTTTTCCCGATCAGCTGAATTTTTGTTAATTTAAAGAAAGTTAGAAACTAAAATGTAGTGCCAAAAGTGTTAGCACTTAAAGAGAAAGCATTGGTGGATCAGTGACTAAAGATGATATATTAGACCAAATTATATGTTGGCAAATGTTGCAATAATACAACATCCAAGGGAAAAGAATATTCTGTATGTACAAACTTTAATTGAGAGGTGTTAGAGTCCATTAAAAAGAAGGCAGACTGGACAAAGCTCTAATGACTGCGGAAACATTTTGATTATATTCTAGAAGAAAGAGCTGGGAGGTGGAGTGGCCGGTGAGAAGATGGCAACAGTTGCGAGTTCTGGCACACAGACACATAAAATGTGGACGCTTACTGAGAAGGAAGCAGCAAAATACAACTGTGGTTTGTAAGTGCAATGAAACATAAGTAAGGCATCTATTATGATGCCCACTCACCGGTCATGAGGAACAGGATTAATTATTGTATAATTGACCGCAATAGGAAAAGGTTTCAATGGAAATAAATACATGCTTCTATATTGTATTTAAAGATATATCTATTACTGGTAATAGTGATTACAAAAGTTCTTGTATTCTAGCTCAACACTTTAGCCATTCTCCATAAAGAGCTCTGATAAACCCTATTTGCATTTAAACTGGCAGTAGGCATAACTCGGAAGGAGCTTTAGAAAAACAAAAGCCTACTGCGAAAGAGTATCATGGCTTTGTCTGCAAACAAGTACAAATAAGTAACAAAAGTTTTAAAATTGTATTTTTATTTACTGGTTTATTGCGATTCAATCACTAGAAATCTTTTAATTGCTTACTGGAGTCAGATCAATGTATGCAATTTCTAACAAGAAACTTCTCCTATTTGCTGATCTTGGGTTAAATATATAATTGAAAGTGTTTTGTTATATGTGATCAATAAGTGCAACAAATACCTATTGATTGTGTCATTCGTTCAGACCTGTCCAGTTTCCTGTGCACGCTTCCTGTATTTTTTTTCAAGGAATACTCTCCATTATTATCATACACTACAGAACAATTAGCCTCTATTCTTTGGAGATTATGATAATAGGTGGGATTCAGTACAACAGACAACCAGGCAGGGCTGACACCAAGTCTTGCAATTTCAGTACACAAAAAGGCACGTGTTGACATTTCACAAGAGGAAATTAGGAGTGTAGTGTATTTCTGGCAGATCAACCAGTAGTTTTCTGTAATTGCAGGTTCTTTATTAAGAAAAAACATGGGCACATGTGCCTGTATTGCAGAAATGTAGCGCATATTTTTTTTTGGCCACTGACATACACTTTAAGGGACAACTGTTGATTGGTTTCTATGAGTTACTGCAATTTTTCCCACTTATTATAGATCTTATTTCTGATTTCTGTGCAGAAATGGAAGAATTTAAAATAAAATAAATTTGTGACTTCACCTTATCTTGGGATTCTTACCTAGATCCCCAGGTAAAAACAGAGGGGGAAAAAGCCTAAAAAAATTTAAATTAATGCAGCCACCACATCTGAGTATTATTAGGCTGTGAAATATAACATTTTTGGTTTTGGGATAAATACCGTTTTATTTCCAGGAGAAGGTCATGCTAACTGTTGCCCAGGTTAGATATCTGCAACACATTTAAAGGATGACCAGACTCCCTACAGGCAGCTGTAAATCTTACTGGATATTTTGAGAAAACACTGAGAGCAGGGTGAAACATGTAAGAGCTTTTATTCGATTGCTGTAATCTCAATAATGAGATTTACAGCAGCCTGCAGTGAGAATACTCAACACTTCAAATGTGCTGTGAGTAATGTTGGCTTAGAGGCCAAACTTGCACCTGTGGCATGCTTAGGCTGCTTGATTGTTGTTTGTCTATATGCCGCATACACACGAGCGGAATGTCCGACAGAAAAAGTCAGACGGGAGCTTTTCATCATATATTCCGATCGTGTGTATGCCCCATCAGACTTTTTACGTCGAAAATTCTGACAAACCTAGAAATAGAACATGTTCTAAATATTTCCCACAGAACCAATTCCTATCGGGAAAACCGCTCATCTGTATGCTGTTCCAACGGACCAAAAACAGCGCATGCTCTGAAGCAAGTACGAGATGGAAGCTATTGGCTACTGGCTATTGAACTTCCTTTTTTCTAGTCCCGTTGCACGTGTTGTATGTCACCGTGTTCTTGACGGTCAGACTTTGGTGTGATTGTATGTACGCAAGACAGCTTCAGCAGAATTCCGTCAGAACTCCGTTGGAAAAACCTTCAGCGTTTATTCCGATGGGAAAACTGGTCGTGTGTACAGGACATTAGACCCCATACACACTATACAACTTTTGTTGTCTGATTTTCTTTAGATTTACCAAAACCATGTAGTGCAAGGGCCTGCCTGAATGCATACAAATTGAGACTCTTAAGGTTTGACCTCATATTATATGATTTGGTAAATCTGAATGAAGAAATCTACAGAAAATTGTTTAGTGTGTATCCAGCTTAAGGCTTGTACACTAGCAGCTGCTAAACATGCTGAATGCGGAAGAGTCGTGTTCAGCATAGGAACGTTTTGACCGTTAGCCACAGGGGAACGCTAATTGCAGCAAATCTACTGCAAAATCGCACCAAGATTTTGCTGTGGTTTGCGTTTCCCCTTAGCAGGCAGTCAAAGTAGGCAGTATGTACATGAAGCCTTAGATCAACTGTACAGCTGTACTTACCTAGTAGTCCTACAGACACGTGGACTGCTCCTACCTTGCTATGACTGTAAAGCTGAACCATTATGGTCCCATTGACTGATGGTTTTTTTTCCTCACCTGTATTTGACAGCCTTAGGTGCTGTCTGATATAGAGTCTCCACCCAGGCTGGCAATCAGAGATTCTATTTAAGCTATGCTCAGATTAGTCATCCTTTCCCAAGAAATGCTTGTCCATGTGTTAGAAAGCCCTACACTTTGTAGCTCCTTGACCCTAGTATTTTCACTGTGAACTTGGCCCACCTGTCCAAAGAAATCCTTCAGGTTGAGCAGTACCCTGACCTTGGAGGTTCCTCTGTGTATTCTGCTTACAGGTCTCTAAAAAGTCTGTACCCAGCCAAAACCTGGGTCCGGGAAATCATGTACACTGTACAGCCTCCAGTTGCCTGGGACCCCAGTATGCTGCACTGTACTTAGTCCCTTGTAGCCTGTGTGTGGTATGGATCCACCCCTCATCAAGTGGCTGCCTTCCCCCCCCCCCACCAGAGCCTTCTTTTACCTTGCTTATCCTGGTAGCACCTGGGGTAATGACCTGGGATCAGGATGCAGCCAACCATCTCTACCATCAGGGGCTCTGGAGAACACTGCCTGGTCATAAAGAGATTGTTGTATTAAGTCATATTAGTGCAGTGATCTCCTCTGCTGTGCCCTTATGTTCTGAAAGGGGGGCAACCCCTGACCTCTCCCCATCAGAACTCACTGGTCAGCACTCGCAGCCATTGACTGCGAGCGCTGGTCGGATACTGTTTTTCCAGCATACCGACATAAGTCAGTCCATCTGTTTTTTTGTTTTTTCGTCTGTATTCTGATTTTTGGCCCAAGTGTACTCAACTTTAGGTTCCCTTCCTTGCTGAACCCAGCTCTGGTCAAGGTAGGCTTAAAATAAAAATATAAAGGTGGGCCCACAAATCTTATAATCGCCCTGAACTAATATAACGCAGATCTGATCCCATGGTTGTTGTTTCCCATTGAGAGATAATGAGGTTCCATAAGAAATAATAGATGACCAGTAAAAAGCAGCCACATGTCAAAAGCCCTTGGTGTTATTTGAAGAGGTTTTCAAGTTGTTGCAATCTGTTCAGGAAAAGAGCACTAGAGCACTTTAAATGAGAGTTGTTTCAGTCTGAGTTTAATTTGTTAGCTTTAGTGATGTTCTCACTGTCAGTTTCAGACCTTCAATGTCTGGGTATTACCGCTTTAAACTGGACACACAACTTCAAGCGGTGTTCCAGTCATTTTTTTAGTCTTTTTTAAGTCGGCAACTACATACACTGTAGTTGCTGACTTTTAATAAGGGCACTTACCTGTCCATCAGAGCGGGTGCCGGCGCTGCCATTACAACTAAGGCAAACCAGCAGTGGAGCCTTGCGGCTAAACTGCCTGTTTCCTACTGCACATGTGCAAGTCACGCGGCACTTTGTTTATTTGGCCCCGTCGTCTTCTGGGGGACACACAGGTCCCAGAAGACGACGGGGGAGCTTGCCGAAGAGGAGGAAGTGACGGAACAGCTCCGCTGACTAGGAAGAGACAGATTAGGAAGACTGCCTAGCAACAGGTGTTTCTGTTAAGCACTTTTTTTCCTATGTTTTTATTATTTCAAAGAAAATTTTAATGTATAAATGTTTTTTAGGGTGGACCTCCGCTTTAACTGTATAATTTTCTTTTACTAACAATTATATATATCTAAATGGATATAAATTGAATATTAAGATTGGAAATAGATTGTAATTGTTATTGACAATAATGTTCTTCAGAATACTAGGACAGAGCAGACTGATGATCCAAGCTCTTCAACCTTCTGCTGGATCTTACCAAAACAGCTCATAGTTCTAGGTAAAATTCTACCCATTTTGCTTTCAAAATTGAGCATTTTCTACCCTTTGCCACTTTTATGCCTACATATTCACTTATACTTTAGCACATAACAATCCAATGTACACAAATTAGCAATTAGCTTACTTTTGTGCAATGAGTTGATCATCTTTTGATGCAGTAACGCTCCTCATAAATGACAGGGAGTTGAATGTGGTTGCATAGATTACAGACCATTAAGATCATTGATAGAAGACCAAGAGTGTTTATTCAAAATCTGAAGATTCCCATTTTCAAATTTTTTGTGCTGGTAAAGAGCATAAATCAAAGACAAAAAAAAAAGAAAGAAAAACAATATTATTGGGGCAGTACAGTGTATTGACATTGTATTTTTGACTAATAATATACTCAAAGTATGGCTACACTTGGTTTGTTTGCTAGATAAATCTGGACCATGTTTACTTTGCTAGTTATTGTTTCCTCCATATGTCTTCCTCTGCTGTCATGCCGAAAATGAAATGTCAGTTGTGAGGAGCCAGTTCATTAAAGCTTCCAATTTTTTCCATAGTCGTTTGCACTTTTGTTAGGTCCCAGCAGATGTGATGGAAGGTGCCTAGAGCTGTGTATCCACTGTTACAATCTGGATTAACTGTGGTGTAAATGATGTTCAGTTCTACTGGTGCCAAGCAAGTCATGTGTGGCATTCTCATATTGTGCTCTGTGTAAATAAAGATTTGTGAACTTATCAACAATATGCTTTAACTAAATCTCTCTCTTTCCACTGCTATTTATTGTATTCACTTCACCTTCATATTTTCATTATGGAAAATATTAACAGATGGTGCTGTCGACATACTGTTGTAAATAACAGGAAATGTATAAATTGCATAGACAGTCATGACATTACTGATGTCTAGCTAGCAATTAACGGCCATAAGGATAGGGGGTCATTTATTTGCCACTAGTTATTATAAGTAGTAAACTCTACTGCAAGAAATGCTACAGACATTATATAAAAGGTAAAGTGTGCCTGCTGAACAGATATAAACAATTTTACTTTAATCAGCAGTAAGTGGCAGCAATATAAGGGCTCATGCACACTGCAGCTCAAAAACGCCTGATTTATAGGCATTTGAGCTTTTTTTTCCTTCTGCCTCTAAATTCCCCTCAATGTCAACCTATGTGACAATGCACACATAGGTGTTTAAAGGAGTTTAGAGGTAGCATATTAACGTGTTTAGCTAGTGCTTGAGCATTCATTAATTTCAATGGTCAGAATAAATGAATATTCTGGCCAATAAAGGGGATGAATTCCCAAGTGCTTGATGCGCCTGAGGCCGCGTACACACGGGCGGACTGTTCGCTCAACTTTGTCCGCTGAACAGTGTTTCAGCAGACAGTCCGCTCGTGTGTGGGGCTTCAGCGGACAGTTTCAGCGGACAGTTTGACGAACAAAGTTTTTCGGAAATTCCGAAAAACTGTCCGCTGAAACTTGGTTTGAGCGGACAGTCCGCCTGTGTGTAGGCCACTTTCGAAATGAGCAAACTGTTCCCGCTCGGAGGAAAGTCTGCTCATTTCGAGCGCGTCTCCAGGTAGGCGGGGCCCGCGAAGGAGACGTCACGGGCCCCGCCGCCTGGTATGGACTGGTCACTTGGTGACCCCGCCCCCTTACGATGTCATAGTCCCCATGTGACATCATAGTCCCCATGTGATGTCATAGTCCCCATGTGACATCAACCCATGTGACCAACCCATGTGACATATACCATGTGACACCGCCCCATTGTCACTATATAAGGCGGCGGCGACAGAAGACCGGGCCACCGCCTGCAAAAGAGCTATAAGAAGGCGCGGTGGCCCGGCAGAAGAACCGAAGAGGGGGACAAGACCCCCGAAGTCGGGAGAAGAGGCCGGCGGCGGGGAGGAAGAAAGCCGGACTCCTCCGCTAGCAAAAGAGCTACAAGAAGATAGCGGAGGAGTCCGGCGAGAAGACCCCCGAAGACGGAAGACCCCCGGAGCTGTGCAATAAAATATTTTATCTCGTGTGTTGTGTTTTTTTTTTTGGGTACTTTTATTTTACAGGTGAATGGGTAGGGGTACATTGTACCCCATACTCATTCACATAGGGTGGGGGGCCGGTATCCGGGGGTCCCCTTATTAAAGGGGGCTCCCGGATTCCGATAAGCCCCCCGCCCGCAGACCCCGACAACCAACGGCCAGGGTTGTCGGGAAGAGGCCCTTGTCCTCATCAACATGGGGACAAGGTGCTTTGGGGTGGGGGGGCCGCGCGGCCCCCCCTTCCACAAGGCACCCCCCATGTTGAGGGCACGCGGCCTGGTACGGCTCGGGAGGGGGGGCGCGCTCGCTCGCCCCCCTTTCCTGGCCGGCCGGGTAGCGTGCTCGGACAAGGGTCTGTTGTGGACTTTGGGGGGACCCCCACGCCGATTTTTTTCGGCGTTGGGGTTCCCCTTTAAGTCCATACCAGGCGGCGGGGCCCGCGACGTCTCCTTCGCGGGCCCCGCCTACCTGGAGACGTGCTCGAAATGAGCGGACTGTTGCCTCGTGTGTGGGCGAGTCCGTTCATTTCAAAAGTTGCGCGGACTTAGTACGACGAACAAAGTTTGCCGTATTTGTCCGCTCAAAAAGTGCCGTGTGTGGGCGTGTTCGTTCATTCAAAAGTTTGAGCGGACTGTTTGACGAACTTAGTTTCGGCAGACAGTCCCCGCGTGTGTACGCGGCCTAAATGCGTTTGCAAAATCATGACTTTAGGTGCATTTTTGACACTTATGTCTCTTGTCAGGTGAAAAGGAGTTCGGAAGAGCCCAGTGTGCATATGACATAAGATGTAGAGAATGAGCTGCTGTTTTGGGATTACAGAGTTGTCAGATGCTTCAAGAGTTAGGAGATGTGAGAAGCCAAAGGGGAACATAGGACATGGGCAGTTTTTCTGTACTGCAGTAGTTCCAGAATTGTTGAAGCAGAGGTGTCCAGACTTGTTGTACAACCGTCTTGGCTCTACCTGTTTTATTTTCAAACAGTACAAGGTAGGTAGTAAAGAATATACAGTATATATCTTAACCAGAACTCTAGAAAAGTTTAGGAATGATAGGACAAAGTGTAATTTGCTTTGCTAGGGCATTGCTAGATATGTGTATATATATACATATATATATATATATATATATATATATATATATATATATATATATATATATATATATATATATTTGTTTTTTCTTCTTCTTAATAAAGCTACTTTAATTTCTTGTTGATTTGCATTTGCAGTATGGGCATGAATTGCAATTCTTATCAAAGCCAGTGACACACAGGGAGCATCACAGCTAGATCACCAGTAGCAAGCAGCAAGGCTAAATGAGGCCCCGTACACACGGGCGGATTGTCTGGCCAACTAAGTTCGTCAGACAATCCCACAGACAGTCCGTCCAAACTTTTGAATGAACGGACTTGCCCACACACGGCACTTTTTGAGCGGACTAATACGGCGGACTAAGTCCGCCATACAATCCGCTCTACTTTTGAAATGAACGGACTCGCCCACACACGCAGAGAAAAGTCCGCTCATTTTGAGCGCGTCTCCAGGTAGGCGGGGCCCGCGACGTCTCCGTCGCGTGCTCCGCCTACCTGGATACCCGCTCGAAATGAGCAGACTTTTCTCCGGGCGGGAAAAGTCCGCTCATTTCAAAAGTACAGCGGACTGGCACACACACGGGCGGACTGTCCGCTCAAACCAAGTTTGGACGGACAATCTTACGGAAATTCCGTAAGACTTTGTTCGTCAGACTGTCCGCTGAAAAAATCCGCTGAAGCCCACACACGAGCGGACTGTCCGCTCAAATGTGTTTCGGCGGACTAAGTTGGGCAGACAGTCCGCCCGTGTGTACGCGGCCTGAGAAGAGCAGTTGGGTCTGCATATGAGTTGTTTCAAAATGTCAGATGCATAAAGGAATTTTAAAAGTGGCACTTCATTCATTTTTCCTCCCTATTTGGACCCTGAACACAGTTTTACTCACATTAACAGCACAAGGCTTTATTCAACTTTTAGCCATTGTGAGGCCCTCTACAAATATTTAGTGGCTCACTTCAAATTGAGGCTTATATTATTATTATAATTACCTTATTATACATGATTTATATAGCACCAACAGTTTGTGAAGTGCTTTATAAAATAAAGGGAGACAGTTACAATACAATCCAAAGCAAGATAATTAGGAGGAAGGTATTCATGAGAGCGTACATGCTAAAGGCCTATCACCCTGATAGGGTGATCTTTGAATTTGATTGACAGCAGCTTGAGCCAATGGCTGCTCTGCTATCAATTTATCCAATCAAGAGCCGAGAACCCCAGGCAGAGGAAGAGCACATCTCCAACGGGTGAAATTCCAGGGCTCGGGAAAATAAAATGGGGGGGCTGGGGGCTGGTCACTGCTAGGTGTTTTTTCACCTTAATGCATAGGATGCATTAAGGTGAAAAAAACATGAGGGTTTACCACACCTTTAACAGGCCCCAGGCTTTGATGCTGCCCCCTTTGCTGAAAAGGCAGGTTGCACCAGATGCGACATAGTCCTTGCAGTCTTGACCAGAAGGACCATTGGATAAATTTGGTGGTCTTGTGTACCCCAAAATGACCAGCCAACTAATGGGCACTGATATGCTGCACTGATGGCCACTAATGACTAGTGTAATTTAAATGTTACAAAGGATATAACAGAATATGTAAAAATGAAATCAAGGATGCAAAAATTCAAAATGAAAGACAGATTGCAAAAGATAGTAGGACAAACCCCAAACAATTCTTAAAATATATTACTAGTAAAAAGGTCAAGTCTGAGCATGTAGGCCCTTTACAAAATAATCTGCAGTGGGTGACTGGGGACAAAGAGAAGGATAATTTATTAAATACTTTCTTCAGCTCTGTGTATACAAAGAAGCATGGGGGAGCTCATGTCCATAATGGAGGTGGTAGTGACACAGCCCCAAATCCACAATGGCTCAAAAGTGATATGGTCCAGAAATATTTGGACAGAATAAAGGTGGATAAAGCACCTGGACCTGATGGCATCCACCCACGGATCCTAAAAGAATTGAGCTCTGTAATTTTAAAGCCATTGTATTAAATTTTTAGGGACTCATTAATGTCAGGAATAGTACCACTGGATTGGCGCAGGGCTAATGTGGTGCCTATATTTAAAAAGAGAACACAGTCTTTACCAAGTAACTATTGACCTGTTAGTTTATCTTCTATAGTTGGGAAGATACTGGAGAGATTAATAAAAGACCACATAGATGAGTTCTTGCAGGAAAAAAATATTTTAAGCAACAGACAGCATGGGTTCATGAAAGACAGAAGTTGTCAGACAAACTTGATTTATTTTTATGAGGAGGTAAGTAGTAAAACCTTGGACAGAGTGGTGGCGGTGGAGTGGTATACTTGGATTTTGCAAAAGCGTTCGATAGAGTTCCACACACACGCCTCATGTGTAAGGTAAAGTCTACAGGTTTGGAAATATCAGTTTGTAAATGGATAGAAAACTGGCTAAAAGACAGAATTCAGAGAATAGCGGTTAATGATTCTTACTCTGAATGGTCTAAGGTTATCAGTGGTGTACCCCAAGGTTCAGTGCTGGGACCCTTACTTTTTAATATCTTTATAAATGATATTGGGTCTGGGAGCTCAGCTATGAGGAAAGATTAGAGGAATTGAATTTATTCACTCTTGATAAGAGGAGATTAAGGGGGGATATGATCAACATGTACAAATATATAAGGGGTCCATATAGTGAACTTGGTGTCGAGTTATTCACTTTACAGTCAACAAAGAGGACAAGGGGGCACTCTTTACGTCTAGAGGAAAAGAGATTTCATCTCCAAATACGGAAAGGTTGAGCTGTGAAAATGTGGAATAGACTCCCTGCGGAGATGGTTCTGGCCAGCTCAGTGGATTGCTTTAAGAAGGGCCTGGATTATTTCCTAAGTGTACATAATATAACTGGGTACTAACATTTATAGGTAAAGTTGATCCGGGAAAATCCGATTGCCTCTCTGGGGATCAGGAAGGAATTTTTTCCCCTGCTTTAGCAAGTTGAATCATGCTCTGCTGGGGTTTTTTGCCTTCCTCTGGATCAACTGTGGGTATAGAATTGGGTATATGGGATTGTATGATATTATTTTTTTTTTTTGTGGTTGAACTAGATGGACTTGTGTCTTTTTTCAACCTGACTAACTATGTAACTATGTAATGAGGTGGCACTTATGGGCACTGATAAGGCGTAACTGAAGGGCACTGATTAGATGGCACTAATGTGAGGTCAGTGTGAGGTGAGGAGATTTACTGCACTTCCGCATTTACACATGACCGGCTGTGATTGTGTGTTAGCAGCTCTTCACAGAGATCGGGGTTGCTGTGTGCCAGCAACATCACGAGAGTGTCCGCTTTGGTGCGCCCTCATATGACGTCCACCCAGAATGGGAGCCGCACCGCTGTTCCGTCATTTGACGGTGGGCGGGTGGCAAGTGGTTAAACAGAGTTGAAATGCACGTTTTAAGCCCTCAGTGGAAAAGCCTGCAATTTCTAAGGGAAAGAGTAAACAATTTTTTTTTCCTTTTTTACAGACGGAATAAAGACACATTTGATTGATTTGCTGCTAAGCTTGTAATCCATTCTGGGCAAGCCGCTTTTTCTGAGGGAGAGAGCAAATAGATTGCAACTAGAAATAAACAATTATTATTTTTTTCCAAGATTAAATCACGGCGGTACATATTAACGGATTAGCACAACAACTTTTAAGCCTGCCTGGACAGGCTACATGTATGTCAGCCATACAACAATAAAGTTGTATTTTTTTCCTAGACACAATAAACAATATTCAAGAATTATAAACAAGGGTCTATTTCCTTTTGGACAAGTCAATAGTGTTAAGACAGAGAGCAGGCACGCTGCATCTAGAAAAAAAAGAGTTTATTCTCTTTTTTTGAAATTTAAACCAAACAAATGTAAGTGATTTCAGGTACACATTTTTAATCTTTTTTAAATAGACTGCCAAATCTGAAGGAGAGAGCAGGCAGATTTCAGAAAAAAATAAATAATAAGATGGAATCTTTGTGTAGACATAATTAACATATTGTACAGATTTGCTGCAAATGGATCTCATCTTTATTAATAGGAGAATATTTCTGAGGCAGAGATAAGGCATATTTGAGCCAGAAATATTACCTGAAACGCCATTGTTTTAGGCTCCTGTTTCCAAAATTGCACATAATTTGAAGAACAGGATCTCATCCTTTGTAATAGGAAACACATTTGGAGGCAGAGAGGCTGCTTCTTTCAGCCACAAATATGTATTACAAATGTATTTTACAGAAATACACTATATGAAAATTGTATGGATTAGTTAAAAAGACTCTCATCCATTTTAATAACAGGTAATCTTGGAGACAGGGAGTAGTCCTATTTCAGCATTAAAAAAATATATGAAAGTGTATTTTTTAAGACAGCATTGGTAATTTGTATGGATTTACTTAAAGGAGAAGTCCAGCCTGAGCTTTTTATGTTGGGCTTCTCCTATGGGTCACAGTAGTGCAATTCGTTTGGCACTCCTGTCACCCGTTTTCAGTGGAGAGCGGTCTGAAGTCCGCTCTACACTGCCATCACCGCCATCAGTTGAGGTAGTGGGTCATCCCAACTTCCCAAGTCTGGATCCACCAGCTGCTTGATTGATGGCAGTCTCAGCATCTGAGACACTGAGATGGCCTCTCCCCGCCCCTCCACAGCTCATTGCTCCAATGAGCGTGGAGAAGCAGACCAGGAGCAATGCTGACTGACAGTCATCATCACTCTGCTCGGGGGGGGGGGGGGGGAGTGAGAACTGAGCCATTGGCAGTGTTCATTGGCTTGGTTCTCAGTGCAGAGACGCCGGGGGGACAGCTGCAGCATCCGTCTGATGCTTCATCCACAAGGTAAGTATGATTAGCAAAAAAAAAGAACATACTTCTCTTTTAACTAAATCTTATTATTTTCCATTGGAGACAAATTAGGAAGCAAGGGGTTGGCATATTTCAGCCATGACATTTAAATTAAACTGTATTATTTTTAAAAGCATCATATAAATTCAGTTTAAATCTTTGCTAAATTGGATCATATTCTTAGAATGTGATGGGTTTTGGGTGACTGAGTATTCCACCTAGAAATATTAATTACAGAAACACAGTATACATGTTGTATATGTTTGAGCTACAGATGCTCATCCCTTTTAGTAGGATGCATATTTGGAGGCAGAGAGTAAGCAATTACTATGCATAAATATAAAAAGAATATTTAGTTCCTTATATATTATATACAAATTGAAAATATTTATTGCACAGAATACCATATCTTTGAACCAGTAGTGTTTCAAAAGCAGGGAAAAGTCAAAGTTCTTCGAGAAATAAGCAAGTTATTTTTTGAAGACATTATGAGGTTGATTTAATAATACTAACTGGTGCAGCTCTGCATAGAAACTGCTTCCAGTTGTTTTTTTTTTTGTCAAAGCTTAATGGAACAAGCTGAAGTATGTACACCAGATTTTGCACTCTGCAGTTTTAATAAAGCAACCCCTATATATTATGATGGTACTGATGTGCTGCACTGAATCTCTTGTTTACTAGAAGAGAGTATTCTTGATATTGTAATAACAATAAAATTACACAGTAATATATTTTTAGAAACATGTCAAAAAGTATAAAGATTTTTTGCACAAAATATCCTTCTAAATGGAATTACATTTTGGATGTATAAAAGTCGTATTTCAGCCCAAAATATTACATTTTACTATAGTTTTCTTGTATGTATGTGTATATATAGATATCTATATATATTATTGTATAGATTAGTTGCAAAAAAACTAGTTGTATTCCATAGGAGACAATTGAAGAGGAAGGAAGACTCCATATTTTATTAAAAATACTAAATTAGTATATTTTTTTGGCCACAAAATTCAGTTAGGGAATGAGAATGGCTGGTTCTTATTTGAAAAAATCACAGTTAGGCTACACAACTTGTATTCAAAATAATTTGAAATTGTTTTTATGGTAGCGTAGTATCAAATGATCAATACAAACAGCATGAAATAGCTTGTGTTAAAGCCAAACTATTTTCCAAACTGTAGAGAACAATGTGGAAACTTAAAGTGTTGGCCATTTTTATTGACAATACACCATAATGAAATACAAACATTAATGGCTAACCCAGTAGTTACCCTGCCAAAAAATATATATAAAAATTGTTATCTTTGGGAAACAGCTGTCTAAATATTAGGTTTTGAGTAATATTGGTGCCAGCACATGTAAAGCAATACAAACATTCTTACAGAGCACAGGCTGTTACCTGCCCAAAAATTTTAATTCTGCGGTGAAACTGCTGCAGAAAAATTGGGTTTGGGATGTTAGTGGTGCCAAAATACCAAAAAAAACTATATAAATATTCATGCATGTTATCTGACAAAAAAAATAATGTTTCAGCTGTGAAACAGTTGCAGAAACATTGGGTTTGGGGTATTATTGGTGCTAAAACACTGTAACTCTACAAAATAATGGGGCAAAGCACAGAATGTTACCTGACCAAAAATTTTTAAAACTGTGAAACAGGTGCGAAAAACTTGGGTGTACGCAATCAAAAGTACCATTGTGACAAACAGTATTGGACCCAGTGTGGTAATGGTGGTAAAACAATATTAGCAATAGCAATTATTATTTTAGAATAAATGTCTGCAACATACACTGTCACCACAGACAAGTATATCAACAGATTTACACTATAGTAGTGTTCTTCAAAAGATGAGGCTTCTTTAAGTTCTGCATTACTGCATTGGAGACAATATTAATGATCTTTGAAATATTGTTTAATCAAAAATGACGGTTAAGAAAAAAATGGTGCAAAAAGAATATTAACAGGAAAAAAATATTACAAAGGTGCAAGACACAACAATGCAACAGAAAACTAAAAAAGGGTTGAAGAATGAAAAATACTTACCAAGTCTAATTAACAAGCAAGCTGCTACAGTGGCTTTTATAAGGCTTGACAGGTTTATGTTTATGACCATTCTATGGTCACTCGCTAAAAAGCAGTTCTATATGCAATGAATATCTTTGAATACATACATTGTTTTATATTTTATGATAAGAAATATCGGGTGGCAGCGTAAAAGGTTAATTGCTTAGTTAACTAAACCCAGTAACAATCACTCAAATTACTGGTACCTAGGTCGTGGTCATGTGAGCTGGAAAATGTTTGTGCAGGTTGAGACTGAGAGTGTCATTGTCAAGTATAAGTGACGGCACAGTTTGTTTGTCAATTTGTCACAAGTTGGTGATGGCAACAATGATCTGACACCACGTCCATCACACTGCTCATGGAAGTGAGCTCTCAAATGCTGTGCTCAGAGCTACTGCATAGAGGAGAGAAAGTGCAAAGGAGGGGGGTTTGAATCAGAGAAAAAGATGGTGGAGGGGAGCAGTAACAACTAGGCCTTACTTAGTGAGATTCTGGGATTATTCCAGTCAGGCTTCAGGGCATATGCCAATACCCTACACCAATAGCAAGGGCTTTATTTGACTTTAGTCAGAGCTGCACAGTTTGTCTTTATCTGCAAACACCCCTTACCTGCATTAAACCTTTACAAATTGTTTTTTTAGAGGTAGAGGTTCAACTAACTTATGACCAAAGCAAGTTTACATTTACGATACAACTCGTTTATAATATGATGTACTATGGAGAGCATTATCTACAATCACATTATAACCAATGCACCCTTAACTATGGCAACCTAGGGAGAAAATTGAGTATTTACCATACTGAATATAGTCCTAAAGGTACCCTCAGAGGTTCCATATTCATATATGAGAACCACTCTTTTATCTGATAGATTGGGGTATTTTGTACACATAAAAGTTCTTCAACAATATTATCAGGAGTGATGAGAGGTCTATTGGCCACCTTGGGAGGCCTTTTTGACTGTGACTACCATTTCCATTGTCTGCCTAGTAGTTCAGCATAAGGGGACCAAGCTGGTCTTGGGATTCCAAATAGGAGAGAGCACTCCAACAAAAGTCATAAGGCTCCAGTGTCAGTGCAGGTAGGACAGTAGCTCTGCACTGTTCATACTACTGTGATTTATACACAGATTGAGATTCCATGTTAGGCCATTCTAATGTGTGGGTGTCAGAAACCATGAACCAGACCGAGACAGAAGTACAATTAAATCACACTTGTTTATTAATAAAAAAATAAAAAGGTAAATAGAGTAAGCGTAGTCAAAGCATAGCCAGTAGTCAGCCAGGCCAGAGTTCAGTAACCAAATCTGGTAATCAGCCAGGCCAGAAGTCAGGGATCCAAGTACAGGAACAGCAAACAGGATAAGGAGCCAGAAGGGATGTCAGCAAGCCAGTCTTTAAACAGGAATGCAGGAGATGAAGTGAGCTGGACAGCTTTAAGTAGGCAGGTCAGACGAGCAGGATCAGGAACAGCTGGGTAACTGTGGAGAGATATGAGAGCTGGCAATTAGCCGACAGTTGAGCAGCCAGCCCAGAGAAGGAAGGGTTAAACCAGCCCTGACAGTACCCCCTCCTCAATGACCCCTCTCCCTCGGAGGGCCACTGGGCTTAAAGGGAAAATGTCTATGAAATCACGGAGGAGGACAGGGGCATGTACGTCCGAGGATGAAACCCAGGAGCGTTCCTCCGGACCATACCCCTTCCAATGCACCAGGTACTGTATGCGCCCACAGGAAGTCAACAATGGATTGTACCTCATACTCCTCATGGTTCTCAACCTGTATAGGGTGAGGACGTGGCACCGAGGGGGTAAATCAGTTGCAGATCAACGGTTTCAGTAAGGAGACATGAAACACATTTGAGATGCGCATACTAGGAGGAAGGTCCAACGCGTAAGCCACTGGGTTAATCCTGCGAAGGATACGGAAAGGCCCAATAAAACGAGGTGTAAACTTCAGTGAGGGAACACGAAGTCGGAGGTTGCGAGATGACAGCCAGACCCTGTCCCCAACCTGATAGGAAGGCACAAGCAGGCGTCTGCGGTCAGCATGGAGTCTGTACCTATCATTAGCATGACGCTACGCGTCCTGGACTTGTACCCAAGTGGAACAAAGACCACAGAGATGCTCCTCTAAAGCAGCAATACTCTGCGGAACAAACAAGTCAGGCAACATGGAAGGTTGGAAACCATAATTCGCCATAAATTGAAACAATCAGGAGGCAGAATTCAAGGCACTGTTGTGAGCAAACTCTGCCCATGGTAATAGGTCTGACCAGTTATTATGGTGGTCAGAAATATAGCAACGTAGAAATTGCTCCAAGGACTGATTGGCCCACTCTGCGGCCCCATTGGACTGCGGGTGATATGCAGAAGAGAAAGCAAGCTGAATTCCCAACTGTGCACAAAAGGCACCCCAGAACCGGGAGACAAACTGACTGCCCCTGTCCGAGACAATCACCTTGGGTAGCCCATGTAAGCGAATGATCTCCTGAGCAAAAATGGAAGCCAGTTCCTTAGAAGTAGGCAACTTCTTAAGTGGAATACAATGACACATCTTTGAGAACCGGTCCACCACCATAAGGATAACAGTGTTGCCTTGGGAGTTGGGCAACTCCACAAGGAAATCCATAGACAGGTGGGTTCAGGGCCTCTCTCCATTGGGTATGGGTTGTAGGAGGCCCACTTGAAGGTTTCTTCCAGTCTTATTCTATGCACACACGGAACAGGCAGCTACGAAGGCAGTTACATCAGCCCATAGACTAGGCCACCAGAATTGTTGGGAAATGGCCTAAATGAGTTGATTCTTCCCAGGATGACCAGCTGCCTTGGGAAAATGATAAGTCTGGAGCACAGCAGTACGGAGACTCTCTGGGACAAAGCAGCGGTCACAAGGTTTCTCAGGAGGAGCATGGACCTGAGCAGCAAGAATTGTCACCCATAGGAGAAGTAAGACTGGTGCGAACTGTAGCCAAGATACGATCAGGAGGAATCACAGGAACCAGAACCGACTCCTTGGAAGTGGAGGAAAATTGTTGTAACAAGGCATCAGCCCTTACATTCTTAGTACTGGGTAAGAATGAGACAATGTAATTAAAACTTGACAGGAAAAGAGCCCATCGCACCCTTCTGGGAGATAGGCGCTTAGCCTCAGACAAGAATGTGAGATTCTTATGGTCAGTAAGAATGAGAACCACCACAGTGGTACCTTCAAGGAGATGTCTCCATTCTTTCAGGACTAAAATGATCGCTAACAGCTCTGTCACCAATCTCGTAATTGCACTCAGCAGGTGACAATTTCTTAGAAAATTAGCCACATGGATGCATAGCACTCTCAGAGTTAGGACGTTGAGACAGAAGGGCGCCAACTCCAGTCTCAAAGGCATCAACTTCTAGGATAAAGGGCAACATAGGATCAGGATGTGCCAACACAGGAGCAGAAACAAAGGCAGCCTTGGGAGTCTCAAAGGCCTTAATGGACTCCGGAGACCAACTCTGTGGGTCACCGTCCTTTCTGGTCATAGGGGCTTGACCAGAGACAAGAAGTTACAAATAAACTTCCAATAGTAGTTGGCAAAGCCCAGGAAACGCTGCAGAGGATGTAAACCCACGGGTTGGGGCCACTGTAGGACTGCCGAAAGTTTCTCTGGGTCCATCGAAAAACCAGCAGTGGAAGTGACATAGCCCAGGAATGTAACCTGTTCACGATGGAACTAGCACTTCTCCAGTTTACAATAGAGATTGTTCTCTCTTAGTTTCAGAAGCAAACGACAGACATCTGTGTGGTGGCTCTCCAGGGACTTGGAAAATATGAGGATATCATCAAGATAAACCACCACACATAACTGCAACAAATCTCGGAGGACATCGTTAATAAATTCCTGGAAAACTGCCGGGGCATTACAAAGGCCAAAAGGCATTACTAGGTGCTCATAATGGCCTGTTCTGGTAATAAATGCAGTTTTCCACTCGAATCAAGCCTCGTGAAAACCGTTGCTCCCTTGAGGTGGTCAAATAACACTGTAATCAACGGAATCGGGTAGACATTCTTAATCGTGGCATGATTGAGACCCCTATAATCAATAGTCTCAGTTCACTGCTCTTCTTCTCAAATAAGAATCCAGCACCAGCAGGAGACAAGGATTTGCGGATGAAATCTTGAGAAAGTGCATCTGCAACATACTCCTCCATGACCTTATCCTACAAGACTGACAAAGGGTAAACCTGGCCACGAGGGGGTATGGCACCAGGTTGAAGGTCAATTGCGCAATCATAAGACCGGTGTGGAGCCAAACTACTGGCTTGACCTTTGTCAAAGACATTGCTAAAATAACGGTACTCCTCCGGCAGGGTGGAGAGTGAAGAGGTGCACAGGACCTTGGATACCTTCAGGAAGCATGTCTCACTGCATTGTGGTGACCAGGAGAGGACCTCAGCATGGAGCCAATCAAAAGAGGGGTTGTGCCTCTGTAACCAAGGATAACCTATAACCAGCGGAAACCTGGGTGAGGAAATAACTTGGAATTGGATTATCTCATGGTCAAGAACCCCTACGGCCGTGGACAACGGAACCGTCTCATGAGTCACATGGGCAGGCTGTAGAGGTCTCCTGTCAAGAGCCTCAATGGCAAGTGGAGTGTCAAGCAGCTACAGTGGAATCGAGTGCTGCGATACAAAGACAACATCAATGAACGGACAGGTAGGACAAGACTTCAAAAAGTGACCTGCTTGGCCACAATAAAGGCACAATCTCTCCCTCCTCCTAAAGGCTCTCTCATCCGCAGAGAGATGCGTGAAGCCCAAGTGCATGGGTTCATCTTCACTGACCGTCTCGGTACCAGGAGGCATGGGAGGTGAGGGAGGCACAGGTGGATCTGCAAAGCTCGGAGGCAAACGTACAGGAGACTTCCGCAAGTGCTCTTTCAAAGAAAATCTTTCTCTGAGTCTGGAGTCAATGAGGATGGCAAACGAGATCAAGCTCTCCAGCTCAGTGGGTATATCTCGGGCTGCTATCTCATCCTTGATGGAATCCGAGAGACCATGAGAAAAAGCAGCCATGAGGGCCTCACTGTTTCAAGCAACCTCTGCTGCCAGAGTATGGAATTCAATGGCATAGTTGGCTACAGTTCTCGTACTCTGTTTGATGGACATGAGGCACTTGGCAGCAGAAGTGGAGTGTGCAGGAACGTCAAATACCCTTTTAAAGGAGGCCACAAAGTCAGGGTAACTCAAGACAATAGGTTTTTGCATCTCCCATAGAGGGTTTGCCCATGCCAAGGCTCTCTCAGAAAGCAAAGATATCACCAAACCTACTTTGCTTCTGTCGGTGGGAAACGCCTGCGGCAGCATCTCAGAGTAAATCTCAACCTGGTTGAGAAACCCTCTGCATTGAACTGGATCACCCCCAAATTTCTGGGGAAATGGAGCCGAACCAGACATACCTCTTATAGACGTAATACTCGAGGCGGGTGCCTGCACAGAAATTGGCAGGGACGACCTGCAACACAGGTTGTACCTGAGCAGCCAGAGTGGGGGATTCCAGGTGAGCCGTGCGACTCAGGAGAGTTTGCAACGCTATGGCAAACTGGTCCATGCAGTGATCTTGCTCATCCAATGTGGAAAAAATATTACCGACAAGTGGATTGACTGTATCTTCTGAATTCATGGCCTTCGCCTACTGTCAGAAACCATGAACCAGACCGAGACAGAAGTACAAATCACACTTGTTTATTAATAAAAAATAAAAAGGTAAATAGAGTAAGCGTAGTCAAAGCATAGCCAGAGTCCAGTAAATGGATCGAGAAGTCAGCCAGGCCAAATTTCAGTAACCAAATTGGGTAATCAGCCAGGCCAGAAGTCAGGTATTGTCATGAACCAGATGTGACCAGAACTGTGTGACTACGACAAAGTGAACCAGACACAAATAAGTGAAGGTAAATTTATTAAGCAAACGCATATAAATGTGAACACACCACCAATACGAACCAAGTGAACAACCAAACAACCAAACAGTAAATAAACCAGTATATGTAACAAAAGGGGGTACCGGAATCGTAGTCAAGCCAGGCCGGGGTCATAAAATAGGAGGTCAGCAGATGGGGGGACAAGGAGAAGGGAACAGGTACAGGAGGCAGGATGCAGGGATCAGGGATGCAGGGATCAGGTAACAGGGATCAGGTAAAAGGGATCAGGTAACAGGGATCAGGTAACAGGGATCAGGTAACAGGGATCAGGTAACAGGGATCAGGTAACAGGGATCAGGTAACAGGTATCAGGTAACAGGTATCAAACAGGCTGCAGGTCAGGGCTCAAGGACAATACCAAGGCGAAGTGTATATGAACTTGCCGGGTATTTATAATGGCTGCTGTCAGTCATGTGACGCCTGACTGCAGAGGGCAATACCTGCTCCATACTGCCAGGATCCCTCCGCTGGTGGACACCAGTACTGTGGACCAAAGATGACATAATTCCAGCAGGAGACACCTGCTGGTGGATCGCAGTACTGCATGCCAAATGATTGATATTACCAGCGGAGGGAACCTTTCCTGACAGTACCCCCCCTCAAAGGAGCGACCTCTGGACGCTCCAACTAGCAGTTGCTGGGGAAAGTCCACTGCGTCAAGCTGGGCTATGGGCACAGTCACATTAGGTTGGGTAATGGACACTTCAAGCAGGGCAGCAGACAGAACCACATCGGACCGGGAAGCTGGCACATCGGGCTGGAAGGCGGGCAGCGGCACGTCAGGCTGGAAGGCGGGCAGCGGCACGTCAGGCTGGAAGGCGGGCAGCGGCACGTCAGGCTGGAAGGCGGGCAGCGGCACGTCAGGCTGGAAGGCGGGAACATCAGGCTGGACAGCAGGCACATCAGACTGGAAGGCATCGGACTGCAAGGCCGGGACATCAGACTGGAAGGCGTCGGACCGCGAGGCCGGGACATCAGACTGGAAGGAATCGGACTGCAAGGCCGGGACATCAGACTGGAAGGAATCAGACTGCGAGGCCGGGACATCAGACTGGAAGGAATCAGACTGCGAGGCCGGGACATCAGACTGGAAGGAATCGGACTGCGAGGCCGGAACATCAGACTGGAAGGAATCAGACTGCGAGGCCGGGACATCAGACTGGAAGGAATCAGACTGCGAGGCCGGGACATCAGACTGCGAGGCTGGGACATCAGACTGCGAGGCCGGGACATCAGACTGCGAGGCATCAGACTGCAAGGCCGGGACATCAGACTGGAAGGCATCAGACTGCAAGGCCGGAACATCAGACTGGAAGGCATCAGACTGCAAGGCCGGAACATCAGACTGGAAGGCATCAGACTGCAAGGCCGGGACATCAGACTGGAAGGCATCAGACTGCAAGGCCGGGACATCAGACTGGAAAGCATCAGACTGGAAGGCCGGGACATCAGACTGGAAGGCATCAGACTGGAAGGCCGGGACATCAGACTGGAAGGCATCAGACTGGAAGGCCGGGACATCAGACTGGAAGGCATCAGACTGGAAGGCCGGGACATCAGACTGGAAGGCCGGGGCATCAGACTGGAAGGCATCAGACTGGAAGGCCGGGGCATCAGACTGGAAGGCATCAGACTGGAAGGCTGGGGCATCGGACTGGAAGGCATCAGACTGGAAGGCCGGGGCATCGGACTGGAAGGCATCAGACTGGAAGGCCGGGCATCAGACTGGAAGGCATCAGACTGGAAGGCCGGGGCATCAGACTGGAAGGCATCAGACTGGAAGGCCGGGGCATCAGACTGGAAGGCATCAGACTGGAAGGCCGGGGCATCAGACTGGAAGGCATCAGACTGGAAGGCCGGGGCATCAGACTGGAAGGCATCAGACTGGAAGGCCGGGGCATCAGACTGGAAGGCATCAGACTGGGAGGCCGGGGCATCAGACTGGAAGGCATCAGACTGGGAGGCCGGGGCATCAGACTGGAAGGCATCAGACTGGGAGGCCGGGGCATCAGACTGGAAGGCATCAGACTGGAAGGCCGGGGCATCAGACTGGAAGGCATCAGACTGGAAGGCCGGGGCATCAGACTGGAAGGCATCAGACTGGGAGGCCGGGGCATCAGACTGGAAGGCATCAGACTGGGAGGCCGGGGCATCAGACTGGAAGGCATCAGACTGGGAGGCCGGGGCATCAGACTGGAAGGCATCAGACTGGAAGGCCGGGGAATCAGACTGGAAGGCATCAGACTGGAAGGCATCAGACTGGAAGGCCGGGGCATCAGACTGGAAGGCATCAGACTGGAAGGCCGGGGCATCAGACTGGAAGGCATCAGACTGGAAGGCCGGGACATCAGACTGCAAGACATCAGACTGGAAGGCCGAGACATCAGGCTGGAGGGCGTCTGGCTGGAAGGCCGGGACATCAAGCTGGAAGGCGTCTGGCTGGAAGGCTGGGACATCAGGCTGGAAGGCATCAGACTGCAGGGTCGGAACATCAGACTGCAAGACATCAGACTGAAAGGCCGGGACATCAGACTGCAAGACATCAGACTGGAAGGCCGGGACATCAGGCTGGAAGGCGTCTGGCTGGAAGGCCGGGGCATCAGGCTGGAAGGCATCAGACTGCAGGGTCGGAACATCAGACTGCAAGACATCAGACTGAAAGGCCGGGACATCAGACTGCAAGACATCAGACTGGAAGGCCGGGACATCAGGCTGGAAGGCGTCTGGCTGGTAGGCCGGGGCATCAGGCTGGAAGGCATCTGGCTGGAAGGCCGGGACATCAGGCTGGAAGGCGTCTGGCTGGAAGGCCGGGACATCAGGCTGGAAGGCGTCTGGCTGGAAGGCCGGGACATCAGGCTGGAAGGCGTCTGGCTGGAAGGCCGGGACATCAGGCTGGAAGGCGTCTGGCTGGAAGGCCGGGACATCAGGCTGGAAGGCGTCTGGCTGGAAGGCCGGGACATCAGGCTGGAAGGCGTCTGGCTGGAAGGCCGGGACATCAGGCTGGAAGGCGTCTGGCTGGAAGGCCGGGACATCAGGCTGGAAGGCGTCTGGCTGGAAGGCCGGGACATCAGGCTGGAAGGCGTCTGGCTGGAAGGCCGGGACATCAGGCTGGAAGGCGTCTGGCTGGAAGGCCGGGACATCAGGCTGGAAGGCGTCTGGCTGGAACTCCGGCTCTGGCACTCCGGGCTGGGACAGATTTTTAGGTGTGGAGGCAGGTTGGGTTAATGGTAAGATCATTTTGGTTGGGAAAAACTTTCGCTTTTTCTTTGGCTTAGCTACTGAAGCTCTGTAGGTGACTGCAGGACTGTAAATAAGGGGTGCAGCAGACTGGAAAGGAGGATTGTGATATGGCAGAGAAGAGGTACCAGTAGCTGGGGAAAGAACTTGTGGGTTTGTAGACAGCGGAGAGGAAGCAGGTGGGTTGAATGCAGGGTAAGTACAGGGAGTAGAGACTGGATAGGAGTATTTGGTTGGGAGCAGCGTGTATTGGGCTGCAACTGAGGTTGACATGGCTGATGGGGAAACATACTTTTGGGTAGGCTCATATCTGATGGCAGAGGTGGATTGTTTGGCTGGGGCTGATTGCACCATGTCAGACCATGCTGAAAGTATGGGTTGTACAAACTGAAGTTTTAAGCCTCCCTGTCTAACAAAAGACTGAGCAGATACAATGCACTCAGCAATCACCTGTGGGGAACAGGCTGAGTAGTGTTCACGAAAATCAGAAGGATCATCTTCAAAAAGCCATACTAAAGATACAACCTGATTCATATCAAAAGGAGGAGTGAAATCATCACGGCCATCTGGGATACAGGGCAGGGCTAGCTCAGTACAGATCTTTATCAAAGGCTGCACCTCCCCAAACAATATATAACCCTGATCAACCAGGGAGTGAGCCAAACGCATAGCTGCAAACAACTGGTCACTAGACCATCCTTTCAAAGCCTGGCGGCAATAATCACCACTCTCAGATGCCAGCAGAGAAAGATAAATGATCTCATCAGCATTCATGTTTGCAACCAAACTGAAGCAAATGGTTCCCCTGTGCAGCCACTTCTGGTCAGGAATGGCCTTGGTATTCTGTCATGAACCAGATGTGACCAGAACTGTGTGACTGCGACAAAGTGAACCAGACACAAATAAGTGAAGGTAAATTTATTAAGCAAACGCATATAAATGTGAACACACCACCAATACGAACCAAGTGAACAACCAAACAACCAAACAGTAAATAAACCAGTATATGTAACAAAAGGGGGTACCGGAATCGTAGTCAAGCCAGGCCGGGGTCATAAAATAGGAGGTCAGCAGATGGGGGGACAAGGAGAAGGGAACAGGTACAGGAGGCAGGATGCAGGGATCAGGGATGCAGGGATCAGGTAACAGGGATCAGGTAACAGGGATCAGGTAACAGGGATCAGGTAACAGGGATCAGGTAACAGGTATCAGGTAACAGGTATCAGGTATCAGGTATCAGGTATCAGGTATCAGGTATCAAACAGGCTGCAGGTCAAGGCTCAAGGACAATACCAAGGCGAAGTGTATATGAACTTGCCGGGTATTTATAATGGCTGCTGTCAGTCATGTGACGCCTGACTGCAGAGGGCAATACCTGCTCCATACTGCCAGGATCCCTCCGCTGGTGGACACCAGTACTGCGGACCAAAGATGACATAATTCCAGCAGGAGACACCTGCTGGTGGATCGCAGTACTGCATGCCAAATGATTGATATTACCAGCGGAGGGAACCTTTCCTGACAGGTATCCAAGTAGAGGAACAGCAAGCAGGATAAGGAGCCAGAAGGGATGTCAGCAAGCCAGTCTTTAAACAGGAACTCAGGAGATGGTATCTTATGATGTGACCAAGGCAAAGGCAGAGATGAAGTGAGCTGGACAGCTTTAAGTAGGCAGGTCAGACGAGCAGGATCAGGAACAGCTGAGTAACTGTGGAGAGAGATGAGAGCTGGCAATTAGCCGACAGCAGAGCAGCCAGTCCAGCGAAGGAAGGGCTAAGCCAGCCCTGACAGTAAGGTATTGTAATTTGAAATTGCTTGCACCTATACTGTGTTAGCTGCCTTCATTACTTTTTCCCACTATTTATTTGTTAAAGGGAAGTTCCACCCAAATAGTGAAACTTTGCCTTTAAGCACGCCTCGCCCCCTTACATGCCACATTTGGCATGTCATTTTATTTGGGGGGGAGTGGGTACCTGGTTTTGACAGGTGCTTCCTGTCCTACTTCCTCCTTCTGTCTCATGGCCGCTTGGCGACTTCTCATCTCCCCCTAGGCGGCTCCTCCCTCTATACAATGTTCTGGGACACGTCACAGGTCCCAGAAGATTGCCTGGCCACTAGGAAAATGCAGCGCGACTCGCTGTGGTTGTGAAGCCACAAGCTGTCACAGCTCAGCACCCACAGTTGCAATGACGGTGCCGCGAAGAGGAGGGGGAGAGGAGCAAGGCTTCAGGCGGCCGCATTGCTGGACCGTGGGACAGGTGAGCATCTGTTTATTAAAAGTCAGCAGCTACACTTTTTGTAGCTGTTGACTTTTAATTAACTGAAAAAGACTGAAACTCCACTTTACAGTATACTTCTAGGATATTCAAAATTAATGGGCTAACTTAACGCAAAGCCCCTTTGCTAACACAGCTTTAGAGTTGGCATACAATATCCTTTGAATAATATTTCAAAAGTGTATTGTAAAACATTTGTTTCAGAAAAGACAATGCGCCAAAGGAAAAGGTCATTGCTCATTTGAAGGACCTAAAATGCAAGAAGTGAATTCTGTTTATGTGGTTTCTGCGTAATTTCTCCAGGCTATATAGCATTTTTCTAATTTATATGCACAGTACACCACAGATGTTTCTCGGTTTTGATGATGGGGCTGTTGTCATTTAATCTCACTTTTAGCTCAGAACTTTTTACATGACAGCAGAATGATAAATGACAACAGCTTCTATTTTGACCCTAGTGCTGACTTACTAAAATGTCTGAAGTTATTATTTATGTAAATAAAGTTAGGCAACAGAACACACCGACAATATGGTAGAAAATATTGCCTGAGGTTAGCATGATGAGAATTCTCCAAAGAACTGACTGCAATATTATCTTTAACCAAAATTTTTATATTAGCTGCAACGTAAAAGGTGTTGAAAAGAAACTCAAAGCAACAAGGTAAAATTAGTCTGTTAACAATAAATTCTATTCAGTTTAGGTACACCTTCTGCAAATCTAAAGACAGTAAACATGTATAGTTCCAGGGGTGACCCCACAACAAAATCCAACAGAAGATATTATCTACCATTTTACAAGGGAACCTTGCTAATTGCAGTAGGTGCAATGTCTATTTTATTGTATTATTGAAGTCTTGAGCTTATGTCAACCCCCTGTCCAAGGAAGGTGTCTTGTTAGCCAACAAGTGTATAGGATAGTGGTGGACACTGGTTAGTACTAAAGAACTTGTACATCATGAGGCTAAAAGTCCTTTTTTTCCAAGAACATAATGGCTTTGATCCAAAATTCTTCAAAAATGTTTTTCCTCCCAATTTTTGAGTTCCTAATGCAAGTCGTGCAAGAGCTGTTCACAGGCAACCCCCACCTGTGAGAAAGGTCCAGTGTGTTTTAGTACAAGAAGACTAGTGCATGAGCATGTTTCTAAGCATGAAGTTACTTCCTGATGTGTGTTAGCAGGCATTAGCATGCACGCTAAGAAACACGAGTAGGCACATGTGCACTGGTATTGGTGCCAAATGGCCTATATAAGCTGGAATCTGACATGGACAGATTGCAGAGTGGTCTTCAGCTAGTTCTGGACTTACCTGGGACCTGACCTGCTATGTTTGTCTTCCTGTATTTGACCCAGCTTGTCTCTTATGCTCCTCTAGATTCTTGTCTACCTGTTGTGACTATGGCCTGTACTTTGGACTCTGAATCATCCCTTCTGATTTTGTACCTTGCTGCCTGGCAGTTGACTGACTTTGGCCCGTATCCTGACAATGACAATGCCTCTGCATGATGTTCCTGTATCTCACTGCAAAACTGTTGCTAGCCTTGACCTGTATCCTGACACTGCTCCTGCCTTTTGACTTGGTACTTTGCTGCCTGAAGACCTTTGACTTGCTACCATGTGTCTGACTCTGATCTTTAACCAGTGGTCCACAGTTGGCTGAGCCTCACATCCAACAGCTGCAACATTGGCCCTTGTGCCACTCTGCGTCCTCACATCTCTTATCACCACTACCAGGGGTGTTGGAAAAGAGGTGCAAGAGAAGTCCACCTTCAACTTGATCTCTACCAAGTATGTAATCACCTCAATAGAGACACATACAGCTTGCTCTCAAATTCATGTCAAGACATCTTTTTGTAATATAGACTTCCTGATCACGTAAATTAATATTGAATTTTGTATCACTTTGACAATAAAGCAGAACTAATTTCTGAATGTATTCTTAAAATTCTCAATTTGTTTTTTAAGATTAAAACAAAAGCTTTCTTTACTCCCTTTCAATCTGCTGCTATCCCCTACAGAATGCACTGCCAATCCTTTGGGTTGAATGGCCACCACAGTCCATTAATGCCTAGTGATAGAAGAGGGATGCTGGCTTGTATTTTACACCAGATCCCAAAGTGTGGAGATACAACTATATATGAACAGTGATGTTAATGCAAAGTATCTCTAAAACAAAATCAGCCAGGTAGGTATTTGTATGCCTTTAGGGCTGGAAGTCAACATGCATTGAATTGGGAGGTGTGTGTTGGGGGTATTCTTGGATAGCACAATTGAATATTGTTACAGTACACCTTTCTCTTCTACTTTCCTACTGTTTGCCTTATTTATATTGTGATAGAGTGAGGAAGGGTTAGATAATTTTTTAAGATTATCTCTTGTCTGTGGCCTCAATGAGTAGATTCCTTATTTTTCCCTCTTAGTGGCAGGAAGTGCAGAGAGGTTTCCAATATTATGGACACAGGCAGCACTAAAATGCTTAAGCCACAAAAAAATCCCCCAAAACCTCCTGATAAGGTGGTATCAATGTCATGACACATGTAGGGTCATCATAAAATAGGTTCTTCCTTATTTATGCAGTAATGGTTTAATCACATTGTTTTTTGACACATCTAGCACAATGTTCGTTATTTTAGCTAAGAATATATAGTGAAACCCTGAGTAGGATTATTGCTTTTGTATGAACTATGCATGTTTTGGTTATGGTTATTCCATGGTTATTCCACTGATTGTTAATCACATGTAAATTCCTTGGGTGCTAATTTCTTCTTAGAAATAATTTTTAGTTAATATTTCTAATTCCTTCCCAATTCTTTAATTTTCCACTTCGTGTGCAGCCCATTCTTTGCTTTAGGAGCTATAGATGTTGGATGTGAATAAGGCCGCGTACACACGCGCGGACTGTTGGCCCAACTTTGTCCGTCCAACAGTTTGAGCGAACAGTCCGCTCAAACTTAGCATGGACGGACATGGCCACACACGACGAACGAACAGTTTGCTGAAACCGTGCGCGATGACGTGAACGGCACGTACGACGGGACGCAAAATACGACGTCCTATACACTGCATTATAACTTTCGGCTTGAAAATCCTTTCTGAGCATGCGCGGAACTTAGTTTGACGAACAAGCCTACACACGGGCGGACTGTTCGTTGAAACAAGGTTTCAGCGGACAGTTTTTCGGAATTTCCGTAAAACCTTGTCCGTCCAACTGTCCGCTGAAAGCCCACACACGAGCGGACTGTCCGCCCAAACACTGTTCAGCGGACAAGGTTGGGCCAACAGTCCGCGCGTGTGTACGCGGCCTTACAATTGCATATAACTGGGCTAGCACCCTTGAATAGTGCAGCTTGTAATGACTGAAAGCAGTAAAAATCTGAAAAAGCTCCTCACCACTAAAAAAATATTATTTTTTGTTTTTTTATCCTGTATCCCTTTATAGAGATCCCGTTACTTCCTGTTCATCTGACATTGTTGTCATTGGAACAGAACATCCAGAAACCAATAGGAATACAGACAGCAGTAAAAAACAGAATCTAAACTCTTCTTCTACCCTTTTCAAAAAAGGTAAAACAAAATGATGCACGGTTCCATGCGTCAGAGGGGGGCGGAGTCACTGGATGGCCCGCCCTCCTTTATAAAAGAACTGTCAGAAGAAGAGAAGCGTCACACAGCAGGAGCCTCCCATTGCGCAGAGCGGCCCGAGAACCAAGAAGAGACGCTGTGGAGGAAGATGCCGGATGAGAACACCAGACCAAGAAGAAGCGGATCAGAGGAAGAAGAGGATCGGAGGAAGAAGAAGATGGAGGAAAAAACCGAAGGATGAATAAAAGAAGAAGGAAGAAGACCAGAAGAAAGAAGATGAAAGAAGACTTTAATAAAGGAATTGTCAAAGACCGTCTCCTGTCATTTTTAACACTTTTTTGGTGAAATGGTAGGTGTACTTTTGTACCCCCTTACCATTTCACATGGGGGGAACCCGGGATCTGGGGGTCCCCTTGTTAAAGGGGGCTTCCAGATTCTGATAATCCCCCGCCTGCAGACCCCCACAATCACTGGCCAGGGTTGTGGGGATGAGGCCCTCATCCTCATCAACATGGGGACAAGGTGCTTTGAGGGGCTACCTCAAAGCACCCTCCCAATGTTGAGGGCATGTCCCCCCTCTTTTCCTGCGGCCTGCCAGGTTGCGTGCTCAGATAAGGGTCTGGTATGGATTTTGAGGGGGACCCCCACGCCATTTTTTTTTTGGCGCGGGTTCCCCTTAAAATCCATGCTAGACCTGAAGGGCCTGGTATGGGTTTTGAGGGGAGGCCCCCCACACCATTTTTTTTTGGTGTGGGGTTCCCCCTAATATCCATACCAGACCCTCTTGAAGGGAAACCCATGCCGTTTTTTTTTTTTTACATTAAAGTCGTGTTATAAGTCGCGCTGTGATTCACACTCAAGTCATGTCCAAGTTGCCTCCCTAAGTCGTGCTGGAAATCGTGTTGCCTCTGTGTGAATGAATGGACTGTTATGATAAAAGTTAAATAAACACAGATTGTTATTGTTAGAGTCACGTTGAATTTCCTATCTGTTTTGAACTGTCAAAACGAAAATAAAGCATTTATTTATGTCAGATCTTTTGTTTTTTGGACTTTGTCAAAACGATAACGAAAATACCTTAAATTCGGACGAAAATGCATTCAGACGAAAACGAATGCACATGTCTATTCCTGACTCAAGCACCCTGTTGGCTGCTAGGCCTGGAGAGAGAAGGACTATCTGACTAGGGTGAGGATCCAGCTGTAAATGGCTATTCTCTGGATTTATTCAAAGTGAGAGAGTTCTTTTTTATACTGACTTTGATATTAAAAGTACCTAGACTTTTCACCTAAACCCTCTAAACCTATACTGAGAGACTGTTTGTTAACTACTTTTTGCAGATAAAAATCCCTTCAAGCGGATCTGTCATCAGTCTCTATAGTTCTTGGGCCATCTACCTCGGGAAACCCCTAGACGCAAATCGAGGTAAAGAAGGTAACGGTAAACCCATTAATCTCAGCCGCTCTTTCGGGGGTCAGTGCTACATGTGGGGGCTTGGGTCCTGGATTTACCATTACCTCTTGCAAGAAAGAACCATTCACGTGGTAAATGTACGGACAGAGGGTTGTTTTTTTGACTATGCCATTTCCTGAAAAGTGATGGACATCCACTGTTGGCGCGTAAGTGTGGGAGGAGTCTGGAAAAAGCCAGCGAGTTGCGCAGCTGGAGGAACCAGTGGGAGGAGTCTCGCTTGTTTCATTTCCCCGCACGAGGCACTGTGTGAGTGTATTGCGGGAGAGGAAGAAGCAAGTTGTGTTTTCTGGATGGAGAGAAAGAAAACCTTTAATCCAGAGATGTTTCGTGCTCTGGGAATTTTACCCAACATGGGATCCCAAATGCTGTCAGTGGAGGTTTTGATGGGTGTGAGACTCTCGGGAGCTACATTAACTGATACAGCGATATGCCTGGCCCCTCATGGGTGTTTTCATCCTGTACGCATCAGGAGATATTGAGGCCCTGAGGATGCTCTGTGGAAGGTGTGAAGGACTGTTTGTGAACCCCCGGCCATTTGTCCGCTGTCCTGCCTGTGGGGAAAACGTCTTCAAGTTGGAGCAGTCAATCGCACTACCGAAGACCTACCGCGTGGACTGGGCCATGGGCGTGGCAACCGATGAGCCAGCTATCTTTGCTCCTTTAGTGAGGCCTTCTACAACAGCGATACCTGATACCGCTAATATTTCTGAGAGGGATGTCACCGCTTCCACCACCGCAACTGCCGGAGAGACCACTCTGGAGTGGATGGACACTACTTCTTCCACCATTACTGAAGTCACCAGGCCTGCTTTGGAGAAAGTGGGGCAAACAAAATCTTCCTAGAATCGCAATGGAAGACCACTGCCAAGTCCGGCCGGACCAAATCAGTGGAAGAAGGTTGCTTTGGGGAAAGCTACACAAACTGTAAGACTGTAGTTTATTATTTGCCGGCAGAAGAATTCCGGGACTCGGAATTAAAATCTTTGTCCGACACAGGGGACGATGATCATTTTGAAACACTGTCCCAAGAATTGTTGTGGGCTGGAGGGGGTGATGTGGCTGCTACTTCAGACATTTTGGGCTGGCTAGCCTTTACTTCGGGGAGTGGAACGCCAAGTGCGGAAACCCCCATCAATGTTAATGGGACTTTGCCCAGACCTGTGAACTTGCCCACACTTCAGAAAGACTCTGCCGCATTAGTGTAAAGGTCCCCAAATTCATGTATACCTCCCAGGGAGAGAAGTGCCCGCACGATACCCAGACTTGCAAGGTCTCAGCGGCTCTTAAACAAAAGAGTAGCTGCTGAGTATGGGTTGGAATTCCCGTACGTGCCCAGGGAGATCATGGATGTGATCGAGAAGAACCGAGAGGCATGGCACGAAGACAATGTTTGGAGCTATTTGAAAGTACCACAGCCGCTTCGAAAGAAAGCCTTTTCACTCAAGCTGTATGAACGGTTTGTCGGTTGTCTGCAGTATTGGAGCTACGGTCGACACATCTATGGGGATAAAGTTGTCATTTGCAGACCGGACAAAGATAGTGCCGTTTATTTTGTTACCACTGTTGATGCACTGGGAAATGACCTGACTTTACCGGATCCAAGATTTTATTGGTAAAAGAGACTACCTAGACTGTGTTTCTTGGATTCAAAAAGAGTTTTTTTCCTTTTTTTCTTGAAAAAGCAAGGACTGTGGGATAGTTAGATAGGGTCAGCTAATGGGAAGTGCCGTGTCAGGATTACCTTATGGGTCGCAGTACCTGCTTTTAGGGAAAGACTTGCACTTCAGTGACTCTGACCACTAGGTGGCATGGGTCGGCACAAATGTTTCTATTATGCCTGCTTTAAAAAAAAAAAAAAAGGGTTTTACAAGTTTAGAAGAGAAGATCTCATTGAGACTGGGATGAGATCCTGCTTTCTAATAAGTTCTGTGTGTATTTTTGTTTTTGTTTGTGTGTTTTGTTTTTTAGGATTCACCAAGATCTTCTATCAAAACTGCCGGAGCAGGGGTGGTGTAGATAGGTAGAAATTGGGTGGTGTGTTTATTGTACCTATGTCAATGGTTTTATTATTGTCATGTTTCAACATGTTATCATTACTTTCCTTTCCCCATTTCTACCCTAAAGTTCAGGTACTTGAATTTTTCTAGCTTTAAAAAAAATATTTTTTTTGCTAGACGATGAGGAGATTGTCTAAATCACCAGGGGGAGTGTGTAGTGCCGGCTCCTGAAGAGCATGCGCTATGTTTTTTTTTTTAAATGTAATGTTATCTCTGAACCGCAGTTTGGTTTGGGTTTAATTACTCCAAATTTTTACCTCAGCATCAGTCTGACTAGACTACAGGGTGTTCTGCCTGGCCAATGGGGGCGCTGTCACTTTTGGCAGGTATGGAAACACAGTTTGGTTGGGTGCTTTAAGGTTACATTCTCTCGGAACCAGCCCAGTGAGTGTCGCTCTTGCTGTGCTTGCTGAGAAAGGGTACTTAAGGTGCGGACGTCACGTGTTTCGGGTACCGGTCCAGAAGTATGTTCTGACTGCATGGTCCTGGTCCTCCTGACCAGCAGGACTTCCATAGCCTGGGGTGCGGATCCACCCGACTTTACGTCTCGGGGCTGGCTGGCCAGAGGCGAGGAAACTAAACAAAGAATTCGGAGGTGTTCCAGTGCCATCTCAGGTTGTAGAGAGGCCCAGCAACTTCGAAGTTATCCAGGGGAGGACCCTTCGGGAGAAGGCCACACGAGGGTTGGCTTCTCAACAAGAGCCTGGTAAAGCTGAAGGACCTAAGTGAATCCAATCTCATGTGGTATCGCTGGACCGGCTGCAAGATACTGGTACCACACAAGTGTTCTACAAGTGTTCAAGTTTCCTTGTTTGTGTTTTATAACAAAGTCTGTGGCAGAGACTTGTTCCTGACTCAAGCACCCTGTTGGCTGCAAGGCCTGGTGAGAGAAGGACTATCCGACTAGGGTGAGGATCCAGCTGTGAATGGCTATTCTCTGGATTTATACAAAGTGAGAGAGTTCTTTATTTTTATTTTTCACCTAAATCCTCTGATTCTATACTGAGAGACTGTTTGTTAACTACTTTTTGCAAATAAAAATCCCTTTAAGCGGATCTGTCATCAGTCTCTATAGTTCTTGGGCCATCTACCTTAGGAAACCCCTAGATACAAATCGAGGTGAAGCCGCTCCTTTTGGGGTCAGTGCTACATATATCTGTAAAATGCAATGCTATATGGCAACCTGGAGGCATTCTGTACACAGGTGGTGTATGGATTGACCCCCCCCCCCCTCCAGAAAAGTCCTTTCCTGCTTGTGTGATTGGCTTACTGATTTTCTTAGAAGTCTACACTAAGATACATATCAGATTTTGGGCATCCTCTGCAACAAACATTTCAGTTTTGGTTAGACACTCCAAAATATTTAAATACATCTACTGGGATTCAGACCCTGCCACTTACCTCATTAGAACACTTCAAGTGCAATTCACTTTGGACATGGACACAGAGAAAAAAACAAACAGCTATTTCTTCAGAGTAACAAAAGGTAGGACTCTGCAACAAAGCATATTAAAACCCTTGCAATGTACATAGATCACCCAGAGAGGAATGTTTTTTTCTCAGGAAAAGTGGAGTTACCTTTTAGAATGTCTATAAATGTAGATAGAACAAACATTTGCAGTAGCAGTAAAGGTAAGGTATGATAAATAACCAAAGAGAAAAAAAAATGAGAAACAAAAAAGTAGAACGAAAACCATTATGATTGCAATAAATATTAGTATATAAATACATGTATACATATACTGCATAAACATAGGGGCGGGCCTTTTTTTCTCAGAAAATAGTTGCAGGAACTCAACCACGACCCCCCAAAAACCCCCTCCTCCCACACACCCTCCAAACCACATCAAATAGTAGATGTCGTCAAATTTCACTAACAGTTGAAGTGTCTTAAAGGGGCATTAAATACCAGGAGTGCATTATGTACAGAATGCAGAGTTTGGGGGTTGTTACACACAGAATGCAGAGTTCAGGGGTGTGCTGCACTACACATAGTGCATGGCTTAGCCTTCTTCAACAGCTGCCTACTTCTGAATCCCCTATTCACATCTCACTTTCACCCCTCTTCAACTCTGACCTCTGCATGCAACCTCCCTTCCCCTGCCCCTATCTTCTTCCTCGTTAAAAGCTTCACTATCTTCTGTCTTAAAGAGGAAGTAAACTCTCCCACTCTGAAGCTACTTTTCATTTAGTCCATTATAATAAGTCATTATCAGACTATAGCCACTGTAATCCAGCCCAAATCGCATATTGTTGTTTAAAGAAACTTTAAAAAACTTGTTTCCAGGGTTAGGCAGCGCCATCTTAAGTATTGTTTTCTGAGTCCACAGTGGAGTGTATTTCTGCCCTTACATTGAGCACTTCCTGTACTGTTAACCAAGCCTCCTTCTCAATCCAACATTTCTATGGCAACCCTGCTTCCCTGTTCATAGCTTACTTGTTTATTTCATAGTATTTACTTATGCAGATGTCTAATGTTTGCCTTTGTCAGACTTATCAGCTTCAGCTGATAAGACTGCAGTAATGGCCACGTTTAGACTGTATGTGAGGTCACATGGTCACATGGTGTGTAGGAGGAAGCTCTGAGTGATTAGCAGAGTTCAGTGTTGTGCCGCAGGAAGTCCTGATAACAGATAGATAAGACATAGAGAGTGTGCCGTAAATCAGGGGAGATCTGGGCATGCTCAGTGACTTCATTCTACAGAACAACAAGGATTACAACAATACTAAGCAAGTAAGGAGATATCTACAAGCAGTGTTCATTAGGGGTTTTTATGCTGAATTACATGGGACAAAGTTGTGGGGGAGGGTTTACAACCACTTTAATTGTGTTTCTGTATTAAGCTGAAGCACCCAGGGGGCTCTAGTACCCCCCCCCACACACACTATAGGTGGCTCTGCCTCTCTCACTTGCAGGGAGAACATCTACTGGGGGTGTCAGCACCTGCACCTCCCTTGTCTCCATCATGCACTCAGTGGGAGCCACTCAGGAGATCAGATCTTTGGGAGCTGTTGGGAGACAAGCTATCACTTGTAAACACAGAAGCCAAAATTCTGTTTTTACAAGTGATAGTGTTGAGCAGGAAGCAGAGGGCTTGAGCCAGAGGTGATGGAACTGAGTTTCGCCAAGTTCCAGCTGAAAAAAAGCCCTGCATAGGATTTTATTTACTAAAGCTGGAGAATGTAATGAGCAGCTTTACTGACCAATAGTGAGGCTCAGGAGGCATCGTGGGGTGGGACAATGTGTTGGCTTCCTTGCTTTTGAAAGACACAGTTTATCTACTAGATACCACAAGGGTTGCTTTTTTTTAATGGGTAAACATGAAAATGAACTATGCATACCTTAAGGGCCGGTTCGCACTAGTGCGATGCGAGAACCCTGCAAATCAACTGCAGGTTCCCTCATCGCACCCGCCATGCACGGCAGCTCACACTGCCATATGCAAACTGCTGGGGAGTGTCATTATATGTTAACGCCACCCACATTTCAGCTTGCATATCACATTGCAAACTGACAGATCGGACATGAATCGGATCGCATATGTGTGAACACACATGCGATCCGATTCTGGTCCAAATTGAAAAAAGGGTCATGTGCGTGTTTGCATCGAATGTGGTGCGATATCAGCCATACTATCTTTATGGCTGACATCGCACCCGCACAGACATCACATGTAATGTGAACAGCAGTGCTCTGCGCATTACATGTGTAGCACTGACCCCCGAAGGAGCGGCTGAATTTGTTGGGCTTACGGTTACCTTCTTCACCTCGTATGCGTCTAGGGGTTTCCCGAGGTAGTTGGACCAAGAACTGCGGAGACTGACGCCAGATCCACATAAAGGGATTTTTATTTGCGAAAAGTAGTTAACAACACAGTCTTTCAGCATAGGATTAGAGGGTTTAGGTGGAAAGTCCAGGTACTCTTATTGTCAAACTCAGTATGAAACAAAATTTCTCACTTCAGTAAATCCAGAGAATAGCCATTCACAACTGGATCCTCACCCTAATTGGATAGTCCTTCTATCACCAGGCCTAGCAGCCAACAGGGTGCTTGAGTCAGGAACAAGTCTCTGCCACAGACTTTGCTATAGAACACGTGAGGGAAACTTGAAAGCTTGTAGAACACTCGTGTGGTACCAGTATCTTGCAGCCAGTCCGGCAATACCGCATGAGATTGGATTTGCTTAGGTCCTTCAGCTTGTCCTGGCTTTTGTTGAGAAGCCAACCTTTTTGTGGCCTTCTCCCGAAGAGTCCTCCCCTGGATACCTTCACAGTTGCTGGGCCTCTCCACTAACCGAGACGGCACTGGACCACCTTCGAATCCTTCCTTCAGTTTCCTCACCTCGGGCTAGCTAGCCCCGAGACGTAAAGTCAGGTGGATCCACACCCCAGGCCATGGAAGCCCTGGGGGCTGGTCAGGAGGACCAGGAACATGCAGTCAGAACATACTTCTGGACCGGAACCCCAAAACACGTAACATCTGCACCTTAAGTACCCTCTCCCAGAAAGCACAGCAAGAGCGACACTCCCACTGGGCTGGTTCCGAGAGAGAGTAACCGTAATGCACCCAACTAGACTGTGGTTCAATACCTGCCAAAAGTGACAGTGCCACCCATTGCTAGGCAGAACACCCTGCAGTCCAGCCAGACTGATGCTGAGGTCAAAATTTAGAACAATTAAACCCCAACCAAACTGCGGTTTAAAGGTGAAATTAAAATTGAAAAAAACATATAGTGCATGCTCTTCAGGAGCCGGCACTACATACTCCCCCTGGCTAAGAAAACTTCTAAGGCTAGAAAAATTTGAGTACCTGAACTTTAGGGTTTGGAATGGGGAAGGGAAAAGGAAATGTAAAAGATGTTAAAACATTGCAGTATATAAACCCGTTGACGCAAGTAAAGTACACATACACCACCCATTTCCTGCCTATCTACACCACCCATTCTCCGGCTGCTTTGATAGACGTTCTTCGTGAATCCTAAAAAAAAAACACACAAACAACAAGGAAATACAATCTAAACTTATTAGAAGGCAGGATCTCACCCCATTCTCAATGAGGTCCTCTCTTCTAAAATTTTAAAACTCTTTTTTTTTTTGCAGACAATAACACTAGACATTTGTGCCGACCCATGCCATCCAGTAGTCAGAGTCACTGAAGTGCAAGTTCTTTTCCTAAAAGCGGGTACTGTGTCCCATTAGGTAGTCTTAACACGGCGCTTCTTATGAGTTGGCCCTATCTAGCTACCCCAGCTTCCAGGTTTTATTGTCAAAGCTTAATTGAGCAAGCTGAAGTTAGAAGCTGATTGGCTACCATGCACAGCTGCACCAGATTCTGAGTTCACCTTTTTAGTAAATCCACCCCATAGTGTATAAATGGTAAGCACAACACATACTAAAAATAAGACGGTCCTTTTATTATTACGGACCAATTTTCCTATCCTTTACCATGGAAAGCCAGTCCATATTTATGGCTAGCACTGTATTCACATCCAAACACTCATATTTTGTTAAATCTGTAAATGAAGATAGTTTACTTTTACCAGCTGTTGAAGAATCTGGATACTTCTGAAAAGCATGCAGTTGCTAGCTATTGTTTTGCATGGCTTTATTCTCAGAAACAAAAGGCTTATTTAATAAAGGTCCAAATTGCAGCACATAGCACATATACTTCATTAGTTCGAGTCTCTCAAGGCAAATCAAAGCTAATCCATGCTTGGTTGCTACGGCTTACTGCATATTTATGTCATTTCTTCCATGCTATTAAAAGCCTTTAGCTGTTCGTTATACTTCGAGGCGTGACCAAGTGGCTTCAACTTAGGTGAAATACATTCTTAAAAAAAATAATAATAATCTCTGTAGCTAAAGCTATTTATATGCATCCTCTGATGTATCTTTGCTAACTCATAAATGGCTCATAATTTGTGTTTTTATGCCATACACTTTAATAAAAGCATCCTATCTGGCAAGTTCTGAAATGAATCCCAGCTGCGGTGATTCTTCTTGGAAATAAAGTTTTTGTTTACACAGGTGCAGAAAACCTTAACGTGGTTTTTATATGCGGCGCGGACAGATGTCTCTGTGCTTTACTTGGCATTTCTCCCTCTTCCAAAGCAATTTGTATCAAGCATATCTCAACGTGATACCAGTGCAAATGATATAGGAAATTCTTGCACATGGATAGGGCTTATCATAATGCTGGCAGCTGATAAGTAGTTATCAAATAGCTCAACATTATCACCGAGCGTCTCTGGATGAATGCTGATATTTTCAAGTACAAATGCCCCTTTTTAATAAGAAAAAAACAACTTCATGAATACATAAAAACCCAATGTGTAAGTGGTGCCCAGTGTAAAAAAAAACTGCTGCCATAGGAGATGTACAGTTGAAGATGCAGCAGATTTATGCACAAAGAGTCACATGTAAGAAAAGCCATTGCTAACAGAGTAGATGTTGTTAGTAAACAATGTGAACCTGTGTTTATTTGAAGCATTTATTATTATTATTATTACACAGGATTTATATAGCGCCAACAATTTGCACAGCGCTTTACAACACGGGGACAAACAGTACACTTACAATACAAATCAATACAGGAGGGATCAGAGGGCCCTGCTCATTAGAGCTTACAATCTAGAAAGGAGGGTCAAGTGGAACAAAAAGGTAATAGCATAAGGACTCAGCCTTTTTCTGGCATTTGTTGTTTACAAATAAAACCCCCCAAGCATTATATATTTTTTTAGTCGAGACCCTAGAGAATAAAATTGTCGTTGCAATTTTTTATGTCGCAGCGTTTTTCAAATGCAATTTTTTGGGGAAAAAATACACTTCTCTAAAATTGAATGCAAAAAAGCCCACAATACATATCCCACTTTTTAAAAAAAATTTAAAAGATGATGTCACGCCAAGTAAATAAATACCAAACATGTCAAGCTTTAAAATTACAGCAGGGACGTCAAACTGCGTACATTTTACTATCCATAGGCGAAGATTTAAAAGCCTTTACTGGCTACCACTTTATATCTACAGAGGAGGTCTAGTGCAAAAATTACTGGCCATAATCTGACGTTTGCGGTGATACCTCACATGTGTGGGAGGATGGCTGTTTGCATGCATGTGGGACAGATGATTTATTTTATTTTTTCTATTTTTAGACTGGTGCTTTCATTTTTTTTTTATCATGTTTATTGCTGTCACAAGGAATGTAAACATTCTTGTGACAGCATTTGGAACGTGACAGGTACTCTTTATGGACCCCAGATCCCCCTTGAATCTTGAAACTTGAAAGCATTAAAAAACATTAAGATCAGAATTTTTGAATACTTTTGATTTTCAAAAAATACCGCCGATGACAGCCACGTAAGCCGGAGATCATGCCATGTCATTGCTTCCAGGTTACAATAGTGGAGATCTGATCAAAGCCGATTACAGCTTTGTATGGGTCTACTGGCTGGTAGCTCAGGTCTCCTGGTGGGACGAGTGAGACCAAGAGAGCCACGGAAGGTGGCAGGAGGCTGGGGATATCACCTCCCACTGCTTGTAAAAGCAACCGAGTGGCTAGTTAGGATCCATTAGGATTTTAAGCAGTCATCTAAGGCACCAGTCTCTAACCTTTTTGGTACCGTGACCAGCCCCATGATAAAAAATTATGCCAAGGTCCGAGGGGGTGGGGGGGGGGGGGCGTCAATCAGTGACGGTGGTGATGTGTTTTTTTATTTTTTTTATTATTACATTGTAATATAAAATGAAATAGTTCAACTTACCATAATGCAGAACCAGTGGGAGCCCTCGCCTGCCACAAGACGCAGCTTGTCACTTGCTACTTCGTTTGTCAACAGGTGCAGCTTGTCACTTTCCACATTGTCTGCCATCAGATACAGCTTGTTACGTCACCTGTCTTCAGATGCAGCTTGTCAATTGCCACATCACCTGCCACCAAATGCAGCCTGTTACTTGCCACGTTGCCTGCCACCAGATGCAGCTTGTCACTTGTTACATCAAATAAAATATTTACAAAAATGTGAGGGGTGTACTCACTTTTGTGAGATACTGTAAGTGAAAATAAACTTTAGAAAGTAAAAAGTAACTTAAAAATGGACATGTTGTACACCCTTTGCAAATCAGTTGTGTCCCACTATTACAGCTGCTGTTGTATTATAACATTACCATAAACATTTCCCTTTAAAGAAAAATTCTAAGCCAATAGCTTAGTCTAATGCAATGAGATGACTTACTAAAGGAATATATAATGCTCACTTAGCTTAGTAAAAAAAGGTGATGCTGTGTTCATTTCTACCATCCAATCGAATGCCAGCAAATGTTGTTTTTTTTGTTTTTTTTCTGTTACACTTGATTGGGTTTTCAAAGTGAATGCAGATTTACCATATTAACTGGGGAAGCAACATTCCATTTCTATGTTCCAGCATTCCCCATGTTACAGGTCTGTTAAATCTGCTATGTCTTTGAATAAACCTGTTGCTGTTTATGAAGCTTCCATGAATATATTTTCCACATGGGGAAGAACACAAAATAATGGGTTCTGTGCATAGCTGTTTCTCCATCCTAGCATGTAAACAACATCTACTATCAAAAACCAGTGAGAGATTTGCTTTCTCAGCATCATGTATCAGTTACGGTGATGTAGTAATAGAGACAGGCACAGGCTGTCCATTGTTCCAACAGATTTCCAATAATATTAAAGCACAGACATTAAGGTCAATTACCACCCCATAGTTATATCAAAGACAAAATCAAGCAAGTGAGAGGTAGCCCACCCACACCCTCTCACATGACAGAGTTTAGCAGAAGTAGGGTCAGCATTGAGAGGGGCAGTGGATCAATGTGAAGGAAGTGAGTGGATCTTCATGTTATAGAGAAGCCTGCAGACCAGCAAGTGCGGATATGTCTATAGCCTAACAAGTGTCAGCCTGCTGATCCATTGGTGCAAGTTGTCTCGTGGATATGAGTTGCGAATGGTGCATGTTCCAAGTGCATAGGAATGCATGGTGGGGTGTGCTAAATGTATTGAGATGGAGGCGTGATATCATCTTCATACAGGGGTTGGCCAAAAATATGGAAACCTTAAATAATTTGCAGGTTGTGGAGGAGACAACATGTTTTGCGTTAAAAGTTTAAGTAATGTAACATGGGACTGTAGGCGGCATAAACCCCAAATATACAAAGAACACTAAACACATTAAACTAGATTATTAACAGCTATGGCCTTGTTTATTGGTTTTCACAAATGTAAACAGTTAACAATTCACCCTAACTCTTTTAATCAATAAATACTTTGAAACTGTACAAAATCAGCCACAATCAGTGGGGAGCTCTTAAAATATTGCCCTGGTGACTGACATAGACCCTCCTCAGCCTCCTGCTTAAATAGTGGCCCTGGCTTTTTTGTTGAAAAAAATTATAAAAAATAGGGGCCCTGGGAATGTTTGGGGGGGGGGGGTCAGGTGACCTTAAATTACCTATCTTAGAGGACTCCCCAGAACTTCAATTCCCAATCAGCTGACCTTTTTGACCTATTACAAAACAACCCATTGAAATAAATAAATGAGGGGCTTGAAACTCCTATCACCAGCATCTCATGAGGGAAAGGATGACCTTAAAACAGGCTATCCTCCTTTCCTCACATTCTTTTGCTTCCACTGTGTGATGAGACACCTAGCTAACAGGTGGAAAGCCTCACTTTCGTCATTCACTGCGTGTGCTGTTAGTGATATGCGTGTGCTGTTAGTAATATGCCCCAGTCTTCTACTGGGGCATGACTTACTGGGGCATGCCACATGTACCAGTGGAAGACTTTTTAGGCAAAACGACCTTCACCTCCTCCTTCCCACGCAAGAACTGCACCTCCTCCTTCCCACGTTGCTTTTTATGCTTCTTTTTGTGATCACTTTTTATTTCATCCTGCATTCTGTTGTAAGATGATTTTTATTCTAATAAACCATTTTTTGGTTGACCTGCTCCATATGGAGTTCCTTTTTTCTTAATTTTCCATATTTGGGCACTGACGGTTACCTTCCTGTTAACATCGTTCTCTGGATTGGTCTAGTTGTCGAGAGCCCGGAGCCGCAAACTGATTAGCGAGTGGTCTGGAGTCGGAGACGTATTGGTATAACTCAGCCCGCCATCTGCATACCACCAGGAATCCAGTATTACGAGCCTGTTTGACACACTGGCATACGGTATGTGCGTCCATCTTATCTAGTATGAGTACCCCACCTCTTATTTGTCTGAAGTAATCATATAGTCTACAGTCTACTACAAGCAGATCTTTTACCCCAGCTGGAGATCGAGGGGAAAGAACTTTCTTATCCTACATACATTTCCATATGGACATTGACAATTGTTTTTTTGTTTTTGTCTCACTATTCATTTTATACCTATTTGTGTGTATATTTCACCTTTGTTTGGAATACTGTATTTACAGGTCACTTGGAGTTATTTCCTATCAACCTCAGTTTTACTGGGGTTGTCTTTCTTTAGTTTTCCTTTCATTAGGCACTAGTTGTTTAGCGCTACAATATTTTTTGTTGTTATTTTAACAATTTTTGCATGAAGAGCGGTATCAGATTCCATTATCCACCACCCAAGACTTACTGTATATTTATCAATTCCAAGGAGAATTCAGGTTGTCTTGGATACCAAATGCGGTCCAACACCATATTAGGTAACGATTTCTTTCTTTTACCTTGTGTTTCCGTATTTTTTTCCAACCCCTGTACTGTACTCTACAGTACATACTCCACTTCTCCAGTCTGTGGACTGTGCAGTACCTTGCATACTCCATACTGCTCTATTGTGAATGTTGCGCTCTTTGTAATATATGCTCCATATCCTTTACATTTTTTTTCTTAATAATAGCAAAACTTATTCGCACCACTGGGTCTTCCAAACTGCACCTTGTTCATCTAATTTCTAGAATTTTTAGCTTTTCTGTGTATCCGGTTTAGCATATAAACTCATTTTCATTGTGGCAGCTTTCTCTGCTTCATAAAAAAAAAGATATAAACAAGTCTGACATTTAATTAAAGAAATAATTAAACAAGATAACTTCTTTAACAGGCCATCAGAGAAAGTTAGAGGTACACTTAGCAATGCAAATTCTGCCTATCTGGGGTCAGGAAGCTATGGAGTATTGCATCACCAGGATTTACAGGTGGGACAGGTTCTAGGACCAGTCTGAGTATATTGTTCCACCTCCTGAAGTTTCCCTTAAATTGTTCACACAGTTGCAGCTTATATGTTTAGTGAAGGAAGCTGACAATCTTTGTAGATCAAAAAATATTGAAATATTCCAAATGAAGAACATGTGAAGGAAGTCAATTGGCATTTAAAAAATAAGCTTAGTGAAACATTATTTTATAAACAATAGCTTCACTGTTCAGTTGTTATGGTTAACAGCACTGTATGTTTTAGTTTTATATCTTCTAAATGGGGAAAAAAAAAACAATTTATTGCCTCATTCCTCTTTCCACTCCAAGTTCAGCTATGTAGACTACTGTATATTTCCATTCTTTACTTTTACCTGTGAAATCAGTCATTCCCGTAGCTACTCCTAATGTCAAACCACACACTCCAGCAAGGCACTTTGGTCTGCCTTCATACATATACATGGAGAAAATCAATGAGATGTCCAAGAACTAAATCATTTTTAGTTGACACCTAACAAATAAATCAATATGTGTATATATCTGACTCTGCCATTACTATTGTCTTTAAATGATGCTTAGCACACAAAATGCAGATATGTTTTGATGGACTTTTGTATGCTAAATATATGGTAGTGGGATTATTGTAAAATCAAGTGCTTGATTCTTCCGCCTTCATATTGTTACAACCCACAACCCACATCAATTAAAAAGGAGATTGCTACTCTTGCTGCTCGTAAAGATTTTAAAGTGAAAGTATACTGATTCTGAAGCATGTAAAATGTCCAGTGCAGCTAAATACAGGTACCCAGAGGGGTTTAGACATATCTTCTGTTATCACCCTCTGAACCCCAAAAGACAGCACAATGTGTTATGGAAATTATTTCTTCATAGAGGATGTCATTGCTTTGGTCCCTACTAACTACTTGTTATACATTGCAATGTAATGAGCCGTTTTACTGACCAATAGTGAGGCTCAGGAGGCATGGTAGGGTGGGACAATGTGTTGGCTTTCTTGCTTTTGAAAGACATATACTATATATACTAGATATTACAAGGGTTGCTTCTTTTTTCAAGGGTAAACATGAAAATGAACTATGCGTACCTTAATCCTTGCTTCCACCTGGGAACATGATTGATTCCCCAAAGCTGCTTCTCTTCACTACTCTGGGGTTGATTTATTTAAACTGGAGAGTGCAAAATCTGGTGCAGCTCTGCATAGAAACCGATGAGCTTCCAAGTTTCTTGTCAAAGCTTAATCGAACAAGCTGAATTTAGAAGCCGGTAGGTTACCGTGCACAGCTGCACCAGATTTTGCACTTTCCAGTTTTAGTAAATCAATCCTTCCATCGGTCAGAGGCACTCCAATGTCATTATGTGCAATGCAGGAACAGCAGTCACTTAAGGGAAGACACCACGCCTTACCCACAACCTGGATGTCAGGTCACCTTGAGGCCAGGTGACAGATGCACCCCGTAGGGATTAGGAGTGCACCGCAAGGTTGTGAACCCTACGGCTGACTGCTGTGGACGGGGGTTATGGTGATAGGAAGGCAGGACCGCCAGAACACCAAGATGGATCCCACCGGGGTTAGAGCATAAGATTCCCTGGGGCGCGGAGTCTAAGAGCCAGCAGGTGTTCACCAGAGCCTCGAGTGGTGAGGATGGACTTGGCTGCAACTGGCTCCAGGTCATGACCCCCAGGGTCCCCCAGCTCACACCCACAGTAGGCAACAGGAGGATACGCCAAAAGGTCAGGATCACAGGCAAACAGGGATAGTCAAGGACACACCAAAGTCGGTAACGGAATAACAGCAGAGCACACGGCAGGTAACAGGAAGCTAACACACAAAGGAATACACAATGGTTGATCAGCACTGTTGGCTTGCAGTGCACAGGTTAATATAAGGTTCCCTGATAGGGCCTGGGGTGGAGCTATGCTTAGAGGAGATGTTATAAAAACCACCAGGTGGAAGTGGCTGGCCTCTTAGCCTGAACACATGAGGGGAGGTAAGCAAACAGGAAGATCACTGCATAACCATGACACTGGAGCTCTGAGCTTGCCAAAGAAGCAAGCAATAAAGTATAGCTATTTTTTCTGCTCTTCCTAGGTGACATGGGCATTTAAACCTTGTAGTGTGGGAGAATGCCCACTACAAAGGTCTTATTTTTTTCTCCAGGAGTTTATCTTTAACATCTACTGGAATGTACATGAAAGGCCATTTTTTTCTTAATTATGATCAAAGCTAAAAAACTGATTTTGAAAAAACATTTCCTCTTTATTTTTGAATTTGGTAAATATGGCATATCGAACATTAATACATGTATTGTGATTTTTAGTCAGCAGATGGAGGCTCTTTTCACATATTTGCAAGTTGGTTGCCTCATATTTAAAAAAATGCCAATTCTTTGCAGAGCTCAATAGCCTAAACTGAAAGAGTCAGAGCAGTGATTTGTCCCCTTCTCTTTTACATCATTAAAGCAGAGTTTCACCCAAAAGTGGAACTTCCACTTATCTGATTCCTTCCCCCCCTCCGATGCCACATTTGGCACCTTTTTGGCTGGGGGGGGCGGATACCTGTCTTTGACAGGTATCCAGGTACAGTATGTGTAGCTACACAGGTACAGTATGTGTAGCTGCTTACTTTTAATTTTTAAAGGGGCAGACAGACCTCCGCTTTAAGGCTATTTCTGAAGTTTGGCCTCTTCGACCTGCCCAATGAAACACAGCTGTGGAAAATACTCTTCTACAGCACGTCATTACTATAAAAAAAAATTTTGTCTACCGTGGACACTCAAAGAAGTAAGGGTGTGCAGTAGGTGAGGGTTGTATCCAGAAGATCTAAAGAGGCAGCAAAGACATAGCAGCTTGCCTTGAGATTTCTTTTGTCTGACTGAAACTTTGAACAGAGCCTTCTGATAAGATATTGAGGTGGTAAAGGGACAGAGAAAAAGATCTGAAAAGGGAGCTTAAAGCCATAGACAGAACGATTTTCTTTTCTCCAACCACAATCGCTAAGTTCTCCCATCAACATAGTCAATGTTGATGGGGATCCCCTTTTATCACTGAGCCATTGTGTTCTCCTGTTGGAGGGGGCAGCCATCACCACCAGGAGAACACAGTGATTACTGCTAGCAGCTATAATAACCACTAGCAATATCCAAGATTTAAACTGTCTATGGCCAGCTTAAAGCTTCACCTGCTGCCTGAATAGACAAACGGAATATTCATATGCAATATTTTATATTTTTATTTTCAAAGCAAACAGTACTTTTTACAATTTTTTTCGCCCAGGCCACAATAAAGGAAATACTGTATATATAAAACCACTATATAGTCCATAATCCAGATCCATTGATGCTGATTTACTGAAAAATGTAAGAACCTCCACCCAATAAACTGTGTGAATATTCACTTCAATTAGCTAATCATATGCAGATGAAAAAAGAAAAAACTGTGATTTTCTTTTCACATTATTGGATAGCTAAAGTAAATCTTCACAATTATTTTGCGGACATTCTCAAATACATTAATAAATCAGCCTGATTGCATGATTAATTCACATTTTTCTGATCCTCTTAAAGGGGCTGCCTTATAACATAAGGCTCATCAGCCAGAAGAAGAGACCTGAAACCTAAAGTTTGCATTTATTTCCACTAAAATGGCCATTAACTGATTCGGGACGAGCCACCGCAGTTATAATGAGGCAGGTTGGCTCCCTTACGCGAGCCGTATGTCTGCTCTCTGGGGACACGCCCGCAGCTTGTCCCTGGAGTCCATGCATGTACCTGGTGGGTGCAATGACCGCTGGGCACCCGTGAACGCTCGTGACAGAGCAAGAACCAGGATCTGTATGTGTAAGCACACAAATCCCAGTTCTCTCTGGGGAGTAGAGACAGATCGTGTGCTCCTACTAAGTAGGAACACCGATTGGTCTCCTCCCCTAGTCAGTCCCACCCCCCCCCCCCACAGTTAGAACACACCTAGGGAGCACAGTTAACCCCTTGATTACCCCCTAGTGTTAACCCATTCCCTGCCAATGACATTTATACAGTAATCAGTGGCTATTTTTAGCTCTGATCCCTGTATAAATGTCACTGGTCCTAAAAAAGTGTCAAAAGTGTCTGATCTGTCCGCTGCAATGTCACAGTCATGATAAAAATTGCTGATCATTGTCATTACTAGTAAAAAAAATAATAATAAAAATGCCATAAATCTATCCCCTATTTTGTACACTCTATAACTTTTGTGCAAACCAATCAATATACGCTTATTGCAATATTTTTTTAGCAAAAATATGTAGAAGAATACATATCGGCCTAAACTGAGGAAAAATTATTATTTTTTTATTTATTTTTTTAATTTTGGGGATATTTATTATAGCAAAAAGTACAAAATATTGTGCTTTTTAAAAAATGTACGCTCTTTTTTTGTTTATAGCGCAAAAAATAAAAACCCCAGAGATGATCAAATACCACCAAAATAAAGCTCTATTTGTGGGGAAAAAAGGACATGAATTTTGTTTGGGTACAACGTGGCACGACGGCGCAATTGTCAGTTAAAGCGACGTAGTGCCGTACTGTAAAAAGTGGCCTGGTCAGGAAGTGGGTAAAACCTTCCTCGACTGAGGTGGCTAAAGGTATATTTTTAACTGAATCATTATTGTGCATGTAGGGCCTAACAATAACAGTTCAAGGTGCCTAAGGGCTTGTGTGGAAGGGCTTAAGAGTCAGAAGCAAATCACATGCAATATGCTCTCAGAGGCTTCAGAGATGTTTTGAGTTGCTTTGATTTGCATGTTAAACAGTTGCTTTAAGCAGTTTTCTGAATTGCGTCAAGCTGCTTCTAAGTTGCATTGAGCTGCTTTTGCTTTCATATTGCCTTTTATGCAGAGAAAGCAAATAAAAGCCCATGCATATGAGTTCTCAAGGCTTCTGAACGATAAATCCAGCTTTGTGTAAGGAATAGCATTTTTTAGTCATGCTGGAATTATTTAAAGATTTTAAGCACTTTTAAAAATAAAATTAATATGTATTTGCAAATCTTCAGGTTTTGTGCTGTCACTAACTTTTATTTACTGACAAAAGCAAAGTAAAGACTCAGTTGACAGATTTTAGAAGCCAGCAGTATGCAAAGCTTGCCCACTTTCACCTTAGAGACAGATGTTTCATTTAAAGCCCTTCACAATACATTATTATGTTTTGCTTTTTCCAGTTTTTTAAAGCAAAAAATAAATAAATGACATGCAAAGATGCCATTTTCCACTGCCAGCCAGATGGACAAAAATGCAATGTTTTGTTTATAACCAAGAAGGAATTTTGTTAGAGGGAGAAAAAAACCAACACTAAGATCCGTCATTGCACGCCGCTTGATGCCGCAATAGATCGCAATTTAGCTGTGTACCTAATTCATGGCATTTTTGTTCCTTTACATGAGTAAAAATGGCTAGAGGTTCATAAATTTAGTGTGTTTTGAGGTTATGGCTGAATGTTGTGATGTCACATGAAATGCAATAACTCCAGCTCCATAGAGATGTACTCAAGAACTAGAAAGGTACAGCTGGTAAAAGGACACTGCTAGGGCTGCTGAAGTGTGTTTTCTGTCAAGGAAAGTGGTGGCTGATAATTGCTGGGGGCACATCATGACCCAGGTACAGGCTATTTAGGCAGACATGGCGAACTGAGGAGGAAGCAGTGGAGAAGAGAACAGTTCAGGCAGGGGGTGGCAGAGCACTGGTCACCTATTTATGAAATCGTTAGTGTGGTAGGTAGGGATGGGCTGAACACCCTAACCCCCCCCCCCCCCCCCCCCGGTTCGCTTCGCACCAGAACACCTCGAATGGGCAAAAAGTTCTCGAGAACATGCAAACCCTATTAACATCTATGGAACACAAACATGAAAAATCAAAAGTACTAATTTCAAAGGCTTGTATGCAACTTATTTCCATAAAAAGTTTATGGGGAACCGGGTACTGCCCTAGGGGACATGTATCAATGCAAAAAAAAGTTTTTAAAACAAACGATTTTTCAGGAGCAGTGATTTTAATGATGCTTAAAGAGAAACAATAAAAATGAAATATTTCTTTAAATATCATGCCTGGGGGGTCCCCTTAGCCTGTCTGTAAAGTGGTGCAATGTTTTGAACATGCCGCAGCAATGACAGCAATGACATTTATAAAAGGGAAAAATTTCACTTAAACTTGCTCGCCGCTGTAATGGATTGCTCGCTCCCGGCAATATAGATATAATTCTAGGAAAAAAACGGTGTGGGGTCCCTCCCAGTCCATACCAGGCCCTTCAGGTCTGGTATGGATTTTAAGAGGAACTCTATGCCTAAATTTAAAAAAAAAATTGGCGTAGGGTTTCCTCCCCCCCCCCCCCCCACAATCCATACCAGACCCTTAGTACAAAAAAGTAAAAAGCACAACAGTCATAACCAGGTGACCCGTGCCCTCTGACATCACATGATGGGGCGGGGTCACTTGGTTACATCGCCAAGTGACCCGGCCCTTGCCTATATAACAGCTGTCAAAGAGACAGCAGTCACCGGGAGGCCTCCCATGGGGGTGGAGCTTTTTACGGTTTTTCTATTTTTCAGGTCTGTCCGGCGACGTGATTGAAGATGGATGTACACAATTTTTTTTCTCTTTTAATAAAGGAACTGTCAAAGACTGTCTCTTGTGGTTTTTACTTTTTGACACTTTTTTTGGTGAATGGGTAGGGGTGCAATGTACCCGATACCCATTCACATGGGGGGTGGGATCTGGGGCCCCTTGTTAAAGGGGGCTTTCAGATTCCAATAAGCCCCCCACCCGACAACCCCGGCAACCACCGATCAAGGTTGTCGGGCACCCTAAAGCACCCTCCCCATGTTGAGGGCTAGCAGCCTGGTATGGTTCAGGGGGGGGCTCGCTCATCTGCCCCTTTCCTGCATTCTCGGATAAGGGTCTGGTATGGATTTTGAGGGGATCACACGCCATTTTTAGAAAAAAAATTGATGTGGAGTTTCCCTAAAATCTATGCCAGACCCACAGCATTTTTTTCTTTGTCATGGGGTTCCCCTTAACCACTTTAATACACTGTATTATATACTCTGCACTGTACTGTATACTCTGAACTGTAGTATATATACTACACTGACTGCACTATTCATTCTGAACTGTATTATATATACTACACTGACTGCACTATATATTCTCCACTGTATTATATTTACTTCACTGACTGCACTATATACTCTGCAAAGTATTATATATACTACACTGACTGCACTATATACTCTCCTCTGTATTATATATAAGACACTGACTGCATTATTTACTCTGAACTGTATTGTATATACTACACTGACTGCACTATATACTCTGAACTGTATTATATATACCCCACTGACTGCACTATATATGCTCCACTGTCTTATATATACTACACTGACTGCACTATATACTCTGATCTGTATTATATATACCCCACTGACTGCACTATATACGCTCCACTGTCTTATATATACTACACTGACTGCATTATATACTCTGAACTGTATTATATATACCCCACTGACTGCACTATATATGCTCCACTGTCTTATATATACTACACTGACTGCACTATATACTCTGATCTGTATTATATATACCCCACTGACTGCACTATATACGCTCCACTGTCTTATATATACTACACTGACTGCATTATATACTCTGAACTGTATTATATATACTACACTGGCTGCACATTACACTCTAAACTGTATTATATATACTCCACAGACTGCACTTTATACTCTGAACTGTATTATATATACTACCATAGATTGCACTATATACTCTAAACTGTATTATATATACTAGACAGACTGCACTATATACTCTGAACTACATTATATATACTACACGTACTGCACTATATTTCTGAACTGTATAACATATACTACACTGATTGCATTATATACTCTGAACTGTATTATATATACTACATGGACTGCACTGTATACTCTGAATTGTGTTATATATACTACACAGACTGCACTGTATACTCTGAACTGTATTATATCTAATACACAGACTGCACATTATACTCTAAACTGTATTATATATACACCACAGACTACACTTTATACATCTGAACCGTATTATATATACTATCATAGATTGCACTATATACTCCAAACTGTATTATATATACTAAACAGACTGCACTATATACTCTGAACTACATTATATATACTACACATACTGCACTATATTTCTGAACTGTATAACATATACTACACTGACTGCATTATATACTCTGAACTGTATTATATATACTACATGGACTGCACTGTATACTCTGAATTGTGTTATATATACTACACAGACTGCACTATATACTCTCCACTGTATTATATATATTACACTGACTGCACTATATACTCTGAACTTTATTATATATACTACAAGGACTGCGCTATATACTCTGAACTGTATTATATATACTACACAGACTGCACTATATACTCTGAACTATATTATATACACTACACGCACTGCACTATATTTTCTGAACTGTATTATATATACTACACTGACTGCATTATATACACGGAACTGTATTATATATACACTACTGCAATGTATACTTTGAATATACACGGCCACGTGTAAGCAGAAGCTTTATATAGTGTGGGGCGTGGTCTTAACACACTGCCTTTGGCCAACCATGGCTCTCACAGCACATCGCGCTGTGATTGGCCAAAGTATACAGGTCAGGTGCATGCTTTGGTCAATCAGCAGCTGTCAATGCACTGCGAAGTCACAGTGCATTATGGGCGCTCCACAGCAGGCGAACTTCCTGCGAGCGCCCCATATGTTTCTTTGTTCAACTCGAACATCGGGACTATCCCTAATAGTAGAGAGCAGAAATGGTGAACACAGTTAGATTAATTTAATATCTAAAACAATTTAAACACTATAATTTCTCCAGAAAGTAGAATTAGGTACTCCAGAATAAAAAAATTTAAACAAAATGGGCAGCAGCACTAAATTATACACTCACTGGCCACTTTATTAGGTACACCTTGCTAGTATTGGGTTGGACCCTCTTTTATCTTCAGAACCGCCCCTTATTCTTTATGGCATAGATTCAACAAGGTGTTGAAAACATTCCTCAGAAATTTTGGTCCATATTGACATGATAACATCATGCAGTTGCTGCAGATTTGTCAGCTGAACATCTATTATGCGAATAGAGATTTGGTGACTGGGGGGGCCATTGGAGTACAGTGAACTCATTGTCATGTTCAAGAAACCAGTTTGAGATGATTTGAGCTTTGTAACATTGTGCATTATCCTGCTGGATGTAGCCATTAGAAGATGGGTACACTGTAGTCATAAAGGGATGGACATGGACAGCAACAATACTCAGGTAGGCCATGGTATTTAAACTATGCTCAAATGGTACTAAGGGGCCCAATGTGTGTCAAGAAAATATCCCCAAAACCATTACACCACCAGCCTGAACTGTTGATACAAGGCAGGATGGATCCATGCTTTCATGTTATTTATGTAAAATTCTGACCCTACCATCTGAATGTTGCAGCTGAAATCGAGACTCACCAGACCAGGCAATGTTTTTCCAAACTTCTATTGTCCAATTTTGGTGAACCTGTGCGAATTGTAACCTCAGTTTCCTGTTGTTAGCTGACAGGAGTGGCACCTGGTGTGATCTCTGCTTCAAGGTTCGATGTGTTGTGCATACAGAGATGGTATTCTGCATACCTTGGTTGTAACGAGTGCTTATTTGAGCTACTGTTGCCTTTCTATCATCTCAAAACAGTATGCCCATTCTCCTCTGACTTCTGACATCAACAAGACATTTTCCTTCACACAACTGCCTCTCACTGGATATTTTCTCTTTTTTTCATCATTCTCTGTAAACCCTAGAGATGGTTGTGCATGGAAATCTCAGTAGATCATCAGTTTTTTAAATACACAGACCAGCCTGTCTGGCACCAACAACCACATCTAGATGCCTGAATGCATTGACCTGCTGCCATGCGATTGGCTGATTAGCAATTTGTGTTACCAATCGATTGAAAAGATATACCTAGTAAGGTGGCCGGTGAGTGTACATGCATCTGCACTTGCAGGTTTTTCTTAGCCTCCCTGCAATGTCCCATAAATATCTGTTGATTCTGTCAGTGAAGATTGTCTAATGCAGTTTCCTGTGATAGCTTACCAATGATGCTGCACTACTCCTGAATTCAAAGCATAGTTGTCCTTCTCATGTAGACTGTGTCTGCTTCCACTACACTGGGGTGAGAAACTGTTGCAAGGGACGTGGCTATCAGCATTATCACTGCTGATGCTTTTCAACTAGCACTTGGCCACACCTATTCCTGCCCACTGCTTACTGAATTGAAAGCACTGCCTGTGCTGTTGAAGCTGTGAGCTGCAGTGTCTGGGAGGGGGAATGTGTGAGACACAAATAAAGGAACATTTGACTCAGTCAGAGAAGGTGAATTTACCTCTATAAGGCAGTGGCCACAGGAGAACATTGGTTGTAAATACCATTTAGTTCTAAAATAAAACTGTTAAATTTTTTGATAATGTATAACTGTGCAGTGTTACAGATTGCTGTAGTCCATAGGACACACAATAAATGACAATACAAAATAAAGTACATGTCCATAGCTATAGTAATTATGTTTTCATATACAGTGCTGCCATGATTCATTACTTACAAAATGGTCCTGAATGTAAAGCATTTTATCTGGAGTGCAAATATTCCCTAACAGTCACTTTTATAACCATGCACATTTATCATTTTCAGCATCAGCCACTGAAGGATGATATGATTGTCACATATTTTAAAAGGGCATTTACACGCACAGGAAATTCAGTGATATACTATAGTCAGGTGGGACTGGCCGGTCAGAGAGGTCAGACGCAACAGCCATGTGTATTATGTGAAATGAGGTCTCAGTGGTAGAGTTATGGTGACACTGATCAATATATGATGGGTAAATGACAACAGATTTAGAAAAGAATATCCAATTTGTATTTTACTCTTTATTTTTAAAGAAAAGCCCCTGGCAAAATACAAAATTCAGTAGAAAATCAGAAATGAGCACATTTGATTAAATCTACTCCACTAGTTGTATAACGTATGGAGTGGATTGAATTTTTTTTCCTCCTATTTCATTTATCAGGTAAATGACTACTTCTTAAAAGTGCTACAGTACTCAGGATAGTTATATAATGGTACAGTTATAATAGGGAAGTGATGATGTAAATATATCAAGCAAACATCATTTACCCAGAAAAATCCAACAGAAATTGTGGGGGGAACGTTTTATTACCACAGTCAACAGAAAGTATATTATATTTTTTTTACTGTAGTTCCCAAGCTGGTACATTATTGAAATTATCAACCAAAATTGGCCAGAAGAGGCTACAGAAGATGAAAAAAAAAATGTAAAAAAAATGTAATTTATATAATGTCAACTTTTATGACACGCAGCGCTTTAGAAAATTAAATGTCATTCAGTTCAAGTTTACATCCATTTAAAAAATGTAAAATGCTGTAAATGTGTCTAGAAGTTGCATACAATTAATCACTCTGTGGTCTCATGCTGCATGTGTATGACCGAATATTATCATTCAGCGAACAGGGCTGCATAGACCGCCATGCTGTGAAGGCTCCGTGCACACATAGACACATCCACTGCTGCCTTTAAGGCATAAAATGTCAGCTTGTAAATCATGATCTTTCTATGACATGCATTTGATCATTTGTTAAATGCTGCCATATAAAATATGGAACTTCATGTGTAAAGCTACAAATCCCCAATCTGCCTGCAAAGGTCATTTAAAGCCTTAAAGAACTTGACATTTTCTCTTTAAACATATGACTTGTTGGCCCAGCATTAACAAAGGCTCCATTTAAATGACCTTCAGGATTCACACAAAAGTGAATGTCTGGAAAAGTGAAAAAAAAATAGTAAGATCTTACAAGTGTACAGCCAAATTTTACATTTCTTCAAAACATTTCTACAATAACTCTTGCATTTTTAAATTTTACTTTATAATTAAATCAGGTTAGCTGTTATAATATATTCAGTAGAGAATGTTAACTGAACGTTATGAGTCTCCCGTGACCTGCAAAGTGTAAAGAATTATTACAAATTATTGGCAACTCTTCATGAGTGTTAAAGGATTGATTAAAAAAAAATGAGTACTTGCTTTGAATAATTATAAGATATAATTGAATCTATAGCATTTAAATTAACTCAACACAGATACTGTATGTATATATACATATGTGTGTGAATGTGCGCATACTATATGTGTACTGTACTGTATGTGTATTTCAGTTTCTTAGGTTTCTTTCAGGACTTGACCAGAATAGCAAACAGTTGGGTTGGTTTGCTAAAATTGGAGAGTGAAAAACAGGGCTGTCTCCCTGATATTTCTGTTCTAAAATATTGATGAAGATGCAAATGATATGTTTCCCAGGCAGGAAGCTTCTACACCCCAGAGGATCTCCACAATCAACTTGACTTTTAGTATATTGTAACAAAAATTTAAACTTAACGGTAAGTTACATACCACTGTTAAGAGGTTTAGATATAACATTATTCCAATAACATTCAGGGGGACAATCCAAAAAGTATCCAATGTATTTCAGGGAGTTCAAGAGCACCACCTTTAACAATGTGACTAGACCTTTAAAGTTATTTTTTACAGTGTGATTGGAGGCCCAGGACTTATCAGCATATATAAAACAAAGACAATTCCATAGCTCAACTCACCAACCAGTCTGCTGTCCAACCAAATTAACCTGTCTAACCGTCTGTTAAAAGCAGGGGTTTAGTTAGCACACATTTGCAAACGCATGTGAAAGCTGCAAGGCCTTGTCACGGCACCCTGTGTTGCTTGCAGTCCTAACACTACAAATTTATAAGTGTCTCCACAGTGGAAGCACATGCATGGAATGGATAGATGTGGACAGGTGGGCCTGGAGACTACCCAAGCCCCCTTAAAGGAACAGGAGCACACTGGACACCCAGCAAGAGCACAATGGCAGCAAAGGTGCCCAGTGTGTCCCTGGACCATATATACAAACAGTAACAAAAAACTGGCCACTGCCCACATCTATAACTGGCTTTCACAGTGAGGAGCTCCTGGAGGGCATATACATATAAAACAAAGACAATTCCATAGCTCAACTCACCAACCATTCTGCTGACCAATCAAATTAACCTGTCTAACCGCCTGTTAAAAGCAGGGGTTTAGTTAGCACACATTAGGTCTTCTCAGCAGCGAGTTTGGTAGCTTATTTTCTTAAAATCAGGGACCTGCCCACATGGATTCCCAAACATTCATAACTGGTTACCTGGCCTGTGTTCTCTCAAAATGAGTTGCCGTGGTAACAGCACCCATAGATACCATAGCAACCAGTGAACAAAAGTCAATGTACCGAATAAAGAAAGTTTTAAGTGTAGCCAGTGTTCACTTAAAAACCCAAATTATTTCAATGATTTCATGTTATTTCTGAACACAACCGGGAATTTGAAGTAAACACAGGATAAGGTGAAGAAATTTCTCTTTTACTAAAACAACCCTGTGTGAACCGTAATCTTGCTTATGAAAGAACTCCTAGCTCTTTTTGTCCCCATTGGATACATTTCTACTGATTTCCTGGCCACCTGTTTCCCCTCTCTGGAACACATTCTCCTTTCACCAGTTACCAGTTTCTAATGAATTCTATAACTAGACTAGAAAAATGCACTCTAAATAGGGAAAGCATGAAGGCAAGCTTATAGCACCACTGGTGCAGGTAAACTTAGTATATTGTAGTCCCCTATGCCCCCAGCCTCCTTCCATCCCCACCAGTCTAATGCTCACCTTGTTATTATCACAGCTGAGCCCACAGGTGCTTTGCACTAGCTCATATTCAGAAGCTTTGCAGATTTGCAGACCCGGCCATTAAAGCGTTTATTACCCCAACATTTTATATTCCTTTTTTGAGCGTGCTGTACCACGTACTTGTATGAGAAAGTATCCTGTTCTCTTACCACTGACCACACTGAGCAGGAGAGCACACCATGATCAGTTCCCTAGCTATGCTAGGAACTCTGCCTGTTGTCCTCCAATGATCAGACTTGTCCTGTCCATGGGCGGGCTGTCCATTAGGGGTGCCTGGGTGCCACCCCTCTCTCCTCTCCACCCCCTATATGCAGTGGATAGATTCATGCATAGCATGAATCTTTCCACGGCCGCTGCATCCACCCTCTATTCATGTGTCCGGTCCCTTTGAGGTCACTGGGCACATAAATTACAGATGCAGGGGTGTATTTTTGAAGCACCTGATTATAACCATGGGCTCTAATGGGTTTCAAATAGCGTGGGCTCGGGTCGTAGGGCATGTGACCTGGAGCCCACCCAGGTATGTTGCAACAGCAGACCAATAGTCCTCCTCCCGGTATGAAACCCTTTCCCTGATTGGCCAAAATGTCAGGTGATCCTATTCATAGCGCTAGGAGGAGCAGAGAGGAGACGTCACGCACAGCAGAGGGTACTCCAGGAGAGGACAGCGGAGCCTGCCACGCTGAAAGATTTCCACAGCAGCTCCGATCCACGGTAAGGACAGAAGGTGGTGGAGGGGGGGTGTTAGTGCTGTGTCACGCCGTGAAGGGGGGTAGCTCGCAGTTATGCTAGTTCCACTCCACTGGGAGTCCGGGGGGTTCTCAAAAGGGAAAACAGGTATTTATAATTTTTTTGTATATCTATACAAAAATGTTTTGCTTTTCATTTCTATTTTTAACTGAATGAGTTGTTTTACAAGGTGATCATTTGCAATCACTTTAAGTTTTTAACAAGTGTTTAACAAGCCTGTTTGTGGCCTTGTTGCTGATATCTTTCTGGATTGGGAAAAAGTGCGTACAAGCTTCGTATGGAGGGCTAACATTTATTTTACTAAGTGAACAGCCTCTACTCCTGTAGTAAATAAACCTAGTGTCTTACCTGGTGAACACGATGATCTAAGTTTGTGGTGCTGGACTTTCTCATCAGAAAGCCTGGTAAAACTTTCACATAGATTGTTACAAGTTTATAAACTTGCAAACTTTTAAAACACATTTAAATAAAACTGGCCACAAACCATTATGGAAGCCTTATAACAAGCTGTGGCCTTGGCACTTTTTTACTATTTGTAAATTTTGTGCAATTCTCGTTTAATCATCGAGGACATTAGCTAAAAATAAACAGCTAGAATGAGACAATAATAGACATTTTGAACAAAAAAATGTACAATTGATAATTTACATGCATACAATGGTACTTAGTGAACATTCCTATATACAGTGCCTTGAACAATTATTCATACCCCTTGAATTTTCCAAATTTTGTCATGTTACAACCACAAACATAAATGTATTTTATTGGTATTTAATGTGGTAGACCAATACAAAGTAGCACATAACTGTGAAGTGGAAGGAAAAAAATCATAAATGGTTTTCATTTTTTTTTTTACAAATAAATATCTGAAAAGTGTGGCTGCATGTGTATTCAGCCCCCTTTACTCTGATACCCCTGATTAAGATCTAGTGGAAACAATTGCCTTCAGAAGTCACCAAATTAGTAAATAGAGTTCACCTGTGTGTATTTTAATCTCAGTATAGATACAGCCATTCTGTGAAGCCCCCCCCCCCCCCCCCGAGGTTTGTTAGAGAACCTTAGTAAACAAACAGCATCACGAAGGCCAAGGAACACAGCAAACAGGTCAGGGATAAAGTTGTGGAGAAGTTTAAAGCAGGGTTAGGTTATAAAAAAAAATCCCAAGCTTTGAATATCTCACAGAGCACTGTTAAATTCATCATTTGAAAATGCAAAGAGTATGGTACAACTGCAAACCTACCAGAACATGGCTGTCTACCTAAACTGACAGTCCAGGCAAGGAGAGCATTAATCAGAGAAGCAACCAAGAGGCCAATTGTAACTCTGAAGGAGCTGCAGAGATCCACAGCTCAGGTAGGAGAATCTGCCCACAAGAAAACTACAGTGTATTAGTTGTGCACTCCACAAATCTGGCCTTTATGAAAGGGTGGCAAGAAGAAAGCCATTGTTAAAGGAAAGCCGTAAGAAGCCCATTTGCAGTTTGTGAGAAGCCATGTAGGGGACACAGCAAACATGTGGAAGAGGGTGCTCTGGTCAGAAGAGACCAAAATTTAACTTTTTGGCCTAAAATCAAAATGCTATGTGTGGCAGAAAACTAACATGGTACATCACCCTGAACACACTATCCCCACCGTGAAACATGGTGGTGGCAGCATCATGTTGTGTGGATGCTTTCCTTCAGCAGAGAAAAGGGAGGATGGTCAGTGTTGATGGTAAAATGGATGAAGCCAAATACAGGGCAATCTTAGAAGAAAACCTGTTAGAGTCTGCAAAATACTTGAGATTGTGGAGGAGGTTTACCTTCCAGGAGGACAACATCCCTAAACATACAGCCAGAGCTACAATGTAATGGTTTAGATCAAAGCATATTCATGTGTTAGAATGGCCTAGTCAAAGTCCAGACCTAAATCCAATTGAGAATCTGTGGCAAGACTTGAAAATTGCAGGGGGTGCATGCACAGAGCGAAACTGGGTGGATGCTAGTCACAGGTGCTCTGAGGGAAGCAGAGACTTAAACCTGTTCCATGGGCCAGTAAGAAGAAAACCGCCCAGAAGTCTCTAACAACTTACCTGCTCCATGTATGGGAACAAGTAGAAATGTCCAAAGATGGCACCTAGCCGATGCAGGCACCCAAGGTCTCTCCTACTCCAGCAGCCTTACAGTCTATGACCCTGGACCACAGTGAGTACACTTCCCATTTCAATAAGGCAGACCTATGAGGAGCTACGTAAAGATCCTGAGGCACTCTCAGACACTGTCCTCCAACTGCAAACCCACCTTGAGGACTTAGATAACTATAACAGGAGAAATAACATCAGAGTGAGGAGGTCCCTGAAGCAGTGGTGGATCTGCAAGCACCAGTGAAGAACATATTCCACTCCCTGCTCCCTGATCACGCTGATATAGCCTTTACCTTCCGACAGAATCCACAGGGCCCTCCGGCCCGAAACCTCTACCAGAGAAACCACCCAGAGACATAGTAATGTGTCTTAAAGACTTCCTAGTTGAGGAGATTCTAAGAGCCTCTTGCAATACCCCCATAATCCAGTATGAGGGGACCACTATACAAATCTACCCAGATATCTCCCCAGCAACCCTGGATAAGAGACGACGGATGAAAGAAGTCACTGCGGTTCTGCAATCAGCCAGGATTAAGTAGAGATGGGGCTTCCCTTTCAAGCTTTCAGTACCGCATAATAGTACTACATACACAGTGTTCAATCTATCAGTGGGCAAGGACTTGCTCTTCAAGTTGGGCCTATTGGAACCACACAACGCCTCGAGGCTCTCTTCTACTCCCCGTCCAACTCCGATCTGGGCCACCCCTCCACTTCAATGGGATAGGAGAAATCAGCGAGGATCCAGGGACCGGGAGGCGTGATCCTGAATGGCAGATGAAATTCCTCTCTCAACATTTGTTCCCCGCAGTTGAAAAGCTGAAATAAGCACCTAATATGACTTTAACGAGTCAGACACCCTAGCTAAGTCTCTTCACGCCTGCCTGTTTAGCCCCCCTACTCATAGCAGCTTCTCAAACCATCATCCCCCCACCTTTGTTTCATTAACAGGTGGCTATTGATTAACTGTTCTCCTGGCGCACTAACTGTCAGAGTTGACTATTGGGAGATGAAGCGCTGGCTGAGTATTGGACTGAAAAGTCCACAGAAGGTTGTTACTAAGGCAGGGTGGGCCTCACCCCAACCCCCCTCCCCGGCCCATTACAGTTTTACCATCCTATGGTCTAAGGTTATGTTATCCTTTACTTTTTTTTCTTTTATTATTTTCACACAAAGATATGCTAACTTTGCTGCCAAATAAGGGACTGTATTATAATTATTCCTGCGTAAGGAATATGACTATGATAGAGTATAAACACCATCCCACCCTTCCCGGAGGGAGATTTGACGTGGACTCAGACAAGTTAAGAAACAGCTTGGCACTCAGCTAAGACCCTGGATAATTACCTTCCAAATTTAACATGGTGTAAGGGATCTTCCCGGGGTAGGGTGTGTTTGGACACAGTTCACAGCAGACTTGGAATTTGATAAAGCAGATCTTGGTGTTTATTCGTGGTACAAACAGTCCAGCAAACAAAATATACAGCAACACCGTGCTTTCTAAGTACAACAAAAATAAAAGTCCTAGCCCGGCTGGGCGCTTACTAACAGGTTCTGCTCACCTATCTGACACTTACAAACACAGCGTCTTTCGCCTGGATATCGCAGGGTGAGTTTTAGCTCCAGCAGTGGCTGTGCTTGCAGCTTCCTCAAACACACAGACTGTTCATTCCCTGGCTGAGAAGCAATCACCTGCAGACCCTACAGAGCCTTTAGCTTCCCAGGCTAATTAGGATCCAAGCTCACCTGATCCCAAACCCAGAACTGGATCGGGGGATGTGGAATGACAGGTCCCTCTACCAAACCTACCTGCCATTCCATATAAACCCAGGCCCGGCAAAATTAAATAACAACTCAGCAGCATATCGCTGCTGAGAAACTGATCCATCCTGGATTTACCATCTCACACTGTGTAGCAACCTAGGTGAGATGTACACCCCCTCGATCACTTCTCCAGTGACATGTCTACATATCCCCCCCCTCTTTTTCAGACCGGAGGGCTGAGCCTTTTGTCCCCACAGACAACTTACCCTTGACAATGCGTCAGCATTTGCCTGTAATTTCCCTGGCCTGTGTTCCACAGTGAAATTAAAGTTTTGTAGGGAGAGAAACCATCTAGTCACTCTTGCATTTCTCTCCTTGTTTAACTTCATCCATGTTAGGGGGGCATGGTCTGTCACCAACTTGAATTTCCTGCCTAGCAAGTAATACTTTAAAGATTCTAGGGCCCACTTTACTGCCAAACATTCTCGCTCCACAATGGCATAATTTTTCTCGGCCGGGGTTAGTTTTCTACTCAAGTACGTCACCGGATGCTCCTCACCATTCACTACTTGTGAGAGTACTGCACCTAAGCCTGTGCTAGAGGCATCTGTCTGGACCAGAAATTCTCGCCTGAAATCGGGGGTGACTAACACAGGTGGTTGGCACAAGGCAGACTTAAGGCTTTGGAAAGCCTCCTCGGCCTCTGGGGTCCACGTGACCATTGCTGTCTTTCCGCCCTTTGTCAAGTCAGTTAGCGGAGCAGCAACTGAGGCAAAGTTCGGCACAAATCTACGGTAATAACCCGTAATACCCAGGAAAGCTCTAACCTGTTTCCTTGTCAGGGGTCTAGGCCAATTCTGTATTGCCTCAATTTTATTTAGCTGTGGCCTAACCAATCCTCTTCCAACAATGTAGCCCAGATATTTGGCCTCTTCTAGGGCTAGAGCACACTTCTCGGCATTTATAGTTATGTACCTGGCGTTACCCAACCATGTCCAACAACTTCTCGTGGATTACTTTAATCACTTCAAAACTTTTAATGGAGGTGACTGAATATACAAGTATATATCCATTAATATCTATGGAGTAAGTCTGAGGGAATATTGAAAATTCATCTTGTCCAGCAGTATCGACTAGCTGAAGGTGATACTCTTGTCCATTTATAGAGATCAGTTTTGTAAATGTGTTTTCTATAGTCGGGTCATAGGAATCCACAAACTGCCCTTCAACAAACTGAATTGTTAAAGAAGATTTACCCACTGATCGGTATCCGAGCACGGCGATCTTCCGCGACTTGGACTGCGGCATCCTTGGCGCCTCCACGGTGCTCGTCGTTGTTTAAACTCGGGTGAGCCGCATCCACCGTCACAGCGAGGGAAAACCGAAGCAGGTGGGCGCACAACACTCGCGGTAAACTTCACCAGCACTGACCCGGTCCCGTACACCGCGCTCACACCTACAGCCCGGCTCGTTCCTGTGCGTCTATTGGCCTCTATCTGAGCCTGCTGTTGTGCAGCCATGGACTGTTCATGTCGTTGCTGTTGTTGCAAACTCACTTGCATAAACTGCTTCAGCATCTCCTCCATGTTGCTGGACTGTTCCTGGAGTGTCATTGCAGCTTTCACCCAAGACATAAGCAGCTGTAGCCAAGTCTGTCCACACCGTTGCCCTTAGCAACCGACTTTGCCCGCATTCGAACACCAATTGTAAGGGATCTTCCCGGGGTAGGGTGTGTTTGGACACAGTTCACAGCAGACTTGGAATTTGATAAAGCAGATCTTGGTGTTTATTCGTGGTACAAACAGTCCAGCAAACAAAATATACAGCAACACCGTGCTTTCTAAGTACAACAAAAATAAAAGTCCTAGCCCGGCTGGGCGCTTACTAACAGGTTCTGCTCACCTATCTGACACTTACAAACACAGCGTCTTTCGCCTGGATATCGCAGGGTGAGTTTTAGCTCCAGCAGTGGCTGTGCTTGCAGCTTCCTCAAACACACAGACTGTTCATTCCCTGGCTGAGAAGCAATCACCTGCAGACCCTACAGAGCCTTTAGCTTCCCAGGCTAATTAGGATCCAAGCTCACCTGATCCCAAACCCAGAACTGGATCGGGGGATGTGGAATGACAGGTCCCTCTACCAAACCTACCTGCCATTCCATATAAACCCAGGCCCGGCAAAATTAAATAACAACTCAGCAGCATATCGCTGCTGAGAAACTGATCCATCCTGGATTTACCATCTCACACTGTGTAGCAACCTAGGTGAGATGTACACCCCCTCGATCACTTCTCCAGTGACATGTCTACAATGGGTATACGAATTATCTCTCACAATGTAAGGGGTTTTAACTCCCCACAGAAACAGTAAAAGGCCTTTAGATGTTACAAAACATTAGGGGCAGATATCATCTTATTGCAGAAGAAACGTTTCTCCTCCAACAATCATCCTAAGTAATTTGACAAGGCTTACAAGAAGTACAATTTTACTACGTTTGAGCCCAAGTCAAGAGGAGTGACAATTTTCATTAAAAACACTGTATTGTTTGATATTCACCATATATACAAAGACCCTGAGAGTAGGTTTCTTATACTTCAGGGCTCTCTACAGGGTCAAGCGCTAACCTTAGTGAATGTGTACTCTCCAAATTCATCTCAAAGCAGTTTTTTTCAGTACTTTTTCCAGAGGTTGGATAAATATAATACGAAGCATGTGTTGGTTGAGGGTGACTTTAATCTAGTGGCACATTCAAGCCTGGGCAGAAGCAAGACGCTGAGTACAACAAATACATTTTCTAGATCCATGCAAATATCACTGGAGTCAAACCACCTAATTGATACATGAAGGGCTTTGAATGTAGGAGTAAGAGAATGTACACACTATTCTCATCCCCATGATAGCTACTCCAGACTTGATTATATATTCAGCACCCCCATCCTACTAGCTAACTCCACCCTGGCCATGATTCATGCATGCCCCTGGTCGGTTCATCACGTAGTCTCCTTTCAGACTTCATACGTGGGTTTGACTACCCAGACTGCCGCATGGAGATTGAATGATTCCCTACTCACTGACCCAGAGGTCATATCACAAATATCAGACAGACTTCTAGAATATTTTAGGTTGAATGACTTAGAAGAGACCCCCCCCCCCCATACTCTGGGCAGCCCATAAGGCAGTTCTGAGGGGATATATAATTGAACTGGCCACCACAAGATAAAGACAAAGAGCGGCTGCAGTTGCCTCCCTTACTAAGGAATTGCATAAGCTCTACCACCTACATTACCACTCGCTCACCACAGAAATATTGAGACAAATGAACCTAAAAAGAGTAGAACTAGACACCATATTATGGGAAAACAAGCTGAGAAGTCCCTACGTTGGTCCAAGGCACGTTTTCTCCTTCATGGATCCGTTAGTCAGGCAGATTCCCAGTTGTCCTCTTTACCCCTCCCATACCTTGTTGGAGGAGAAGCTACAGAGCTTGAATGCCAAGAAAAACAGAAATGGAAGGCACACACACCTAGTGAATTACCAAATATAATTTAATAATAAAAATGTTTTATATAAAAGTAGGTACTCACAAAATGCAACTGACAAAAGGCCATAAAAACAATGCATGGACATGCACAGAACACAGGATACAGCTAACGCATTTCGGGGGTGCACCCCCTTCCTCGGAGCTAGGCTAGTCTCGTACACCATAGGCCCATGGTGTATGAGACTAGCCTAGCTCTTATATGCCACTTATATAAAACATTTTTATTATAAAATTATCTTTGGTAATACACTAGGTGTGCACACCTTCCATTTCTGTTTTTCTTGTAGTTTCTTTCAGATTACCCCATCTGAGGAAGGCAGCATTCACCCAGTTTAGGATACCATATATACCTTTCACACCACCATTTTATCTGACATCTGTTACTCCACACCTGGAAAGACCTATTAGCACTGGAAATTACTGTGTTCTTTGTATCAAAGCTTGAATGCCCTCTGCTCAAAGCAAGACATTTTATCCATTATTAAATCCCTGAAGACCTCAAAAGCCCCAGGCCCAGATGGGTTTACCCCTACACACTATAAGAAATTTGCAGTAACCCTTGCCCCTAAATTCTCCAATCTTTTCAATTATATCCTCCAGGGCCATCAGTTTCCAGAACAGATGTTCCACGCCAATATGACATTAATCCCAAAACCTAATAAGGACCACTCAGTACCTCAGAATTACAGGCCGATATCGGTCCTCAATAATGATCTAAAGATCTTGGGTAGATTGCTGGCAGACCACCTTGCCCCTATTATCTTCTCACTAGTAGCCCCAGAGCAAACGGGACTTATCCCTACCAGGCAGATCATGGATAACATTCGACTGGCCTCTAGCATCATACAGGACGCGAATCTCTTTCCACGCAGACTATTGATCTTGGGCCTGGATATACATAAGGCCTTCGATAGTTTACTATGACCGGACAATATATTAGCTAAATTTGGATTCAGTGGGGAATTTGTACACGATTTTAAGACCTTATAACACAGCCCCATACCAGAATAAAGCTTCTTGGTTGCTCCTCCGACTACTTTCCTTTGGGTAGGGGTACAAGGCAAGGTTGTCCCTTTGTCGCCTTTAATTTTTGCCCTGGCCATAGAGCCATTGGCAAGGGCGATTAAGGCTAACCCCGAATATTAAATGGTATCTGAAAGGGTAAGAGAATTTTAAAATAAGCATGTATGCTGACGACTTACTCATGTTCCTGCCAGACCCACTGGTATTCCTCCCTAACCTGGTAATGTGGTAACAGTGTTACAAGAGTTCCATAGTATCTCAAGCCAGGGGATTAATCTGTCCAAGTGCTCCACCCTCCCGATAAATATCCCCTATAACATAATAGCTAACATTAAAGACTCCTTTGGCTTCTCTGTAAGTGATAGTACTCTGCAATACTTAGGGGTTCGCCAAGCTCTTTCACTAAGAGAGATGTATAATGCTAACTACCTTCAAGAATTTTCAAAAGTTAAACGATGGCTGAGATTGTGGTCCAATTTCCCCATCTCGCTTTTGGGCAAAGTTACGGCAATCAAGATGTCCATCCTGCCAAAGCTACTATATTACTTTAGAGCCCTGCCAGTCTATGTTTCCCACCAGACCATTGAACAGATCCAAAGGGAGGTTAATCAATTTATTTGGAGGGGTAAGCAACCTAGATATGGCAAATTGATATCACATAGACCTCTCTCATAAGGAGGTCTAAGCCTTCTAGATATATGGTGGTACTATATGGCGGCCAGACTGGCACAAACAGCACAGTGACACGCCTTGACAACCTTGATCCCTTGGCTCTAATTTGAAAATATTTAAATTTGTCCATACTACCTCCCAGGTCTGCTTTGGCAGAATACAGTCAGGACCAGGGAGTTGAGCCCTCTACATAGTATTGTCTCTCAATCATTCCACTTATGGTCATTATACAGTGGGGAGAACAAGTATTTGATACACTGCCGATTTTGCAGGTTTTCCTACTTGCAAAGCATGTAGAGGTCTTTAATTTATATCATAGGTACTCTTCAACTGTGAGAGACAGACAACTGTGAGAGATGGAATCTAAAACAAAAATGCAGAAAATCACATTGTATGATTTGTAAGTAATTAATTTGCATTTTATTAATAGTGATTTTGGGGTGCTCTAATTACTTAATTTAAATGTATTAGATGTGACAGAAATTATTCCAAAATAAGTTGCATTTTCAATCACGATTGGGTGTTGTTTGTTGAGATCTCTGGTGGAGGTATATGCAAATTATTTTGGAATAATTTCTGTCACATCTTGCAAGAATTTTCATGCTGGTGGATTTGGAATCACCTATCAAAAAAAGTTTTTGTGCTATATGGATGGGACTTTTTTGAATAGAAGATTATCAATAATTTTGAGTTAGTTGTTTTGTAATCACTTGATCACCATTGGTATCAGATAGATATATTGTATGCACTAATTTAAGCTATATGTATATAATTTTGTGCATTGTGTATTTTTTCCTATCACCATGGTTCACTAGATAGGATTTGCACGAATACATTTAAATTAAGTAATTAGAGCGCTCCAAAATAACTATTAATACAATATTGAGGAGTTACACACTCCCTATCAAAGGTGCAGCTTTTTTGTTTTATATTTGTATTTACACGTTTTTTTATGGCGCAGAGTTCTTGCAACTGATATTCAATTGCTTTCACACAAATTTGCATTTTATTGCATGACATAAGCATTTGATACATCAGAAAAACAGAACTTAATTCTTGGTACAGAAACCTTTGTTTGCAATTACAGAGATCATATGTTTCCTGTAGTTCTTGACCACTCACTGCAGCAGGGATTTTGGGCCACTCCTCTATAAAGACCTTCTCCAGATCCTTCAGGTTTCGGGGCTGTTGCTGGGCAATACGGCCTTTCAGCTCCCTCCAAAGATTTTCTATTGGATTCAGGTCTGGAGACTGGCTAGGCCACTCCAGGACCTTGAGATGCTTCTTACGGAATTGCTCCTCAGTTGCCCTGGCTTTGTGTTTCGGGTCGTTGTCATGCTGGAAGACCCAGCCACGACCCATCTTCAATGCTCTTACCGAGGGAAGGAGGTTTTTGGCCATACATGGCCCCATACATCCTCCCCTCAATACAGTGCAGCTGTCCTGTCCCCTTTGCAGAGAAGCAGCCCTAAAGAATTATGTTTCCATCTCCATGCTTCAGGCCGCGTACACACGCGCGGACTGTTGGCCCAACTTTGTCCGTCCAACAGTTTGAGCGAACAGTCCGCTCAAACTTAGCATGGACGGACATGGCCACACACGACGGACGAACAGTTTGCTGAAACCGTGCGCGATGACGTGAACGGCACGTACGACGGGACGAAAAATACGACGTCCTATACACTGCAATGCAACCTTCCGACGTGGAAATCCTTTCTGAGCATGCGCGAGACTTAGTTGGCCGAACAAGCCTACACACGAGCGAACAGTCCGCTGAAACCTTGTTTCAGCGGACAGTTTTTCGGAATTTCCGTAAGACCTTGTTCGGCCAACTGTCCTCTGAAACTGTCCGCTGAAGCCCCACACACGAGCGGACTGTCCGCCCAAACACTGTTCAGCGGACAAGGTTGGGCCAACAGTCCGCGCGTGTGTACGCGGCCTCAGGGTTGGGATGGTGTTCTTGGGGTTGTACTCATCCTACTTCTTCCTCCAAACACAGCGAGTGGAGTTTAGACCAAAAGCTCTATTTTTGTCTCATCTGACCACATGTCCTTCTCCCATTCCTCCTCTGGATTATCCAGATGGTCATTGGCAAACTTCAGATGGGCCTGGGCATGCTCTGGTTTGAGCAGGGGGGCCTTGCGTGCGCTGCAGGATTTTAATCCATGACAGCTTATTGTGTTACTAATCATTTTCTTTGAGAATGTGGCCCAGCTCTCTTCAGGTCATTGACCAGGTCCTGCCATGTAGTTTTAGGCTGATCTCTCACCTTCCTCATGATCATTGATGCCTCACTAGGTGAGATCTTGCATCGAGCCCCAGACCGAGGGAGATTGACCATCATCATTGAACTTCTTCCATTTTCTAATAATTACTCCAACAGTTGTTGCCTTCTCACCGAGCTGCTTGCCTATTGTCCTGTAGCACATCCCAACCTTGTGCAGGTCTACAATTTTATCCCTGATGTCCTTACACAGCTTTCTGGTCTTGGCCATTGTGGAGAGGTTGGAGTTTTTTTTTGGGTGTGGGGGTAATAAGATAGCTGTTCACGCTAACTTTTCATACCCAACCAAAACCAAAAAGTTGGTGTTGGACTATACTGGTACTTTGTATACAGAAGCAAAAGAAGAGTTAGGAATAGTAATAAAATTTAACACATGTTTAATAATTTACAAAAACAGAATACAAAATATCACAATTAAAATTCTAATACACCCCAGATTAACATATACAAGTACTCATAGTAGAGTTCAATTCTGGTGGCATAGATGAAGAATTCCTCTACTAGTTTCACGGATTGCCCGCTTCTTCAGGAGGAGGTCTATATAGATAAATGATATGCAATTCATAAACAATTAACAATTCATATAGATGCACAGATGAAACATTATTCAGCCAATAGTATATATAAGGTAGCAAATAAAGGGTCAAAAAATAAGGGGAATGTGGGAAAATTTCACTCACCCAGAAATTCAGAGAAAATTGAGGTAAAAACAAAATTTGGACAGGGGGGCCCTTTCTATGTTCCCCCACCGGCGGACATGGGGGATGAGATGCGTTTGGCACTAATAAGGATAAAGGATTTTTTTTTAAATATATATACACAATAAGGATATATGCACACAAATGCATGTATTCCCTTTCCAAGGTAGTGGTACATATTTAGATAGTCCAAATAATGTACATATTTTACCTGATAAAGATATAGGAGCAGGGTAAAGACAGCCGTCCAGTATCGTTGTATATTCAGTGTCTTGAGCCCATAATGGGTTCACTGTAACGATTAAGGGTAAAATGTTGCTGCATCTACATTAGAGGTAGAGAGAGAGCCAGGGATCGTATATTGTAATCATCAAAATTTAGTGGGATCTAAAAGTTGTTTAGAAATATGTTACCTGGCAGTTGTAGGTTACTAAGGTGAGGGCGCCGGTAGTGCGCCAACGCCAGCCCAAACACAGTGTGATGGGTGTGTGTGGAAAAGACACCCGTCCTGCGCTGTTGTATACTCAATAATTTAGAATTGTAGTAGATTCAATATCTCAATTAGAAGCAAGATACCACTGTGTCTGTATGGAAAATAATAAAGAGAAAACCAGGGATAGATATGTGCGGTAAACAAAACCGTCTCATACAGCAATCCCAGATGTCTATAGTAATCCGAGTAGTATTTAGAGAAACATTACCTGGTAAACACCGATAGCTGGAACGGGGTCATAGATCCTATGCCAACGCAAGCCCAAACACAGCGGTCTAAACAGACCGCTGTTTTATGGAATCCCCAACGAGTGTTCCGTCAGGCGTACCTGCCGGCGGCGTCTGACGTCACATCGTCAGCGCCTCCACACTGAGAGTCGCACCGGAAGTGCACAGGGAAGGACAGGTAGACAGCGGAAACTCTGGTGTCACTGTCCTGAGAACCTGCAAGCCAGAGGTGGGAGGAAAAAACCGGCCCCCGGCCAGGAGGAGCACATGTCCGCCAGGGAGGGGGGGAAGCAAAAAGCTGGGATTCCACAGACAAAGAATAAGTAAAGAATAAGTAAAGAATCACAAAAAAAAGGAGGACAAAGAATTTCTCGGATAAATCTGAGCAAGGAAAAATCCCACATATATAACAAAGGAATATTTTCATAACAATTAGTCTATACATAATTGGTCTGATAATACAGACAGGGTAATGCAATAAAGTATTTTAATGGTATAGGGCAATATATATGCCATAAATAAGAGGAAAAGGGAACAATTCCCAAAGAAGAGTATTGAAGGGAGGGAAGGTAGAAGAAAAAAAAAAAAGGAAGGTTATTTAATAGAGTATTATTCCAACCTTATTATCGAAAGAAAATATTTATATGAGATTGTCTCATTCAATCCCGGGGGGTGGGTGGCATTGAGACGTTCGATCCAGAGGGTTTCCCTCTGTAGGATCACTCGGTCCCAATCCCCACCCCTTGGGTTGAATATCTGAATATGCGAGTTTAACTACTAATATCTTGGCTAAAGAGACAGGCTATGTCCTAATTCTTACTTTGGAAGAATTAGGACATACCGTAAAACCTTTAATGTATAAACACATAGAAATATGTCCATTTTGTGCATACTCTTCATAGTTTTATACCTGATAATCTCTGCATACGGAATTGGGGATACCTAAATAAAAGTAATAATAAATTAAAAGACTTGAAAATTGCCTTTCACATATGCTCTCCATTAGTGATGGACGAACTTCCGACGGGACGTTTCGCGAACGCGAAACGCGAACGGACACAAACGTTCGCGAAAACGACCGTTCGCCGCGGGCTCCATTGACTTCAATGGGAGGCGAATTTCGCAAACCTTTAGGTCGAATTTGCGGCCACGGGGTAATTATTAGGGGGTAGCACGTAGTCCCACCACCTGGACAATAGCATAATACATGTATGAGGTGAATTTGGGATCGATAACTACAAGCATTTTTTTTTTATTTGGGAAATTGTTCTGACAATTCAGGACTATGGAGCTAATGAAGGCAATGGAGGAGAGGGAAGGTCAGGGACCAGGGTAGGCAAACAAGAGGGTGCAGGAGATACAGAGCACTGACAGCAGCACCGTAATACAGAGCACTGACATCAGCACCGTGACATACAGCGCTGACAGCAGCTCCGTGACATACAGCGCTGACAGCAGCTCCGTGACATACAGCGCTGACAGCAGCTCCGTGACATACAGCGCTGACAGCAGCTCCGTGACATACAGCGCTGACAGCAGCTCCGTGACATACAGCGCTGACAGCAGCACCGTGACATACAGCGCTGACAGCAGCTCCGTGACATACAGCGCTGACAGCAGCTCCGTGACATACAGCGCTGACAGCAGCTCCGTGACATACAGCACTGACAGCAGCTCCGTGACATACAGCGCTGACAGCAGCTCCGTGACATACAGCGCTGACAGCAGCACCGTGACATACAGCGCTGACAGCAGCTCCGTGACATACAGCGCTGACAGCAGCTCCGTGACATACAGCGCTGACAGCAGCTCCGTGACATACAGCGCTGACAGCAGCTCCGTGACATACAGCGCTGACAGCAGCTCCGTGACATACAGCGCTGACAGCAGCTCCGTGACATACAGCGCTGACAGCAGCTCCGTGACATACAGCGCTGACAGCAGCTCCGTGACATACAGCGCTGACAGCAGCTCCGTGACATACAGCGCTGACAGCAGCTCCGTGACATACAGCGCTGACAGCAGCACCGTAAGCAGCCCCAGGAGGAAGTCAGCACAGCACAGGGATGGTGTGATCCCCTCATAATAAGAACCCCCAGGAGGAAGTCAGCACAGCACAGGGATGGTGGGAGCCCCTCATAATAAGAACACCCAGGAGGAAGTCAGCACAGCACAGGGATGGTGGGAACCCCTCATAATAAGCAGCCCCAGTAGAAATATGACACCGCTCAACCTCTTCAAAGAGGAGGGTAGGGGCATATAGTACGGTGTGCTTTTTTGGGTCAGGGAAGTGAGCCAAATGAATTAAGAAGGTCTGTGTGCTTGATTCCAAAAATTGTTTATAGACATATACATGGTCTACTGATCACATGTGTTGAATTCCTCCGAGATCCATGCCTCATTCATTTTTAGAAATGTGAGGTAGTTAACACTGTGGTGAGCTAGGCGAGTACGCTTATCGGTCACAATCCCCCCTGCTGCGCTGAACGTCCTTTCGGACAGGACACTGGATGAGGGGCAAGCCAACAGTTCGATTGCAAATTGGGCAAGCTCTGGCCAGAGGTCAAGTCTGCCCACCCAGTAGTCTAGGGGTTCATCACTCCTCAGAGCGTCCACATCGGCCGTTAACCCAATGTAGTCGGACACCTGACGGTCTAGGCGTTCCCTGATGCTGGATCCGGATGACACCTGTCGATGGGTCGGCTGAAAGAATGACCTCATATCCGAAGTCACCAACACATCTTCAAACCGGCCTCTTCTTGCAGGCGCTGTTGGATTGGTACCCGCAAATCCTTCTCTGGGAGTGGGAATTGCTCCTCTGCCAGCGCACGCAAAAGCAGAATGCAGCATTTCTCGAAGCAAGGCCTGGAAGTGCTGCATTCTGACAGCCCTCTGCGACGGCGGTAACATTTCCGCCATTTTGTGTTTGTACCGGGGGTCTAAGTACGTTGCCACCCAGTACTGGTCCTTGACCCTCATGCTTTTTATACGGGGGTCCCTATTAAAACACTGGAGCATGAAGGCCCCCATTTGCACTAAAGTGGAAGCGGTGTGGTGGCCTGGCTCCTGCTCATCATCCAGGATAATGTCGTCCTCTTCATTCTCCTCTCCCCATCCTCGCACAACAGGGATCCCAGAAAGGTTTAAAGCATGCTCTTCTTGCTCCTGCTCATCCGCCCCGGCACCATCCTCCTCTGACTCCTCATCAGACTCCTGTTGTTGACTTGTCTCAGATAGAGTAGCCCCCCCTGGGAATTCATCCAGCATTGCGACTTCCTCATCTTCCCGCTCCTGCTCCTCCACAGCCTGATCAATGACACGACGCAATGCACGCTCCAGAAAGAAGGCATAAGGTACCATGTCACTGATGGCGCCATGGCTGCGACTGACCAGTTTGGTGATCTCCTCAAATGGCCGCAGAAGTCTGCATGTGTCGCGCATGAGCAGCCACTGGCGCGGTGAAAAAAAACCCAGCTCCCCAGAACCGTTTCTTTCGCAGAGTTCATACAGGTAGACGTTAACTGCACGTTTCTGCTGGAGCAGCCTATCAAGCATATAGAAGGTTGAGTTCCATCGCGTCGGGCAATCGCAAATAAGACGTCTGACCGGCAGATGGTGTCGCCGCTGAATGTCAGCAAGGCGAGCCATGGCCGTGTAAGATCTTCTGAAATGGGCCGAGATTTTCCTTGCCTGCCGCAAGATGTCCTGGACCCCAGGGTATTTGACAAGGAATCGCTGCACGACCAAGTTTAAGACGTGTGCCATGCACGGCACGTGCGTGATTTTGCCCTGTTTCAATGCGCTAAGCAGATTGGCACCGTTGTCACACACCACTTTACCAACTGTCAAATTGAGCGGTGTTAGCCACTCATCTGCCTGTGAACGCAAAGCTGAAAGGAGTGCCGGGCCAGTGTGGCTCTTTGCTTCCAGGCACAACAGACGCAGCACGGCATGGCAACGTCTCACCTGGCATGTGGAATAGGTTCTGGGGAGCTTGGGCGGTGCAGTGGAAGAGACGCTAGCAGCGGAAAAGGAGGAGGCAGCTGAGGAGGAGAGGGAGGAGGATGGAGTAGGAGGAGGAGAAGAAGAGTCAGGCCTGCATGCAATCCGTGGCGGTAAAACCAAATCTACACGGGTGCCACGGGTTACATGCTTGACGGCCGTCAGAAGGTTCACCCAGTGGGCAGTAAAACTGATATACCTTCCCTGCCCGTGTTTGCTAGACCACGTGTCTGTGGTCAGATGTATCTTGGCACCGACACTGTGTGCCAGAGATACATTCACTTGCCGCTGAACATGGCCATATAGCTCTGGGATGCCCTTCTCTGAGAAATACTTCCTTCCTGGGACCTTCCATTGTGGTGTTCCAATGGCCACAAATTTGCGAAAGGCCTCCGAGTCCACCAGTTTATATGGCAGTAGTTGGCGGGCTATGAGTTCTGACAAGCCAGCCGCCAACCGTTGGGCAAGAGGGTTATCCGGCGTCATCATTTTTTTACGCTCAAACATTAGGCCCACGGAAGCCTGCCTTTTTGCAGAAAAATGTGAGCTTGGCGTGATGGAAGGTGGAGTGGAGGACAATTGTGAGGAGAGAGGAGAAGGAGAAGTAGAAGACGAGGCTGGACGGTGAGAGCCTGCAGTGTGGCTTTGTGTGTTCCGTTGCTCCCACTGGGCTCGGTGATGGCTGCTCATGTGCCTTCTTAAGGCGGTCGTCCCTAGGTGAGTATTGGGCTTACCGCGACTAACGCGTTGACTGCAAAGATTGCAGATGGCAACGCTATTGTCAGCAGCGGACACGTTAAAAAAAGCCCACACTGCGGAGCCATGTGCCGGTGTCCTGGGAGCGCCAGATGTGACCGTACATGGTCGATGACTCGCTCCTGATACATTTGCAGTCTGCTTTGTCCCTGCTGTGCAATGTAAGTCATTGCTGCTTCTCCTCCCTATCTGCTGGTCCATATCTCCCTCTGAACTCCCCTCCTCTTCCTCTCTTGTGGGCACCCACGTGACATCACTAGACACGTCATCATCAACGTCACCTTCCCCACCGCTATAAGTAGAGTAGGCAGCAACACCGGGGACCAACCTCCTCCTTGGGCTGATCTGGGTACTGGCGTCAGACTGCTGAGTAGCGCTTGTTGCTACCTCCTCTTCCTGATCCAATACCAAGAGTGGCTGCGCATCAGAAATGTCCTCTTGATATGGATCGGAAAATAATTCCAGTGACTCAAGCGGAAGGTATGTGGTGGTGGTGGTGGTGGTCGTGTTGTTGGTGGTAGTGTCTTTGGGGGTGCACATAGCAGAGAGTGAAGAAGAGGGTGCAGATCGAGAGGATGAGGAGGGTGCAGAAGAGTAAGGCTGAGCGAGCCACTCAACCAAGTCTGGTGCATCCTTTAAAGTAATTGAACGCACCTTCTGCAACTTCCCACTTTGGCTCAAGCCTGTTGCTCCTGCCCTACCCCTACCACCCCTGCGGAAGGGCCTGCCTCTTCCTCTGCATGTCATTTTTTAAATGACCCTGTGACAAAACTCTTAGTCCCTATACCGCTGAAGGACTGCTGCAGTATAGGTGAGCGGTCAGCAGTGGTGCACGTCAACCCTATCTATTGTGGACCGATAGCGGTCCTTACAGAACAGCAGACTGTACCGCACTCAAGCCTATGTACCGTAGCACCCTATACCAAGTTACCAGTCCTTATAAGAACTTTTGTGGACCAAGCAGGTTGTGTATTAGTGTTTAGCAGACTGTACGTCAGTCCCTATACCGCTGAAGGACTGCTGCAGTATAGGGCAGCGGTCAGCAGTGGTGCACGTCAACCCTATCTATTGTGGACCGATAGCGGTCCTTACAGAACAGCAGACTGTACCGCACTCAAGCCTATGTACCGTAGCACCCTATACCAAGTTACCAGTCCTTATAAGAACTTTTGTGGAACAAGCAGGTTGTGTGTTAGTGATTAGCAGACTGTACGTCAGTCCCTATACCGCTGAAGGACTGCTGCAGTATAGGTGAGCGGTCAGCAGTGGTGCACGTCAACCCTATCTATTGTGGACCGATAGCGGTCCTTACAGAACAGCAGACTGTACCGCACTCAAGCCTATGTACCGTAGCACCCTATACCAAGTTACCAGTCCTTATAAGAACTTTTGTGGACCAAGCAGGTTGTGTATTAGTGTTTAGCAGACTGTACGTCAGTCCCTATACCGCTGAAGGACTGCTGCAGTATAGGGCAGCGGTCAGCAGTGGTGCACGTCAACCCTATCTATTGTGGACCGATAGCGGTCCTTACAGAACAGCAGACTGTACCGCACTCAAGCCTATGTACCGTAGCACCCTATACCAAGTTACCAGTCCTTATAAGAACTTTTGTGGACCAAGCAGGTTGTGTATTAGTGTTTAGCAGACTGTACGTCAGTCCCTATACCGCTGAAGGACTGCTGCAGTATAGGGCAGCGGTCAGCAGTGGTGCACGTCAACCCTATCTATTGTGGACCGATAGCGGTCCTTACAGAACAGCAGACTGTACCGCACTCAAGCCTATGTACCGTAGCACCCTATACCAAGTTACCAGTCCTTATAAGAACTTTTGTGGAACAAGCAGGTTGTGTGTTAGTGATTAGCAGACTGTACGTCAGTCCCTATACCGCTGAAGGACTGCTGCAGTATAGGTGAGCGGTCAGCAGTGGTGCACGTCAACCCTATCTATTGTGGACCGATAGCGGTCCTTACAGAACAGCAGACTGTACCGCACTCAAGCCTATGTACCGTAGCACCCTATACCAAGTTACCAGTCCTTATAAGAACTTTTGTGGACCAAGCAGGTTGTGTATTAGTGTTTAGCAGACTGTACGTCAGTCCCTATACCGCTGAAGGACTGCTGCAGTATAGGGCAGCGGTCAGCAGTGGTGCACGTCAACCCTATCTATTGTGGACCGATAGCGGTCCTTACAGAACAGCAGACTGTACCGCACTCAAGCCTATGTACCGTAGCACCCTATACCAAGTTACCAGTCCTTATAAGAACTTTTGTGGACCAAGCAGGTTGTGTGTTAGTGTTTAGCAGACTGTACGTCAGTCCCTATACCGCTGAAGGACTGCTGCAGTATAGGGCAGCGGTCAGCAGTGGTGCACGTCAACCCTATCTATTGTGGACCGATAGCGGTCCTTACAGAACAGCAGACTGTACCGCACTCAAGCCTATGTACCGTAGCACCCTATACCAAGTTACCAGTCCTTATAAGAACTTTTGTGGAACAAGCAGGTTGTGTGTTAGTGATTAGCAGACTGTACGTCAGTCCCTATACCGCTGAAGGACTGCTGCAGTATAGGTGAGCGGTCAGCAGTGGTGCACGTCAACCCTATCTATTGTGGACCGATAGCGGTCCTTACAGAACAGCAGACTGTACCGCACTCAAGCCTATGTACCGTAGCACCCTATACCAAGTTACCAGTCCTTATAAGAACTTTTGTGGACCAAGCAGGTTGTGTATTAGTGTTTAGCAGACTGTACGTCAGTCCCTATACCGCTGAAGGACTGCTGCAGTATAGGGCAGCGGTCAGCAGTGGTGCACGTCAACCCTATCTATTGTGGACCGATAGCGGTCCTTACAGAACAGCAGACTGTACCGCACTCAAGCCTATGTACCGTAGCACCCTATACCAAGTTACCAGTCCTTATAAGAACTTTTGTGGACCAAGCAGGTTGTGTATTAGTGTTTAGCAGACTGTACGTCAGTCCCTATACCGCTGAAGGACTGCTGCAGTATAGGGCAGCGGTCAGCAGTGGTGCACGTCAACCCTATCTATTGTGGACCGATAGCGGTCCTTACAGAACAGCAGACTGTACCGCACTCAAGCCTATGTACCGTAGCACCCTATACCAAGTTACCAGTCCTTATAAGAACTTTTGTGGAACAAGCAGGTTGTGTGTTAGTGATTAGCAGACTGTACGTCAGTCCCTATACCGCTGAAGGACTGCTGCAGTATAGGGCAGCGGTCAGCAGTGGTGCACGTCAACCCTATCTATTGTGGACCGATAGCGGTCCTTACAGAACAGCAGACTGTACCGCACTCAAGCCTATGTACCGTAGCACCCTATACCAAGTTACCAGTCCTTATAAGAACTTTTGTGGAACAAGTGAGTTGTGAATGTTTAGCAGACTGCAGCAGAAGGGCAGCAGTCAAGTATAATATCCTTTCTATATTTGGAAGAAAGAATATTATACATGTACAAGCCTATTACTGTACCACTGATACCAGTCCTGAAAAGAACCTTTGTGGAACTAATAATAACAGCAAGTCTTTAAAATTACCCTCACTGCCTGACAACACTGCTTCCTTCCTGTCCCTATACAAATTGGCAAAAAAAGAGAACGATTAGTGGTTACTGGAACAGCTCTTTTGTGGACCTTGATAGTAACAGCTAATGATGATGATGATGATGATGATGATGAAAGACTAATCTGGCTGTCCCTGTAGCATACACCGTCCTTTCCCTTTCTCTAAACTAACAAAAGACACTCAGGCTGCTGCAAGAATCAGCAGCACAGCAAACCTATCAACACCTAACACCTATACCAGTCCTGAAAAGAACTTTTGTGTACCAAATAGCTAGTGGTTTATCTCTCCCTACTCCACACAGGAACCTGTCCCTATCTTAACAGAAGAAAGAATGTAAAATGGCCACCGGATCGGGTGTATTTATAGGTTAGGGGGAATGTACAAGTGTCCATGTGCTGTCATGTCTCAATTGGCTGTCCTGTATCACATGATAAACGTGTCACCAAAGGTTAAAGTTCTTGTATACATTAAACACGTAAGTCCGCCGCGGCGAACGACGGAAAAAGGCGTTCGAACGTGCGGACCGCGAATGTCGGAAATTCGCCGCGAAACGACCGCCGGGCGAACCGTTCGGCCATCACTACTCTCCATCCAATTTGACAGAGTTTGAGATATTTTACAAAGAAGAATGGGCAAAAATGTCACTCTCTAGATGTGCAAAGCTGGTAGAGACATCCCCAAAAAGACTTGCAGCTGTAATTGCAGTGAAGGGTGGTTCTACAAGGTATTGATTCAGGCGTTCTGAATAGAAATGCACTCTGCACTTTTCAGATATTTATTTAAAAAATTTGAAAACCATTTATAATTTTCCTTCCACTTCACAATTATGTGCCACCTTGTGTTGGTCTATCACATAAATCCCAATAAAATACATTTACGTTTGTGGTAACATGACAAAATGTGGAAAATGTCAAGGGTTATGAATACTTTTTCAAGGCACTGTATAAAGGAGCTTATAAGGCATAGATGGGAAACTTATATACTGTAGACAATTTGAAATACTGCCATGTTAGCACTAAATTCCTTTTTAAGTCACTATACCTTTAAGTCTCTTGCCATAAATAGAAGCACAAGTAAATTAAAATATCCACCAATTAAAACAAGGTGTGCTTGTGAATTGGGAATGTTATTCCAATGTTTATAAAGAACCTACTCTAATTGCTACAGCCCAATGTGCACAAACTTGGTTTTTCACATTGCCCCGATCAATGCATTACATATACATATATATTACCTCCAGTAATCTGTCTTCTCAGATAGGCATACAAAAAAAAATGAATAATGCATACTATTAATTTTCCAAAGGGCTTTTGGAACAATACATAAATATGTAATAAATTATCATACCACAAAAAGTGTAGTATTATTTAAATATTTTCTTGGCTTAATAAATGGCACATGGTAGCTTCAAATCCAAGTCCAGTGTGGGTTTTTCTAACGAAACTAAATACCATAGCATTTGTAATTGAATTTGCCTCCTTATATGATAAATGTAGACATAAGGTAGACATAAGGTAGATTTGATGATTTCAATTAATGTCAAAAAGCAAGAAGGCCGGATATTGAAAAATAATCTTTGTTCATTGCTAACTTTTTCTTCTACAATTGAGGCTTTTCCTTATAGGAATCAACAAATTGGCCTATTCCCTCGGTGGCGTCTTTGATTGCTTTGTTGTTATCTTAGGAACCTGTTTAATTTAAAAGAACACTGTGTTCTTCATGCTAATATTCCAGACACGAGGACCTGCAATAAAAATATTATATTTTAGGTGGTTATATTAATGTATTCTGAAAATATACCAAACAACAGAGAATGAAAATTACTGGCTGTACTCAACTGCCAATCATCCACAAAATTGTCTTTAAGCCCCCATTAATATCTGGCCGATTTGACATGTGATTTGACATGTCAAATTGCATGCCAAATTGGAGCCTATCGCTGGCAACGGCACCATCTGAATCAGTGCGACGCCAATTTGCGATGCTGAAACAATTTCCAAAAGTAGTTCCTGCACTACTTTTGGTGACTTCGGGGGGTGATTTCAATAGACATCTGTGCATGAACCCACACAGATGCCGTGTCTGAACTCGCAATGAAAAGTAGGTTTGAAATCGTGTGAGTTCAGCTGAACACGATTTCAAACCCGCCTCAAATATGAGCGAGGGCTAATAGTGGTATGAAGAAAAACTCTTAGTTTATGAGTGAATGATGCAAGTTTTCCAGTATAACTAAAGCAGAAACTCAGTCATGCCTACCCCATATCTTTTCAATTGGTAGGTATTGGCATCCACACTTTTAAGAATCTACCCAATTACATGTAAAATTTTTCATTGGCACCTATGACCAATGGAATGTATCAATGGTGATCAATTTATCTGTCATAGATCTCAAGTGTGGCTCCTGACATTAGCAAAGGGTCATATATGTAATGCATTTAATCCTTGCAGAAAAATATTGCAGAAATACTACAGTGGATGATTGCAGACTGCAGACATGTTGCAGGGAACTGCTGGAGGCTAAGAACATGCTACAGGAGCTGAACATAGGTGGTCCTTTTTTTGGATGGAGGAATCTCCTTCACCAGGACATTGTATTCTGACAACTGCATCTGCTTCTGTCAAAATATACTGATCAGCAGCTGCAATTGATTAACATTTTTTAACAATGTATCTTCAACAGAACTCCTGTTGAGCGGGGACTGTCATGGCTGGTCCTTGCTAAACTGCATGAATTTTGATTAGTGTATGGCCAGCTTTACAACAATGTTAAACCCAAAACAAAAATGTTATATATTGCAGCTTACCAATCATTAGATGTGGTGGCCACATTAGTTTTTTTTTGGGGGCTTTTTTTTCTGTTTTTATTTGTGATCTGGCCAGTAATAAACTTCATGAGCGCCTACATTCTCGGTGGAAGAATATAGAGACACCTTTGAACAGCTTGGGTGGAGATAAGTGCTAGAAGCACTAGCAGATTTACATTCACTAGGGGATTGAAGCCAAACTCCAGCTCACACTTTTTAGCATGGGCAGTGACAGGTCCTCTTTATGGAGAGATCTGGGGTCTTTTAGACCCCATATCTAACCTTTGGCCTCCAAAGCATCTGATCAAACTGAGGTCAGTTTGATCAAATGCTTTACAAGCCAGAAACAGCTTGTAAACATACAAACCAAATCCAGATGTGACTACATCCTTGTTGCTTCTGGTTTATGAAATCATAGAGTGGGAGGAACAATGTCAGTTCCTATTACTCTTGACAGTGCAGCTGATATCACGGGTGGAATCCGTCCTCATATCCCTGGTGGGACAGCAGGGCCTGGGAAAGGTGGTGGTGGTAGTGGCAGGAGGGAGGGGGACCCCCTCTGCTGCCTCTAAAAAAGACTGAGCAGCTACAGTATATAGCAGCACAGGTAATTTTTACAAAATAGGGAAGAAAACAGTGCCATAATCATGATTGTAGCCTGGTATAACCACCTCAATACAAGGCTATATATATATATATATATATATATATATATATATATATATATATATATATATAAAACATATGGTGGTATTGAGGTGTTTAAGTTAGTAATACATTGCTCAAAATCAGCAGGAATCAGCCAGAATTCAAGCCGTGGGTGACCCTCTACTATTGCTTGTAGAGGGCTGAATTAGAGAAGTCTAAATGCGTATGGCTAGTTTTAGGATTAGAGTATATAACTATTACACACAGTTTACAATAATCTCGTGTTTGCGCTCTGTACAGCCACTTTAAAACTTACTGATGCCTGATCTGATAATGGGCTGTGGCCAGTGTTCAGGATCAGTTATGGAAATTTTTCATTGGTCTGGTTTCTGAAATATAAATGGTTTAGTTAAAATTTTGTGCTATACATCCATATAAAAGTGCAGAGAAAAAAATACATAAAAGGGAAATGTATAGCACAAAATTTTAACTAAACCATTTATATTTCAGAAACCAGACCAATGAAAAATTTCCATCACTGATCCTGAACACTGGCCACTGCCCATTGGCTGCACGGTAATTATTAAAGAGCTGCATGTGGTTCTTGTGGGTATAGAGAGTTGCAAATTCTATAGAAAATATTTTCAGACGTGGGTTTGCTTTTATTCATATGGACATAGTTAAAGTCTGGGTGAAGTTCTTGGTGTAAGAATATTGATTTTGTGTTTGAGAAATCTAGTTATGGTTGTATTATAGGGCCTTACCTAGAAAAGAATAAATATACATATAAAATATCATTCTGCCCTGATTATAGAACTGTCCCATGCAACTTAGAACTAAAGAGATTGGGAAATCATATTGTTTGTCAATTGCATCAGTTTATTATAGATATTTTTAATCCAATTTACTTCATTACATGAGTTTTTCATATTTCATACAGAGTTTTCTTTTTCTTTTTGTTTACAAACGATTTTTATTATTTGCAAGGTCAGAGTATAAAACAGTTAAGTGAAGGTACAGGTATAAAAATATATAACAATAACAATAAATGTAGTACAGGAATATAACAAGGATTATGGTTAAATGAATAATAGAAAAGAATCTGTAAATTTGCACATTGTTGTATTATTGACTATATACAAGTGGTAGAAGTGGGAAGGGTTATATAGCGATTAATACTTAAATGTTGCAACAGGGGGGTGGAAGATAGTAAAAAGATGAGCCTAGGTTCCCCTTATCTCACCCTATATCTCCCATTCTCTCTTAATTTAAAAGAGCAGTATCCCATGGCATCCACTTCTTTTGGTAAAGGGGCATTGAGTCGTATAGCATGTGGTGAATTCTTTCTGAGAGTTTGATGTTCATCATGCGGTTAAGGATTTGTGGCCAACTTGGCATAATTTACTGCTTTAAAGCGTCAAACAGTGAAGACAAAATCATTTACTAAAATTAGAAGAATTTGTCTTTTTTTTTAGATTCCAGTTATTTTTAGCATTTCTTGACACCGAGCTTTGACAGCTTAGTTTTTTTATGGGGAAGCTATATATTTTTTTATATTCATAGTGATTATGTTGAGTATAAAAATGCATTCTTAAATGCATACATTATATAAATATTTCACATGTACTATTTGCAGACAGCAGAGAGAGCTCTATGGGAGCCCGATTCTTTGTAAACCTTTTTTTTTAGATAGTTGCTGTAGTAAATATAGACCTGAATGAGTCAAAGGACACACTAAGGTTGATTTGCTAAGCTATACTTTTTTTTTCATTCTACGCATGTACAGTATGATTGGTTTAAAGTCAACACAGCTTTTTCTTGTCTACTAATGTTCACTTTGCAAAGTAAAAATATGCTTTTCTAAGTGCCTCTGCTTATTTTTGTAATCAGCTAACCTAGGCAGGCCATAGATGGTGCACATTTTTTTCCTGCAACCACGGGTTGACAGGAGAATTCCTCCTGACGAGCAATTGTCTTCTTTTGGCAAGGGGGAAGCCGCCTCTGCCGGGAGAAGACAGTGATTATCGCTAGTGGCTTAAGCCCATCTGGCAGGCTGGTTGTACCCAAGTTGATTGATCAATCAACTTGGTACATTCAGCCTGCCCATTAATGGTTCGACTCTTGGTCAGTTCCTGCTGAACCGACCAGGATTAAAACCTTCTATGGCCGGCCTTAAAGAGGATCTTCACTCTGTAAACAAAAATTTTAAAGTCAACAGCTACGAATACTGTAGCTGCTGACCTTTAAAAAAACACACACTTACCTATACCAGGATCCAGCGATGTCCTCACCCAACCCAGCTCTTTGCCAATCTTCGGGTCCAGGCACTGGCATCTTAACTGTAGGGAGCCGCCTGTGACTCTTTGAGACATCACAGCTGGCTGCTCACTGCGCATGCGTGAGCCGCACTACGACCCATGAATGGTCCTGCAGTCTCCTGGGTTCTGTGAGATGTCCTACGAGGCTGCGGGGGAAGGAGGGGGTGACCAAACTTCTGCTCGGCCCAAAAAAGACATTCTAAATATGTGTGAGGAGGAAGGAAAGAGGACCTTCCCCTTTCACTTTTCTAATGGACAAGATATTCTGCCAGAAAGCAGGTGCTTCTGGGTTTTCTTATTAGAAAGCCCTATATGCATTTCACACAGAATGTCACTTCATCAAAAAATAAAGGTTTTAAACAAATCATTCAAATGCATTTTAACAATAACATACTTATAATATGTTAAGATTTAAATAAAACTGACCCGCCCGTTGAAAAAGCCCTTGAACAGGTAGTGGTCTTGACACCTTTTTTGCCATTTGGAAAATATATAATGGAATTCCTGTTTAGTGATTAGGGACAATAGATTAAAAATAAAAATAGCCACATGGTAATTATAGTAGAAATTTTGAAATAAAAAATTAAAAAGTGATAACTTACATGCATACATTGGTACTTAAGGAACATTCCTATAAATAAAAGAGCACATAAGGCAAGGATAGTAAACTTTCATGCAATATGCAATAACATTTGCAGTAAATATGCAGTAAAATATACAATTTCATTTCAAATACAGCCATGTGGCCACCAAAGGCCTTTTTTAGTCACTGTACCTTTAAGTCTCTCTCAGTAAATAGAAGCACAACTAAAGTAAAACATCCACCAATTAAAACAAGGCGTACTTGTGATTATGTGCCTCTACCGCCCATCATGAGTTTTGAACAACTAATGCATTTAACAGAAACATGCTGGGGCCGTGAAAGAAATAATTAGTTGCCATCTTTGGATAATAGAGTATTTTAAAATCAATTAACCTTAATGGGCAGACTTCTCTAATTTTCTCCTTATTTCACTGTTTGACACAACGTGTTGTTGAATTGACGCCTCACTGACAAATAGTAGCCCAGAATCTACGAAATTTAATCTTCTCCATAGAACAAAAATAGCATTTTGTGGCATTTTATAGCTTGCAATTATTTAAAGAGACCATAACTATTCAAAGAAATGAAATGAAAGTTTTTGGTTAATTTCAACTTCTGTTGAAGAAAATTAATTTAAAGAGGTTCTGTAGGTTAAATGTGAACCCCCATGCAGACTCCTCTATCACACTTTAGTTTGTTTTCAGGTAACAATTGAAAAAAAGAAACAAACTGTAAGCGCAAATATTTGTGTGAATGGAGTAATATAGCAGGCAATATGAGAGCAATAACGGCTCAATCGTCCATACAGCAACAGTACTTAGGGTGAGGTGGCAGCTGTCCTCAGAGAAAAGCCAGCTCTGTAAACAGATTGAAGAAGTGGGAGAGACACAGGAAGCTCCAACCTGAGTATAGTATATTAGATACGATTTATTGGTAAAATAAGTAATGCACTTACAAGAAATAACACAAAAACAGGCTCGTCTGTGAATGGAGGTGTCTGCAGGTGTAGATCGGCATCCAAAACGAGCATCCACGGATCTGGCAGATGACTAAGTGAGCCTCAATATCTAGTATGTCTAGTATCTAGCCAGCTGTGAGAATGATTCCTTATCCATACTTTTTAGCTTGGCTAGAGTTATCTATAAGCCCTTGTACACATGGTCACATTGGACATTATGACAACAAAATCCGTTGGATTTTGTCCGACGGATTTTGTCTGACGGATTTTGTCTGACGGATTTTGTCTGACGGATTTTGTCTGACGGATTTTGTCCGAAACTGTTGCATACACACGGTCGGACAAAGTTGTCGGAAAATCCGATTGTACATAATTATTTCGTTACGACGGGAATACGTTCAGGCTAGTAGCCAATAGTTTTGGTCTAGGAATTTGATCTGAGCATGCGTGGCACTTTGTCCGTTGGAGTAGGCTACACATGATCGGAGTATTTCCGATCGGAGCATTTTGTCGGAAAATTTTACGGACAAGTTGGAAAACTTGGTCCGTCGGATACTCCAACGGAAACAGTCCGATGGAGACCACACACAGTCGGATTATCCGTCAAAACGGTCCGATAGGACACATTCCGTTGGAATCTCCAACCGTGTGTACAAGGGCTTAGATTTCATTCCTTCAGCCCAAGAATTCTACATGTGTACAGCTAACCTAAGTATAGCTATTGGAGATGCAATTTCATAGGTTATGTTGCAGCAAATATCAGGAAGTACGGCTGGAGTTCCACTTTAACTATGCATAACTTAAAAACGTTGCCTTTAACTTAAGAATGGATTGATTTAATGAAATCCGCACATCTTTGGCTAAGCAGAAAAATAAACATATAAATCAATAATTTTATGATCTGCATATGATGTGCTACAAACAACATCATAGGACCTTGGTCAAAGTGTATCATCTGGAAAAATCAGTTACATACTTCAAGGCCGGATTCACACTTATGCGAATTGGATGCATTTTCCCGCATCCAATTCACATGACAGGAGACTGTGGCAGGCTCTTGATGGAATCAGTTCACATAGCTCCAGGGCATACATATATATGGCCTACAGTAAGGTATAGGCTTAGCAGCTCAGTTTTTAGTAAACTTCAGGCATTGTTTTGCTAATCTAATTGTATAGTATGTCTGGAAGGCCACCAAGAAGAGGCAAATTCTCACAGGCCACTAAAAGAGGGAAAGCAGGCTCTGTGTCTACAGTAAACAGTACTGGTCGTGGACACTGTGCATCCTCAGCACGTGGCTGTGGGGCACGCTTGTCCTTTTTTTTGGGAGCTGGCCGTGTTGAGCCACAACATGCAGAAGAGTTGGTAGAGTGGATGACAAAGCCGCCCTAATCCTCCTCATTCTCTCTCACCCAGGCTCAGGGTACTTTGTCTGCCAAAGCGGCCTCTTCCCTCGGCTCAATGGCATCAGTCACTCCTTCCTTAGCCCCACCATGTCCTAAGGAGTCCCCCGAACTGTTTGACCACAGTGTTGGGTACATGCTGCAGGTGGATGCACAGGGTTTTGAGGGCTCAGATGATGGTCCCCAGCTTGAGGAAGGCAGTTACTTGAGCCCAGAGAGAGGGGGTGCCCAAGAAGGACAGCAAACTGGCAGTCATGTTCCCCCAGCTGCAGAATACTGCCAGGTTTGCTCCAGTGACGAGGAGGGAGGGGAGGATGAGGTCACTGACTCTACATGGGTGCTTGATAGGAGAGAGGAGGAGGAGGAGGAGGAGGCACATCTCCAATGAGGCAGGATGCCCTCCAGGGGCCATCTTAAAGTGGTTGTAAACCCTTACAACACACTTTGACCTACAGGTAAGCCTAGATTAAGGCTTACCTGTAGGTCCAAGAAATATCTCTTAAACCTACACAGTTTAGGAGATATTTGCAGAAAGACAGGCACCACTGTCTACGGCGCATGCGCCATAGACAACGGCTCGCAGGCGCACTGATCGCGGCACCGTCAACGGCGAATATGCCGCTCGTAGTGGCTCCCGTGCGCACGCGCGGGAGTGACGTCATCGCGGCTTCGCCGAATGACAGAGGCGGAGCAGCGAGACCCACCGAGAAGATGGATGCAGCGGACTACAGGGGACAGCGGTGACATCGCTGGCTCCTGTGTCAGGTAAGTGACACATAATGGACTACTATGCGATGCAATTTTTTGATGCAATACTTTGCAGCAGGGCTCATTCCTGTGCTCCAACTAGAGTATCTGTGAGGGATCGCAGTGTTGTGGCACCAGCACCAGTGCCTAAGGCCCAATATTTCCGCTCCTGTTCAACAGGGGCATGTCATTTCAATTCTTGCTCTAATATTTCACATCAGAGACCATTCCTGCGCCCAACAAGAGTAACTGTGAGGCCTTACAGTGTTGTGGCAACACCACCACACCGTCCACCACCAAAGGCCCAATTTTCCCGACCCTGTTCAACAGGGGCATGTAATTACAGTTCTTGATCTAATATTTCACAGCAGGGCCCATTCCTGCGCCCGCCAAGAGTAACTGTGAGGCCTTTCAGTGTGGTGGTAACACCACCACACTGTCCACCACCAAAGGCCCAATTTTTCCGACCCTGTTCAACAGGGGCATGTAATTACAATTCTTGATCTAATATTTCACAGCAGGGCCCATTTCTGCACCCACCAAGAGTAACTGTGAGGCCTTACAGTGTTGTGGCAACACCAACACCTAAGGCCCGAATTTCTGCAGAATATATATTGTTTCACTAAAAACCCAAAATTTTCAAAATCTAATTGTCATTGGGACAGAAATTGAGGTACAATCTTCTGAACAGGTGTGCACAGACAGCAAAACAAAGGTTACAGGGGTGATAACCCTTCCCTATGTTTTCCAAAAAGCTTTTTGACTGGAGCTACACTTTAAAAATGTACCAGTTCAAAATTACAAACAGATTCTATTTAAGAACAAACCTACAGTCCCTGTCTTGTTTGTACCACCTGTATACTGCTGTTCGGAGTATATAGGGCCTGGGGACCCCACACCTTTCCTTTTTATAATTTGGGTGCAAGGTTCCCCTTAATATCCATACAAGACCCAAAGGGGCTGGTAATGAGCTGGGGGGGGGGGTACCCATGCCTTTTTTCTCAATTATTTTCATCCATATTGCAAGGACCAGACATTACATTAAAGCCGCAAGACGTTTTAAATGACTTTTATTCCTTTAGAAATGTCTTTTTGTGCAGGGAAAGTTCTAAATACAGGAAACACATGCCACTTTACAGGCATACTATAGACACCCCCCAAGAACGATATTTAAAGGAATATTTCACTTTTATTTTTTCACTTTAAGCATCATTAAAATCACTGATCCTGAAAAAACAGCCGTTTTTAAAACTTTTTTTTGCATTGATACATGTACCCTGGGGCAAGACCCGGGTCCCCAAACCCTTTTTAGGACAATAACTTGCATATTAGCCTTTAAAATTTGCACTTTTGATTTCTCTTGTTCGAGTCCCATAGACTTTAAAGGGGTACAAAAGTTTCCCGCGAACTATCGTTCCGTTCACAAGTTCTGGTGCGAACCGAATCGGGGGGGTGTTCGGCTCATCCCTAGTCCTGTGCATCTTTAGCTCTGTTTCACACTTGAAACGGAGAAAAGGGACGCACCGGACCCCTGCTGCAAGCCACGGCCGCAGCTAGTGTGAACCCGGCCTTAAAGATTTGTATATTTGTGGTCTTTTCAATGGTAAACTCAGAAATGTATGCAAATTTACACACATATACGGAGGAATTGTTGACATGAGAGAAGTACATGTATCAGGAAAAGGAAATCTTTTTTTTTTTTAATTCACTCAGTCCCATGAGACCATGATCTTTTTCGAATTTAAATCTGTTGATTGGTTCATAGATGGTTGGAGAACAGTCTATGTCTTATCTTTGGATATACAGTATATACACTGATCAGCCATATCTTTACGTGTCAGGGTTTGACCTTGGATTCTTCTATATCTGTGCTGTGGCTCTGTTCACTCTGCCACTGGGAAACCTGAGCCTCTGCAGCATATTCCCTGTTTAGTACATCTACTGGACTTTCTGTACACTCTGCCCGATGGTTAGATCAGTTTCCCTGAGTGTGTGTGATAGTACTGAACTACTGGACTTCTGGATTTTTGAACTTTGCCTGATTCTTGTACTACTCTCTTTGCCTCATGATTCTGCCCTACTCTGCCAGTCTGTATATGACCCTGCTTGTCTCTGCCCACACTTCTGGATTCTGACTTTGTACCTTGCTGTTAAGACTTGTTTCTGACCTGGCCTGCTTGACTACGCTAATGCCTCAATCCCCAGCCAAAGCTCCACTCTGGACTAAACCTATCAACATGTACCTTACATTATGACCGCTGTCAGGATACATTGGCATGTGAAAGTGGGTGGGAAATAGACAGCAATTAAACATGTTGTCCCTGAAATGTTAAGCAGAAAACATGGGCATCGCAGTTTGTTGTTTATGGGGCTGTGTAGCTCCAGACCAGTCAGGGTGCCCATACTGACCCATGTCCACAGCTAAAAGCACCTACAATGGGCACATGGGTATCAGAACTGGACCACAGAATAATAAAGAAAGTGGCCTGGTATGATGAACGATATTTTCTTTTATATCATACAGATGGTTGGGTGCTTGTGTGGCACTTACCTGGGAGAGAGACGGCACCAGGATGCAGTATGGGAAGAAGATAAGCCGGCAGAGACAGTGCGATACTTTGAGCAATGTTCTTCTGGGAAACCCACCATTCGGGTGGAGGGTACATTGACATGTACCACCTACCGAAACAATGGTATTCTCTCATTGCAGTGGCCTTTTCAGCGGGATAATGTGCCCTGCAAAAAAATGGTTCCAGTATGGTTTGAGGAACACAACAACAAGTTTGAGGTGTTGGCTTGGCCCCCAACTTCTCCAGATCCTAATCCAATGGAGTATCTTTGGGATGTGTTGGAAAAACAAATCCAGTCCATGGAGGCTCCACCTTGCAACTTACAGGACTTTAAGGATCTGCAACTGCTAGCTTGATGCCGGATACCAAGGCATACCTTCAGAAATCTAGTGGTGTCCATGCCCTGATGGGTCAGTGCTGATGTGGTGGCAAAAGGGGATGTTTTGGAAAGAAAAGGGGGGGCCCATGAAATATATTAGGACAGGTCTAAAGAGTGGCCAACATAAAACTAAACATGGTTTCTATTGTTCTGGCCACTGAGCACATACTTGATTACAATATAAGCTATATAGTGACTTTGATGGACATTCTGCTCTACACGAACTAGACAATTAACCATGGATCTTGTGCATAATTCATGTATAACTTTCCTTTTTTGTGTTTTAATACCAGTAAATGTGTTGCATTTTCCAGAATAAAAAAGTGGTTGCACTGTTGTGTTTGTCAAAGAATCACACCACTTGTTTTGCCTCTCTGGGAATTATTAATATGTATTCCTTTGTTCCTGGGGACACTACACATGACATGAAGTTATTTTGTCATCCACACGTGACAACTCCAATGAGGACTCAAGTTTTCAAAACCCCATAGTATTTTACAAAGACGCTGAATCTATGCTGTTTTGACCTTTACGTTTTCTGTAATTTGATTACTTGACAGAAGCCTTTGTACCCATAACTACTTCAGCAATCATTTTCAGAAAAATGGGATCAAGCTGAGCCTTTTATATTCTCCCTCACTAAAGTCTTTGTTAGACAGCCGAAGTCTCACAAACAATACTGTGCAGGAAAAAAGTTGAGAATTTGATTGATCAAAATAACATATTGTAAAGGTTAACATATTACATCACAATGAATGAAGGTTCCCTTTAGCATATTTAACGTGAAATGTATATATATTTTAATAGGCATTACATTTTTTAGCCTTATTTAGTAAATATAATAATTGAAAGCTCAATTCTGGGCTCTCTCCTCCATTGGCCACGCTCTGCCCTGATGTGTACCCCATGTGGTATTTTATACCGTTACCTACCTTTTTTATGAGTTCTGACCATTCACATTACGGACTGGGGCATGGGTGTGTCTGGATAAATGCAGGGAGCGTTGGTTGTGTGACACAAGGAGTAACAAACATGGCATACTTACCTGCCCTGTGCAATGGTTTTGCACAGAACAGCCTCAATCCTTCTCTTCTGGGGTCCCCCACTGGTGCTCTCAGCTCCTCCTTTTCTCTGTGTGTCACATGCAGGCTTGATCCCGAGCTGGGCTGTGTGTCTATAGATACACACAGGGTGGCTCTGCCCCACACCTTGCTCTCTGTTTTTTTGTTTTTTGTTTTGGTTTTCTTTTCATAATGGTTTTTATTGACAGCAACAGGAACCAATGGCTCCCTCTGTTATCACCGAGTTCAGTAAGGAGGGAGAGAGAGAGAGACAGCACTGCTGCTCTGGGGCACAGCACTGGGTCGAGATCTGGTTCAGGTATAGATGTTACTCTGTTGCGGTGGAAGATGGTACTTGCAGTCCATTCATTTACAGACCTCTGTGAATGAATGATGTGGCTGTGTAGGTGGAGCCCCGTACAACCACACTGTTTTTAAATTGTGACACCTTATACAGAAAGAGGATCCCCTGCCTGCTGTCACAATGGGAAATCAGGACAGTTGTGGGTAGGTGCTTTAGTAACATTTTAATGTAAAATGTTACTAAAGAGGAACTTATCCTTTAAAGGTGGGTACTGCGGTCAAAGCTACTTTTTTTAAGGGACCAAGGGGAACATTTTAAAATATGCAAACTTTATCTGGGGTTGAACATTAAATCTTCAACATATTTTAAAGCTGGACCACAAGCATATATTAAATCACAAGTTAGTACATTCCTTAAATAAATAATCAATGGCTATTTTAAATGCATAGTATAAGTACCAGAATTTCTATTTTGATCATCAAATTGAAAGAAGGCCCAGCTCCAGAAGCAAAACTGTGAGCATGCTTACTAACAGCAAAGAAACAAAGATGACTCATAAGTCTGCTTCTGCTTCTAAATGTTCTAGACTGTAGGCTGGGGCCTGGACCAAACTATAGTGCATCATCACAGGAAGGATTCAGGACCTGACTGTGCTTTCTAGCAGGGTAGCTGATTGACTAACATAAAACGGCCCTGGCTTGTTTAAAGATGGTATAAACAGAAAGCAAGATTAGCAGTTAAAGAGAATTCATAATGTTTTATATTTATTTAAATATCATATGTATATATATAATATAATAATATAATATACACACACACAGCATCTCTCAAAAGTACACCCTCACATTTTTGTAAATATTTTATTATATTTTTTCATATGACAACACTGAAGAAATTTCACTTTTCTACAATGTAAAGTAGTGAGTGTACAGCTTGTATTGTATAACAGTGTAAATTTGCTGTCCCTTCAAAATAACTCAACACACAGCCATTAATGTCTAAACCACTGGAGAAAAAAGTGAGTACACCCCTAAGTGAAAATGTCCAAATTGGTCCCAATTAGCCCTTCTCCCTCCCCAGTGTCATGTGATTTGTTAGTTTTACAGGTGTGAATGGGGAGCAGGTGTGTTAAATTCGGTGTTATCACTCTCACTCTCTCATACTAGTCACTGGAAGTTCAACATGGCACCTCGTGGCAAAGAACTCTCTGAGGATCTGAAAAAAAAATGCTGCTCTATTTAAAGATGGCCTAGGCTATAAGAAGATTGCCAAGACCCTGAAACTGAGCTGCAGCACAGTGGCCAAGACCATAGAATGGTTTAACAGGACAGGTTACATTCAGAACAGGCCCCAGCGTCATATCCAGAGGTTGTCTTTGGGAAATAGACATATAACTGCTGCCAGCATTGCTGCAGAGGTTGAAGGGGTGGGGCAGGGTCAGCCTGTCAGTGCTCAGACCATATGTCGCACACTGCATCAAGTTGGTCTGCATGGCTTTCATCCCAGAAGGAAGCCTCTTCTAAAGATGATGCACAAGAAAGCCTGCAAACAGTTTGCTGAAGACAAGCAGACTAAGGTCATGGATTACTGGAACCATGTCCTGTGGTCTGATGAGACCAAGATAAACTTATTTGGTTCAGATGGTGTCAAGTGTGTGTGGTGGCAACCAGGTGAGCAATACAAAGACAAGTATGTCTTGCCTACAATCAAGCATGATGGTGGGAGTGTCATGGTCTGGGGCTGCATGAGTGTTGCTGGCACCGGGGGCTACAGTTAGTTGAGGAACCATAAAATACCAACATGTACTGTGACATACTGAAGCAGATCATGATGGCCCAGAGAATGGGCCTCAGGGCAGTATTCCAACATGATAATGACCCCAAACACACCTCCAAGATGACCACTGCCTTGCTAAAGAAGCTGAGTATAAAGGTGATGGACTGGCCAAGCATGTCTCCAGACCTAAACCATATTGAGCATCTGTGGAGCATCCTCAAAAGGAAGGTGGAGGAGTACAAGGTCTCTAACATCCATCAACTCCATGATGTCATCATGGAGGAGTGGAAGAGGACTCCAGTGACAACCTGTGAAGCTCTGGTGAACTCCATGAACAAGAGGGTTAAGGCAGTGCTGGAAAATAATGGTGGCCACACAAAATATTGACACTTTGGACATTTTCACTTAGAGGTGTACTCACTTTTATTGCCAGTGGTTTAGACATTAATAGCTGTTCGTTAGGTTATTGTGAGGGGACTTTTCAGACAATTGTGGTCATGCATCCTTGTGGGAAAGTTTGGGGAAGCCCATTTTCTGTTTCAGCATAATTGTGCACAAAGCCATTAAAAACATTTTTTTAAACTGATTGCAAGCCAGATCCTCTCAAATCATTATGCCTTTAGAAATTCTCTCTTGGCTGAATTTGGATTGGGATGACCAAAAATTTATGAATAGGAGGTGTCCAAAAGCTTTTGACTGTATAGTGTGTGCAGGTGTGTGGATAGATAGATAGATAGATAGATAGATAGATAGATAGATAGATAGATAGATAGATAGATAGATAGATAGATAGATAGATAGATACATAGATACATAGATATATATATAGATAATTTAAAGATAGATATTATTTGATTAATTGTCAGTTTGAAAACCTATTAACCTTAATAAAGGAAACATTGATTGTCCCAAAACGATTATAGTTTACCTTTAGGCTAGCCAAACACCTTACAATCTTAATGTATAATCTACTTAAAATGTAACAATAGCTATGCAATGTAGGAGCCGGTCTGTTGGTCCATTTAGTTAATACCCAATTCAAAAGGGCTTAGCACTACATACAGTTATGGCCAAAGACATTGGCATGCCTTCATTTCTGTCAGATAATGCATCACTTTGTCCAGAAAATTGTTGCAATAACAAATGTTTAGGCATTCCCATGTTTATTTCCTTTGTTTGTATTGGTACGACACAAAAAAGTGGAGAAACAAAAAGCCAAAATGAAAATATTCCACACAAAACTCCACAAATGAATGGGACAAAATTATTGCCAACCTTCTAAAATTGTAAAAAATAATTTCATTTCAAGCTTGTCATGCTCCTGTAATTTATAATTAAACTTATCTGTATCAATTAACAGGTGCTGGTAATATAGAAATCACACTGGCAACCAGTTAATATGGTGAAAAATTGACTCAACCTTTCTGTTGTGTGTCTCTGTGTGCCACACAGAATATGGAGAAGAGAATGAGTTTGCCTGAGGAAGTCAAAATCCTTTTTGGAGAATGTGCTGTGGAAAAAGGAAACAAAATTACAGCTTTTTGGTAAAGCCCATCATTCTACTGTTTTCAGAAAAAGAAATGCGGCCTTTAACCACTACAATACCGGGCCCTTTCACCCCCTTCCTTCCCAGGTCAATTTTCAGCTTTCAGCGCTCTTGCACTTTCAATACGAATTGCGCAGTCATGCAACACTGTACCCAAATTAAATTTTTTTTAAATTCATTTTGTTCATACAAATAGAGCTTTGTATGAGCACCTGTGGAGAGAACTCAAAGCAGAAGTTGGGAAAAGGAACCCTTAAACCTGGGACCTGAAGCAGTTGACGAAAGAAGTGCGGTCCAACATTCCAGTACAGAGGTGTAAGAAACTCATTAATATATACAGGAAGCAATTGAGTTCAATTATTTTTTCCAAGGGGTGTGCTACCAAATATTAAATTAAGGCTGCCAATAAATTTGTCCAGTCGATTTTTGGAGTTTTGCGTAGAATGTGTCAGATTTGGCTTTTCGTTTCTCCACTTTTTTATGTCATACCAATACAAACAAAAGAAATACACATGAGAATGCCTAAACATTTGTAATTGCAACAGTTTTCTGGGTGAAGTGGTGCATTATCTTACAGAAATGCAGGCATGCCAATATTGTTGGCCATGACTGTAGCTGTTGGTATATTTGTTGGTATAATATATTTGTTGGTATATTTTTCATCTTAAGGCTAGGTTTACACTGTTGCAATCTCATTTTGATCCAACTTTCAGTGCAATTATGTAATGCTACTTGAATGCTACTTGGACACTAGTTTAGAGTGGTTTGCATATTCTATGAGGCCAAAACCCTGCTTGAATTTCACCATTTCCAAAGCTCCATGCTGAGTTGCATTGATGTAAACAGACACCATTGAAAAAAATTGATTTTCATTGTCATGCGATACTGCGTGACTCAAGTCGCATCTCAAATCACACTAATTGCACTAACCAAGTCCAAAGCTAAATCTGCAACAAACATAAATTCATGGTGGGGGGATGCTAATCAATTTTTAGGTAACCATAGTCAGATCAACTACTGTTATTGATTATTATTGGTTACTGAGTGAGAACAGGCAACACTACAGCAACCATAGAAGTTGTGAATGAGAGTTGCTGCAGATGCCTGCACTTTATACCTGCTAGTAGATTTCTTTTTGAAGTGACATTGGCAAATTGAAACTTTGAATCTCATAGCCGTAATGCACAAATACTTAGGTCCATGAACAATGGCACATGGATATATGGCATTTCAAAAGCTTAGTACACTGTCTGCTGTCTCCCATATAAAAAGCTTTGTAGGTTTAGTTTTTAGGATATAATCCTTTCGTTTGCTTAGCACAGAGTCATCTGATAATACAGCACAGCCTGTACACACACAGATAAGGGTTAATAACCAATGTAGAGCTTGCTTTTTTTCATAAAGTATGACTCATTGTTGCTGCATAATGAAATGAAGGTGAAAGAGAGATGATGTGAAGCTAACACGTGAGCGGCAGAGTTGACTATTATTCACACTGAAGTCATACAGTGTTATCATTTAAGGGCTTGTTGGCCCACTTTTGTTAAATAAAGTTCAAACAAAGTTCCAGAAATAAAATCAAAGGGTTTCCACCATCAACACAAGGTAACAGTAAATTCAGCCTCTTGGCTTACACATACAGCACTGCTGCTCAGGCCTTCCACTTCAGGTCCTCATCTGTTTCCCACAGACCATTTCCTTGCCAACACTGTTCACGTAGATAGCAGCCCCTTTCTGCTCTAACCCTCAGGCTTGAGTCTCTGTCTCTCCCAGTGCACACATGTACTTTCTGGCTTCTCCCTTCCACACTTGGACTCCTCAGGAGGGTGGAGCCCAGAACAATGGCCAGGTCATTATTAATAGCCCAGCACACACCTGGCCAGTCAGTGTGCTGGTGGTTATGAAAACCTGGACCCAGGGCTGGAGATTTCATCCCACCCGGTTGTCTAAGAAAACTTCAGGCTCCAGGTCCCAAAGTGGATTTTTCTAAACAATGAGGAAACTGAAAGGCCAGTTTTCTCCAAATTAAGCAAACCCTCTGGAGACCCTCAACCAGCCTGGTTGAGAATTCTGGGTTAACATCACCCTGGTGGGGCATCACACGGTGTGAATATTTCTCAGATAGAATGAGACCTTTATATTTTATTAAAATATTTTTGAGATTTTAAAGATTCTCTTTGCTGGCTAATATGCTGAGTGCTGACAAATTCTATCATTTTGAAAGTGTTCTAATTAATTGATGACATTTGATGTTGCATGAAAAGGTCAAAATCATATTAATTCTGCACTTAGTATATCTAAGTGACTGACTACACTGAATCCATTAGAACAAGGCCTGTTTTTTATGCAGCAGAATATACCAGAAGCCATTTTGCATTATGTGACTCATATGGTTATAATTGCAATGACTATATACAATATCTCATATCTACCCTGAAAAGGTTAACACAGATTCCTTTTTAAATTTATAATCTTTCATACACTTGTCTAGAGATAGTTTATTAGCCTTGTACACTCTTCATTTTTTTCCACCACACTTATAACTCATTTACACAAGAGCTAATTCAAATTTCACAGGTGGGAAGACTAGGAGAGTGAGATTAGTCTGTGTTATATTGTGTTAGAGATAACACTCTCTTGCTGTATCCATTTGTCACTATATGCAACTGATAAACCCCTCTTTTCTGTCATTCATTTTTCTCAATAGAAACCCAGTATTAGACCTTATAAATGTGCCATGACAATGAGAATTCACACAAGTTTAACCCCATGTATTATGTGTGTTGTAGGCTCAATTCACAAAACTTAGTCACCAGACTGAAGACACTTATTAAAATAAAAAAATGTAAAATTATTACACTAGCTAATTCACAGAAGGAACTACTCACATTATCAATTCCAGTTCTACTGCTTATGTGGTATTTCTTGCCTTATTTGACCAAATAATGTGGTATTTTTAAATTCATTACCATGAAAATGTATGGATATTTAAAATGTAAAAGATTATTACTGCATAAAATATCACTACCTTCTGCCTGGTAATGACTGTGATGTTCTTTGAGATGTTTATTGAAGAGACCAGGAAGAGGGGACATTTGAGGTAGACATAAATCACTAATGTATGACATAAAACAATAATGAATGAGAATGAAAGCTTTCAATTGCTTCACAAACAAGTTTCACACCAAAGTAATATGTATATCAGTTGTGTCACAAGTAAGTAACAAGGTGTTATTGTGAGGGGCAACGCCTGGGAGTCACCAGAGCTCCCAGTCTCTCTCACTAAAGATTCAGACTCGATGTTTCAATTTCCATGGTTTTCTCTTGAAGTTGTTGAGATTGATGCAATATGGAGGCAGAGCGCATGTACACCATCAGGTCATCAAGTGAGCATCCTCCTTCATTGACATTTTGATAACAAACTGAATACATCTCCAGAGGGCTTAACGGTTGTACCTGGTGTCCCAGATACATCCATTCTGTACTATACCCACCTGTCCCATCTTAGAGCCAAATTGTTGTTTTTCTAATCAATTCTTTTTCTCAGCATTTGATAAGGACTTACTTGCCTATTGGAAGTAATGACCCCTCACTCCCATCTTCTTCAGAAGGGTGGTTGTAGATTTAACGATGAAGCGGTCAATTCTCAGTTATTTGTCTTTTTTTCTCTTGTAAGCGTCTTTATCACCATCTTCCCATAATATTCTCAAATTCACCACATATGCACGCTTCATTGCTGTGGACCACAAGGGCAAGTTTGAGCAGAGTGCTGTAGCCACAATAACTTCAGGAAGCATACAGTTTTGTTTTCTAACTTTACAGTACATGCATTTACCAATCTGCAGGATATTTTTTGCTTGATCTTATTTTCTGGTGCAAATAGGGTGATATGAGCATTCCCTGCCGATGTTTAGGGAAAGCATTAAGGATCATTTGACTGATTATTCTGAGTTCAAAGAGGAAAGGAAGCTTTTTACACTTGTACCTCTGTTAGCCTAATCTACATGCTGGGGCACCAGATGCATGGTTTCCAATGGGCTTCAAAAAAGGTTTGGCTTGGGGCATAGAGCACTGCACTTTAAGCAAACTCTGTTGTGTGACAATAGCAAATTAATATTCCCCATTGTCTTTCTGATCCAGAAAGCGGGTCCCAAGACACTATTGGCTAAGAAAAAAATTGATCGTATTGGCCGCCACGCCGAGAAGGAAGGAGGAAAGCCGCCAAGGAGGAATCTGCCATGAAGCCCGAGACGTGGAGGAGGAGGAGACACAGGAAAACAAAAGCTATCTGTGACCCAGGTGGGGTAAGTGCGGGGCCGACCGACCAACGGGGGCCAAGGGGAGGAGTTCTGGGGGTGTAAGTGCAGAGCCAACTGAATGGCAGGGGGCGGAAGGTTGTTTTGTTTGCCTCCGCCCCCCCAAAATATACAGCACCAGCCACCACCGTCTGTTAGCGGTTTACTTTCTACAATAGCAATAACCTTATTATATTAATATATTAATAACATTTAACTATATTTAAAATCATTTTGGAAGTCCAAACTATATTTAAACATACATATTTAAAATCTAACAACCTAATTACTCAATATAAAAAATATAACTACACAGAGCGGGATATTTCATTAATAATGCATTGCATAATTTTTAAGGTAAAATGATAAAACAAATATTAACTGGAGCACTCATACCTTTTTGTAAAGTAACATTTTGAATGAGCATGATTACAGGGAGACAGAAAAACATGTGACCAGCTACCCTAAACATTTTCCAACCAAGCAATCAATGCATAACCTGAATTGTGTGGCTTCTGTGAAAAAATGTGTCATAAATATATTATGGTTTGCACCAGTATATAGCTGGCTTCCTTGTATGTTTTATTTTGCTTCTGCCTCTGGTACATGTATCCACTTGAATTAATTTGCCTGTAATAAAATCTGCATTTTTACTTGGGAGTCTGTTTGACATACTGGCCTGTGAAATGAGAAAAGGCAAAATTATATTGTAAATAAGCAGAAGCTTATTGGTAACATTTAGAAATGTTAAATCTTCCTCAGTGGTACCCTACAAAATATACTATTTGTCTGGAATTCCTCCTCAAACATAGCAGTGCGTTCCTGGTATGTGATGGTGCCTAGGCATTTCTGTTCCTACAAGTTCATATCTGCACTGTGTGATCTAAGGCACTGCTGCTTCTGATTGCTATTCTCAGTAATTTTGGTAAGAGAATGGTAATGTCATAACTTTGTTGCTCAATGTTCTGCTTGCTGGAGGCTCTGGCATGAGGAAGCATAGCTGTGCCTCAACCAAGATGGCCAACTCTACAAAGTGATAGTGCAGGACAAGGCATGGCAATTCAGTAATAGGGCTCAGTTACAGGGAGAACACAGGCAAAACTGGTGACTAGTTATTTGCCCTTTGCTTGCCTTTTTTTTTGGGCAAACAAATGGCCACTGCCCCCACCTATAACTCGCCTTCACAGCAAGGAGCACATGGAGGGGTAACGCATGTAAAACAAAGCCAAAGAAAATTTCCAACTCACCTTGCCAACCAGCCGGCCTTGCAACCAAACAAATTATCCTGTCTAATAGTTTGCATTAAAAACAGGGGTTTCGTTCGCACACATTTGCAAATACATGTGTAAGCTGCAGAGCCACTTCATGGCACCCCAGTATTATCTGTAGTCCTAACTCTAAATTTACGAGAGCTTCCATAGTAGAAGCACATGTATAATAATGGATAGATAAAGGGCAGGTAAGACTGGGGGGAGCCCACTCCTCTTTTTTTCCACAGTTTTTTCCACAGTTCAGTTTCTTTTTAATACATTTGGAAAGCATGTGAAAAAAATAATGAAAACAGGTTTAAATCTGAAGTTCACTGGAAAATGATACCAAATGTCTACTGTGATTCAAAATCCAGGGGATATATAAAACACCTTACAGTTGTTTTGCTTGCTTTTCTGTGATATTTAAAATTTCTTTGTCATTGTTAAAATCTTGTTAAAGAATGATGGTAACTGGAGAGGTGACTCATCTCCGCCAAGATAAAAAAGTTGATTAGGCACACTTAAAACTTGAGCGTCTCTTGTAGATGCTAATCAGGCATGAATAGTCCTCTGTTATACGGAGGCATTTGTGTTAATAAATGGAATAAAAAAAAAATCTGATTACTGTGCTCTTCATCTCGATTCACACAGACTGACAGGAAATTTTCTAATCAAAACTTTTGTATTATGGAGAAAAAAAAAATGTTTTCTTTCCCTTCCTACATTTTAAAATTGTAAGGTAAATTGTTTATTTTTTAAATCCAGTATACCAAAGCCTAAACACAGATCCGTGTAGTCACAGAAATTCCGCAATACATAAGTTAAACCAGTCAGTTTCCCAGTGCTCCTCATTCTGAGACTAGAATCGTTGGGAGGAATGGACATTAGAGGTTAGATTCTGGTTTGGCAAGGGACCTTCTTATTATTTGGTTAATGCATATAGTACGTGTGAGTGTGTATTTGTATCTGTTTTATTTTTTATAATTTAAAATTTTATATGCTTTTCATTTCCTTTATAAAGCTAGGGTATTTTTTTAGTTTATATTAAGCCACATCTCATGTCTCATTTAAAGTATATTTACATTTTGGATAGAATTGGGAAAGTGTTAAAACTGGCTTCTAGATTTTTATTACTATCTGTGTCCCACTGGGGAGATTCAACCTCTCTATTTGTTCTGGTGACCATCAGCTTATGTGCAGAAAATGATGAGATATCCAAAATTTGAGTTGTTATAGAAGCATGAGACAAAGATAAATCATCCGATGAGAACAACTGCCTGTTTACAATTGCCTAAGCCCTTGTACACACGGTCGGAGATTCCGACAACCAAATCCGTCAGTGTAATTCCGACGGATTAATTCCGGAAGAGGTCCGGAAGTGATGTTGCATACACACGGTCGGACTAAGTTGTCGGAAAATCCGATTGTACATAACGTGATGATGTTATTTCGTTACGACGGGACTACGTTCAGGCTAGTAGCCAATAGCTTTGGTCTAGGAATTTGATCTGAGCATGCGTGGCACTTTGTCCACCGGAGTAGGCTACACATGATCGGAGTATGTCCGATCGGAGCATTTTGTCGGAAAATTTTACCTGCAAGTTGGAAAAGTTGGTCCGTCGGATATTCAGACGGAAACAGTCCAATGCAGACCACACACAGTCGGAATATCTGACAAAACGGTCCGATAGGACACATTCCGTCGGAATCTCCGACCGTGTGTACAAGGGCTAAGAGGGGATTTTCCCTCACTTTAAAGAGATTTTTTTTTCCTGTTTTATTTCCGGGGAGGAAGTGACGTATCTCCCTGACAGGATATAGACAACAACAACAACAAAATGTATCCTAAAAAGGACCCCCTCCCTCCCGTAAAATAGGAATAATATGTAAAAAGGTGTACCTAAAGAAATATACTTACATATGTCCATGCTCTTTTTTCTTCACGTTTAACCTTTTTTTAGGCTGCCTCCTTGCTGCCTGTGCCCGTACTCCTGTGTTGCCATTTAAAATCCTAAAATCATGCCTCTGCATACAACATTTTTGCACTGCACCAGATGGAGCACATGACTTCATGTACCTTTTTTTAGGCATGCACCATACAACATTACATTCATCTGTTAAAAACAGAAATCATCTGGAAAACCAAAAGTAGACAAAAAAAAGGTAAATATTAGGGCTGTTACTGATTAAAATTTTAAATCGATTAATCTACTATTTCGATTAATTATAAACGCTCATACAGATCCAACTACTTTTATCTGTTCTCCTTGCATTGCAACTCTGCATTAGTCAGTGGTAAATGTGGTATACACTATATACAATCACCCAACACTAGTTAGTTTCCACAATCCATGACTTAACTTCACAGTTCACACAAATACATTTTAAATTCAAACTGTAGCACTGACGTAAGTAATTTTTTTTCCACAGTAGCGTGACAATCCCTCCACCTCTGGTCTAACTAATCACTCTCACCTTATGGCATGGACCCCTGTGCAAACAGGTGGTCATGCAAGCGGGTATCAAAAGGGTTAACACAGACCATAAACTTTTCTCATGTCTCCTTAGATCTCAGCAAGGATGCCAGGTCATGGGTAGAAAGAAAAGATCTAAGTGCTCACCGCTTAAGTATAAGATTTCATTTTTGTGTTCAAACACAAATTACTCACATAAAGATGATAAAAACACAGCATGTAAAGCCGACAGTCGTGTTAGTTCCGTAGGGCAGCAGCGGGTGACGTCATGCGTAGCTGTTCCCCATACACGTTACGTTCAATCAGAACTTCAACGTCACCAGACTCCCCCCCCAAGTGCCTCCGTCTACTAACAAAGGGAAGGGGGAAGGGGGAAGGGATCCAGTGCCGTTGATGTCTGTGACGTCACCGGATCTCCAACGGAACTCCCTGAAGACCCAGAAGCCGGCGGAGAGGTGAGTACCGATCAAAATAATTTTAATCGAGCAAAAAAATTTATCGATTAATCAAGGAATAAATCTTTAATTTTCACAGCCCTAATAAATAGGATTTTTAAAAAAAAGCTTGATTTATACCACCTCCCACTCAATGTATTTTGAAATTTTAGGTGTCAGCTCTGTCATTCTGGGATGACGTATGACATTGTCCCACTCTCACAGTGCTTGCACTCTCGCCACAGCATGCAGCGTGGTGATCAGTGGCATGCTCTGTCCCTGGGACACAGCGCATCACTGATCTAGGTAAGGAGCCAATGACAATGCTCTTTACCAATGTGATCAGCTTTGTCTAATCACAGCTGATCGCATGTAAACAAGAAAATGCCAGTTTTCGTCATTCCTCTCTTCACAGCATGGGAGGAGAGGAGAGCCGAAAAGTGGCATTTTGTCACATGGGAGATTTCCACAGATAATGAGGAACTAATCATCAGTGCAGCCCCAACAGTGCTCAGCAGTGATGCCAAACAATGCCCCTGCAGCGATGCCAGTCAGTGCCTAGCAGTGCTGCCTACGAATTTCTATGCTTTCCGAATTGTATACGAAATATGAATTTTCATTGACGAATTTCGGATCCAAATTCTGTTACAACGGAAACGTGACTGGTGTTTTGTTGACCAATCAAAGGTTTTCATCTGCTGCTGTGAGTTAGGGTTGGGAAAATTTACTTTTTTTAATATGGGAGTGGGAGACTGGTACTGGTAGTCGATGGGAGATTCATAATCGGACAAAATAAGAATGTTCATTAATATAGTTTTATTATTGTCATAATAATTACGATTATTCGTTATGATGAAGTTAAAAAAAACCAGCAAGTCAATACAGCACAGGGATGGTGGGAGCCCCTCATAATGAGCACAGCAGGGGTACAGCCCCAGGAGGAAGTCGGCACAGCACAGGGATGGTAGGAGCACCTCGTATTGAGCACAGCAGGGGTACAGCCCCAGGAGGAAGTCAGCACAGCACAGGGATGGTGGGAGCCCCTCATGATGAGCACAGCACAGGGATCGTGGGAGCCCTTCATAATGAGTACAGCAGGGGTACAGCCCCAGGAGCAAGTAAGCAAAGCACACGGATGGTGGAAGCCACTCATAATGAGCATAATGAGTCAACGATTGCCATATTGAGAAAGGAATTTTCTTGCTTTTTTAAATTCATAACAACAAATGTTTGTAATTGTTACGAAAAGTTGAAGAACCTAACTAAAATTCAGATTTCATATGAATCCAAATTGAATTCCGGACACAAATTAAGGAATACGAATTAAAGGCTAATACGAAATGGAAGAAGAAACAAATTTATTGATGGCGCACATGTCTAGCTCCCATTGGTACCACCTACCAGTGCCCTTCAGTGGTGTCTCATCAGTGCCCATCAGTGCAGCCTATAAGTGTCCATCAGTGCAGCCTCATTAACACACATCAGTGAAGGAAAAAAAATTACTTATTTACAAAATGTGGCATTTTTTCATCTTTTTAGCAAAAAATTCAACATCCAGTGGTGATTAAATACCACCAAAAGAAAGCTCTATCTGTCTCAAAGAAATTATAAAAAATTTGTTTGGGTGCAGCGTTGCATGACCGTACAATTTTCATTCAAAGTGTGACAGCGCTAAAAGCTGAAAATTGGCCTGGTCGGGAAGGGGGTAAAAGTGCCCAACAGGCAAGTAGTTAAAGAAAACCGAGTTAGATGAGTTCACATCAGCATGCAGAAAGTAATTTTAGTGAAGTGGGGTATGTCTGATTTAACCATTTCCTACTCTATCCAAAACTAAAAAAGAGCTTTACAGTGTAGAGCGGGGACAGTACAGTTACAATACAGTTCAATACAATAGGAATAGGAGGGCCCTGCTCATAGTCCACAGGGAGGGGGAGGTGGTACAAAATGTAATAGCAGTGGGAATGCTCTGATGAAGCTGACTCGGGTACAGATTTTAGGTGGAGGTGGGGTAGGCTTCCCCGAATAAGTCAATTTTTAGGAATCGCCTAAAGGTGGACAGGGTAGGGTCAGAAGGTTTCAGAGGATGGGAGAGGCTCTGAAGAAACCCTGGAGGTGAGCATGGGAGTAGGCAACAAGGGAGCTAGGAGGTCTTGGTTGTTGATGTAGCTGGGGTAGATGTTGTGGATGGCCTTGTATGTTGTTTATTCCCTTTAACCACATCTCCTATACCACCGCCAACACGTGAGGACCTTATAGATGGGAGATACAGCCCAAAAAAATTCAGAGGTTCTAGGATTCGTTTTTTAAATATCCTATTTATACACTGGACTAAATCTACTATAATTGTAAAACTATAAAGTTGCAGTAATCATCAAGTAACAGTGTTAGGCCTCATACAGATGAAAAAGCATTCAGGCTGCCTTTGAGATCAGTCTGAAATGCTTCTAGGGTCCTTCAGACCTGCTTCTAAGTATCTGAGAAGCTTTTGGATTCCCATTGAACTATATGAGAAGAAAAGCTATTCTGACTCAAACAAATGCCTAAAGGTTCTTACTCATCTAAGCAAACTATGTAATTACCTTCCTTTGTGTCATTAAAAATTTCCATCAGGCTGTAGGTTACATCATCGGCTTGCATAAAGCTGGGTAATACATGATACTGAACGGTATAATTTCTCCTCTGGAATCCACAAGAGTTATAAGAATTTGTGAAACTAAGGAAGCAACTAGTGCTGGTATCTACCCAATTCTAAAAAAAAATCTCAGGGAAAACATTCATTTAACACTATCAGTAACCCACATAAACCAACCTATGCATATCTGACTACAGTAAACTAAAATATTTATGGTTGTCAAGATTCAAAGCGTTCTGTGGAAGGACTTCAAAATAACACATAAGAAGTCACTTTTTTTTAATTTAATTTTATTTAATTTTATTATATTTTTGATGTAAGAATGCAGTAAAAATGAGAGTGGCAACAACATTTGGCCAACAATAAAACAACACAGTTTGTTAGTAGTAAGAATTCACTTTTTTGTCATTGTGTTAGCCATACTTATATCTTCAACAGATTGTTATCCTCGGTATTTTATCCTCAGAAAAACAGAACTCTCTATTTGAGTACTCCCCATCAATAAAAATGACAATTAAACTTTTTTATTATTGAAGAATATGAAAAACTGTAGTATTTTACTTCATAAATCAAGATGTATTAGTATTAAGTTTGTGACTCTCCAGGAGCTGAGCTAAATGAATCCATGGGGTACAGTTACAGACACATCACAGCTACAGTCTGCAAATGTATTTCCACTTCAAGAACATCTGAAAAATGAATCACATCTTTTCTATTAAATTTGCCAATTTAAGAAGGATTGTAAAATCTTCTGCTAAACTTTTTTTTTAATATTTCTTTTGCAGATAATTTAAACTCTGGTAATTGAAATAACTGTAGGGGGTAGAACATAAGTCATAACTATGAAGGTTGCAAAGTTTTTAGCTGCTCCTGGGCTACAAGCTCAGAGGAATCAAGCAAGCCAACTTCAAACCCTAACCAATCCAATGCACATATTCAGCTTTGCATAGTATAAATGAGCACATCTTTCCCCTCACATCACTTTTTTTTTATTATCAAGTGATGGAGCTAACTGTGGAAATTTACTTTATGACCTAAAAATGTGACCTTATTTAAGCCAGTGTTGACTTTTCCTCTGAAGCTTATGTTACTGGTGTGGTGTTCTAAACTCTTACCAGGACAAGGGGGGGTCAACCAGAGGAAGAAATGGAAATTAGTAGTTAAATGTGGCATACAAAGATAGGTCTAATTCAAAATGGACATGTGTATCGGGCCACACAGAAAGCATTTGGGTGGGCACTTGAGGAGGTTTGGAACCATGCAGAAAATAAACCCTTTAAATGGAAACCTGAACAAGGCCTAATTATTATCCTTATTCTTATTTTGTTCTAAGAAAAACATTTTTTTATTAATACAACAAGCAATTTTTGAATGCATTATCTTGGCTATTCTTTTTTGAACAATATAAATGCTTAATGACCTTAATTTATGCCTTGACTATTGTACATAGAAACTAAAATCGAATCCTTATTAAACTGCCATTTTGCATGATAGTCCAATCTCCCATGGTTATGCACTTATTTATTATATTTAATTATAAATTTTTCCTAATTTTTTTCTAACTTTAGATTTTTATTGAGTTTTACTATAGTGAATATGAACATCACCTGTTAGGCTGAGAAACGTCTCAACAACAAAATACAACTGTAATTGATAAATACAAAAGAATAAATTCAAAGAAAAAAATTGAAGAGGTGCACCACATAGGGGCCGTAGGAGTACAGGGTAAAAAGTACAACATCATGAAAAAATTGGGTATTGTCAATGTATTGTACATTTTACAAGTCATTATTGTCAGATCTTACATTTTCTTGCTGTTTATTTGATCTGTTTTAATCCTTTATTTCTGGAAAAAAAAAGAATAAAAAAAAAAAAAGTATTAGACCTTTCGATTCCACAACATCCAAAATTTTATTGACTTTTCAAAGGCGGCCAGCACATGTATTTTGAAATAGACCATGATGCACACAAAACTAAAGATGCAGTATTTTTAGCAAATGTGTTGCACTTCCAAAAAGCATTGGGGCGCCATTTAGAACTAAGTTTATTGTACTGCAGGTTGTGGAAACATGCCACAAAATGCAAGTTTTACCGAATAGTACCACAACACACTGATAGCATGCTTAAAGCTGTGAAAGACACAAACACAAATAGGTGCGCTGCCCTTTTAAATAAAAAAAATGGTGTCATACCTAAACACAAAAGTCACATATAAACGATAAAACATGCAAACATAAAAGTGCAAGTAAGTATGGGTGAAGATCCCAAAATTCAAAGAAATCCTGCAATTTTCTTGTTGATAATCAAGTGTCAATGGGAAAATGCCACCTCAACATACAAAGTGTGCTCCAAACTTGTTCCACCAGTGTTTGAAGCTTCTTACTGGATAAAAGGATTTCCAACAGAGATGCTGTGTGCCTGGCTGCTATGCAGTTATAACTCCTTCCAACAGCACGATTACGCAGTAATCCTAAATTGCACTAACTGAGCCCAAGGCCAGAGAGTACCTCTGGACTCCCCTCCTCTGCATTTTTTGCACAGAGTCCACCAGGTGAGCACATGACATGTCAGGCCTCGGGCTCAGTGAGTGCAATTTAGGATTACTGTGTAATCGTGCTATTTGAAGGATTTATAGTTGTGTGGCAGCGAGGCGCACATGATCTTTTTATTAGGTAAGGAGCTTGTAAACAATGGTGGGATGAGTTTGGAGCACGCTTTGTTTGTTGAGGTGGCACTTTTCTATTGTTACTTGAATATCAACAAGAAGACTTCGGCATTTATTTACACTTTGAGATTTTCACTGATATTTATTTGCTCATGTTTCATTGTCTATATGTAATTTAATTTTTGTGTTTTGATATGACACCTTTTTATTTTTATTTAAAGGGCAGCAAAACTATTTATGATTGTATGTTTCAAATCTTGTATTCAGGTTGTTAGAGTGCTGCTGTTACATACACTGTACACTAAGTGCAGGGGTTGTTTTGGTTTCCTAAATATGCTTAAAAATGTTTTTCATTTTTAGCCTAATGTGAGGCTACGAATTCTTAGAAAGCTCTTGGCTATTTTTATGTGCTAGGCAGCCTAGCCTTAGGAACCATAGAGTTTCCAATGACAGCTCAAGGTGGCAGTAACCTTTGAATATATAAATTAATAAAAATGCAGCGCTACCTAAAAGTGCTATCCCAAAATAAATGTAAATCGGATAATAACCACTAAATGCAACATAAATAATAATGGTGGAAATAAATCAATATAAATAATCCAAATAAAAATGATCGTGTAGCCAATATGTGTACAAAAATGGTGAATAAAAGTCCGTGAAAAAAATCAATCAAATGGTTAAATAGAAATAATCTGCATTAATAATCCAAATATAAACAGACGTATAAAAAATATATAATATATATATAAAAATATAAGGTGAAAGTTCGTGAAAAAAGACAAATAAAAGTGATTATTTAAATAATCAATATAAACACATGATTGTCCATTAAATAACGTGCACTGATGACTGGTAAACTTGCAAAAATAAAGTTCATGCAGAAAAGTGTGAAAATCAATTCCCAAAAGTGGCAATCCTTTGAAACTGCTTGGCAGTGCTGTTAAAACAGCTGATTAAGGCATGCTAAGAGATTTCAAAACCCGTCTACATTTACAATAGATTACCTTGTATAAATGTGGTTTTGCCTACTAAATTCTTGGAAAAAAGGCAGAAGAGGTGCACTGGTGCATAAGCTACCTGCCCACCAAAATTAAGGAAATATGTATATACTGGAGCTTCAGTTGCATTACACTATAGCATGAAAAATTGTATCCTGCAAAACAGCTTTATGCTTACCTATCCAGTGGCCCATTTACTTAAATCTCACTCTTACGTAGAACCCCTGGTGCTAATCCTATCTTACACTTCCAGGTGTGTGGAAGCGTGTGCCATCTGCTAGCCACTGTGGTTCCTCTCGATGACACCTATGTCACTATTGTGTTCCACAGTGACTAGGGGTTAGCAGACGGAACCACAGTGGTCAGTGGGGGAATTCACTATTTGACCAGCCTAAATAGTCAAATAGGTTCAATGCCAGGAGCTCTGCTACAAACTGAAATGTCAGAAAATGGGCCACTAACCAGACAAGTAAAATGGTGTTTTCTTCACAGGGTATCGCTGTTGCCATTTTTTAACTCCCTGGCAGCATCACTTTACCCAATTTCAGTTACTTTCTGCTGCTGTTAAAAGCACTACAGCAAAATACTGATGAAGAAAAACAACCAAATGCTGTCTCTAAAAGTATGCTTAATATGTTTATTTGTGCTTAATTAAACAACATCAATGGGCAAAATAATAAAAATAATAATAAAATAGTACGCTATTCTTTTTTCAAGCTGCAATATACATTATTTTCTAGATGCACAGAAAATAGAGGCAAATTGGACAGGACCTCCGATTTCCTGGAGATGGAATTAGAAATAATGATTTCATACCATCAAGTTAAATGTTCATGCGTTATCTGCATGTGAATGATCAAATAGTGCTTGATTACATATTACCAGTTTCTAACATGATGTAGCATGTTTTTTTCGGCACCCATCACTTCTAAATGGCTGGCATCTTAAGAGATTTAATGAAGCTCAAATGTCTGAGTAGTCTTTTGCATATTTAAGAGCAGTCTGATTAAAACAGCTCTCATCATGCTGCAAGCTCCCTCAGGTTGTTTTACAGAGACCATAATTAATCAAAAATCATATCCTTCACATAAAGGAACTCCACTTAGTACAATGGTTGATACTTAGTGATCAAGTCCTTCCCGCTGCATAAATGCCCACTTTATGAGAAACTTCCATCTGGTAAAGTAAAAATTGTTATTTTTTTTATGTTGACTTGGTTTCTATCAAAGTTCTATTGCAGTATATCTGTTAAAACAAGAGTAGCAGCAAGTAAGTTGTTTCTCGGCACAGTATCATGCAGTTTGCATTATGCTGCATGCTGTCCATGGTGCTGATCTCTGTACCCAAGTCTAAACACTATGCTCCATTTGAAAGAACAAATTAAAGTGGACTCATCAGTTTATTTTATTTTTCAAAAAGCTCTACCAGTTATCACAAAATTAGTCACTGAGCTTTAGACAAATGACTTCTAAATGTGAAAGGAATGTGAAAGAAATATGTCATCAGTAAGTCTGGTCTCCCTCAGTGATCACTTAGACCAGTGATGTGAAGCATATGTTTTTGGAACTACATTTCCCATGATGCTCATGCTCTCTGCAGTGTAGGTGAGCATCATGGGAAATGTAGTTCCAAAACATCTGGGGTGCCAAGGCTCGCCATCAGTGACTTAGGCTGTACTATTAGGACTTTGTAGCAAGCCAAAAGGTGAGAGATAGCAGCAGAGAATTGATCTGTTTGAGACTTGTGTGAATAACCCAGTGCCAATGCCAAGCACTGCACCAGCACCAGAATTTACATAATGTTGTCATGTAGGGCGGTCCTTTCATCATCAATAGGACAGTGAGTTTGGGATGGAGTTGGATCCAGCAGATTGTCATTTTATGACCTTGGTGATATCCAATATCGCTAAGAATGTACTCATTCAAGAAAATGCATAAAAAATCCTGTACAGATGGTATTATACACCAGCTTGTTCGGCTCGTTTCATTCCATCTTATCCATCGACCTGCTTCTGTGGTTGTTCCCAACCGGGAACAATGGCACACATAGGTGGTCATGTTCAAAGGTATGCAAACTATGGATCCAGGTTTATGCGCTCTTACACACACTCTTCCATCCAAAAGAAATCCATGCGAAGCTCTCCTTTGTAAGCCTATTGAGGAGTTACCCTGCTCGGAGTGGAAACTAGCATTGCATCTTTTTGCAGCAACTAAACTTACCATAGCGAGAGCCTGGAAAATCCCAATTCTCATTTTCAAACCAGTCAAGCGCTGTATGAGCGACATTATGGCCAATTAAAAATTGGCGGCCATTGTACTTGAGATCCATGAAAAATTTCTAGCAGCATAGGATATCCTATCTTCAGCCATCACGCTTTGAAAACCTCCTTATGTCAATCTGAGGACTTTAATCCACAGTTCCCTGAGACCTCTTTTCTTTGTCTCTGCTTTCTTTTCTTTCTCTACCCTTCCTGGAACCTTCCTCTTGTTTCTGACTCACCAGCTTTTCTCTTTCTTTAATTCTGCATTTCTTTAATTTGCATGTAAATCTATTAGGCCTTTAGATTGTGGCCTGATTATGACATAATTGAGCTTGCAGCTCTTCTCTGTTTATTTTTTTATTCTACGTTCTAATTTTTGAGTTGCAATTTCTTTGCTTGATATTTCAACTAACCTTAAAGTGGTTGTAAACCCTTACAACCAACTTTGACCTACAGGTAAGCCTAGATTAAGGCTTACCTGTAGGTCCAAGAAATATCTCCTAAACCTATACGGTTTAGGAGATATTTGCCCGAAGATAGCCACCGCTGTCTACGGCGCATGCACCGTAGACAGCGGTGTGCAGGCGCACTGGGGCAGGCCACAGATCGCGGCAATATGCCGCGAGCGTCGGCTCCTGTGCGCATGCGCGGGAGTGACATCATCACGGCTCCGGCGAATCACAGCGCCGGAGCCGCGAGACCCGGAAGTCGCTCCGGGATCCATGGCAGCGGTGAAAAGGAAGACGGAGGACCGCTTCGGGGGCTCCGTTCTCAGGTAAGTTATTCATAATGAGCTAGTATGCTATGCATACTAGCTCATTATGTCTTTGTCTTGCAGGATTTTTTTTTCAGGATTTTTTAAAAAGGGTTTACAACCACTTTAACTGGTTCCTGACCAGCTGCCACATTATAACCCTGGGTGAGCTGTCGTAGCTGTATGTCGCCCTTTAAGACGCTGTAGGAGGCATGCGCATGCCCCTGCAGCGTGTGCCCAGAGCCGATGCGAGTGCCCGGCGGGCACGATGACCACCAGGCACCCACAATCGCTCTCGACAGAGCGAGAACTGGGATCTGTGTGTGTAAACTCACAAATCCCAAGTTATTTCAGGGGGGAGGAGACAGATTGTGTGTGAGTAAGTGTAAGTATAAACACTGATCTCTCTCATCCTCTTGTCAGTCCCACCCCCCTACAGTTAGAACATACCTAGGGAACATAGTTAACCTCCTTAATCGCCCCTAGTGTTAACCCTTTCCCTGCCAGTGACATTTATACAGCAATCAGTGCATTTTTATAGCACTGATCGCTGTATAATTGTCAATGGTCCCAAAAAGGTGTCAAACGTGTCCAACTTGTCCGCAGTCCTGATAAAATTCGCAGATCACCGCCATTACTGATAAAATAATCATAAACATAAAAAATGCCATAAATCCATCTCCTATTTTGTAGACACTATAACTTTTGCGCAAACCAATATACGCTTATTGAGATTTTTATCTACCAAAAATATGTAGAAGAATACATATCGACCTAAACTGAGGAAAAAAAATTGTGTTTTTTTTTTTTTAAATTGGGATATTTGTTATAGAAAAAAGTTAATGATATTGTTTTTTTCAAAGCTGTCACTTTTCTTTTGTTTATAGCGCAAAAAATAAAAACCGCAGCGGTGATCATATACTACTAAAAGAAAGCTCTATTTGTGGGAAAAAAAGGACATCAATTTTGTTTGGGTACAGCATTGCACGACCGAGAAATTGTCAGTTAAAGCGACACAGTGCTGTATCACAAAAAATTACCTGGTCATTGAGCAGCCAAATCTTCTGGGGCTGAAGTGGTTAAAATCATCCCTTCACTCAGATGGAGTGTACTTTTGCTTATTATGATGTTGTGAAGTTCTGATTTACCTACAGTGGTGTGAAAAAGTGTTTGCCCCCTTCCTCATTTCCTGTTCCTTTGCATGTTTGTCACACTTAAGTGTTTCGGAACATCAAACCAATTTAAACAATAGTCAAGGACAACACAAATAAACACAAAATGCAATTTGTAAATGAAGGTGTTTATTATTAAAGGTGAAAAAAAATCCAAACCATCATGGCCCTGTGTGAAAAAGTGATTTCCCCCCTTATTAAAACATACTATAACTGTGGTTGTCCACACCTGAGTTCAATTTCTCTAGCCACACCCAGGCCTGATTATTGCCACACCTGTTCACAATCAAGGCATCACTTAAATAGGAGCTGCTTGACACAGTAAGGTCCACCAGAAGATCTTTAAAAGCTACACATCATGCAGAGACCCAAAGAAATTCAGGAACAATTGAGAAAGAAAGTAATTGAGATCTATCAGTCTGGAAAGGGTTATAAAGCCATTTCCAAAGCTTTGGGAATCCAGCGAACCACAGTGAGAGCCATTATCCACAAATGGCGAAGACATGGAACAGTGGTGAACCTTCCCAGGAGTGGCCGGCCGCCCAAAATTACCCCAAGAGCGCAGCGACGACTCATCCAAGAGGTCACAAAAGACCCCACAACAACGTCCAAGGAACTGCAGGCCTCACTTGCCTCAGTTAAGGTCAGCGTTGATGCCTCCACCATCAGGAAAAGACTGGGCAAAAATAGCCTGCATGGCAGAGTTCCAAGGAGAAAACCACTGCTGAGCAAAAAGAACATCAAAGCTCGTCTCAATTTCTCCACAACACATCTTGATGATCCCCAAGACTTTTGGGACAACATTCTGTGGACCGATGAGACAAAAGTGGAACTCTTTGGAAGGTGTGTGTCCAAGTTTATCTGGCGTAGAAGGAACACTGCATTTCAGAAAAAGAACATTATACCAACCGTAAAATATGGTGGTGGTAGTGTGATGGTCTGGGGCTGTTTTGCTGCTTCAGGACCTGGAAGACTTGCCGTGATAAAAGGAACTATGAATTCTGCTGTCTACCAAGAGATCCTGAAGGAGAATGCCCGACCATCTGTTCGTGTACTCAAGCTGAAACGAACTTGGGTTCTGCAGCAGGACAATGATCCTAAACACACCAGCAAGTCCACCACCGAATGGCTGAAGAAAAACAAAATGAAGACTTTGGAGTGGCCTAGCCAAAGTCCTGACCTGAATCCTATTGAGATGTTGTGGTATGACCTTTAAAAAGGCCGTTCATGCTCGAAAACCCTCTAATGTAACTGAATTAGGACAATTCTGCAAAGATGAGTTGGCCAAAATTCCTCCAGGACGCTGTAAAAGCCTCATTGCACGTTATCGCAAACGCTTGGTTGCAGTTGTTGCTGCTAAGGGTGGCCCAACCAGTTATTAGGTTTAGGGGGCAATCACTTTTTCACACAGGGCCATGATGGTTTGGATTTTTTTTCACCTTTAATAATAAACACCTTCATTTACAAATTGCATTTTGTGTTTACTTGTGTTGTCCTTGACTATTGTTTAAATTGGTTTGATGTTCCGAAACACTTAAGTGTGACAAACATGCAAAGGAACAGGAAATGAGGAAGGGGGCAAACACTTTTTCACGCCACTGTATTTCTTCTGTTGTATAAATCCGCATCAATGTTATGTTTGCAATCCCAATACATGTGTACAGACTGTTTGTTATGCAATTGTCATTCCAATGGCTCTATTGTGTATGTTTTAAAAGGCAATAAAGCCTTTTGTAAAAGAAAAAAGAAACTTGAGCCAGTTAGAGCCTTACATGATTGTTCCAATCAGAACTCCCATCTCATTATATCAGGGTCCCCATCAGATTTCACCCTAAGCCATTGTACACACGATCGGAGATTCCGAAAACCAAATCCATTGGATTTTGTCCGACGGATTTTGTCCGAAACTGTTGCATACACACGGTCGGACGAAGTTGTCGGAAAATCCGATCGTTCTGAACGTGATGACGTTATTTCGTTACGACGGGACTACGTTCAGGCTAGTAGCCAATAGCTTTGATGTAGGAATTTGATCTGAGCATGCGTGGCACTTTGTCCGATCGGAATTCTCTACACATGATCAGAGTATGTCCGATTGGAAAATTTTGTCAGAAAATATTTCCGGCAAGTTTGAAAATTTGTTCCAACGGATATTCCGACGGAAACAGTCCGATGCATACCACACACAGTCGGATTATCCGACAAAACGCTCCGATCGGACACATTCCGTCGGAATCTCCGATCGCGTGTGCAAGGGCTTACACACTCACAGCAGAGCTAGGAGCCTTGATCCTGAGAATGCGGGGGCAAGCACATGATTGGTTGTTAGATGTGGTACAATGACAGCACAGCCATGAGAATCTGTACTGGTGACTGGAGGGGGAAGGAGAGATTGTGGAAGCTGGAGAGAAATTGAGATTATAGGCTGAAGCCCTTTGTGAGACCCTAACTGCGAGTCATACAAAACCTTGCAGCAGGTCCAAGTTTAGAGACTCCTGATTTAGAGGATCAATTTAGTTCAAGAAATAGCTGTTAACCACTGAAGATGGTTGAAATAAGATGGCTCTGGCCTTCTTGGCAGAAAGGAAAAAAATGAATTGTTGGGAGGTATACTGTAACATTTTTGGGAGGTAATAGATATCTGCAGGCATTATACATTTGTTAGTATACATGCATGCATGAAAAATATTTTTGACACTAGGTTTGCTTTATATTTTGCTTTCCTTTTCAGAGTCTATTAAGCTCTTATTCCACAGTAGGCAGTAATGGTCTTGTTCTGGACTAGCCCAGCATTTTCAATTTAGGTGTTCAATGTCACTTATCCATACATTATTCTGGCCACGTGTTGGTATAAAGAAGTTCTTCTAATATATATGCAGAGTTCTTCCAACTCTCTAGAACAATATGTTGAGAGCTGGCTGGAAAGGACTAGCTTACCATGGCTCATGGTGCCATGGTGAAGTAAAAGATGCTGTAAAAGAAAATGTTATTTGAAATTAATCTGTAAATTGTTACTGGTAGCAAAAATTTTAAATACCGTATTCATTATTTTTGGGTATGGGAGAGCATGTGGCTCACTTCCCTTCCTCTCACATGACAGTGCTAGTGTTAGGTGATGGGTCCAGTGCTGTTGCATGCAAGATGGGGAAGTAGTCTTCAGCCCTGTGTAAGACACAACTTGTATTAACAAGATGGTAAGGGGCAGAATGAAAGGTGTTGTGTTGTTGGCACCCATTCATCTATATTTCCATCATATATCCATCCGTTATACTGTCTGTCTATCTATCTGTACATCTAACTTTAGACTTACATGACTTTATCCATCTATGTACCCATTTATCCATCATACAATCTAATCTCTATATATTCCTAACATACTAGAACACTGTAACATAAATATAAGTCCACACCTTTAATTTGCTCCTTTGTTGCAGTTAGTTTATGGCTGACTCGCCTGTTGTTTTTCTGATCTGCAAGGTACATATAGCAACTGGGTGGTGGTCCATCACCTAAAAGAGTAAATCTACTCTGCCACCATACAACATGCTTTAAATCCTGCCATTTAAAAACTTTAATCTCGACTAATGTTTTGAGAGCTAATTTCTAGCTAAATTAACTATAATCAAATAGGGTTTAAATTATGCAATGAGATATAAATTACTGTGCTTAACTGTTTTTGAAGCACAGCTTAGTCAATGAGATATAATAGGATTCTAAAAATGCCCCTGAGGCAAACATACCCATGTCTATTAACCAAAACATTTTCACTGCTGTAGAAATTATAAAAAAAAGTTTTAAGCCAATTCTCATTTAAAGAAGCATGCATTTGTGTCTATTGTTGGTTTGGCCATGCATCACGTTGATTTGTTTCTTTCTTTCATGCAAGTCAACATGAACACAAAATAATCTCATTGCATGACATTTGTACCTTAAATCTCATGGACATGTGTTCATTGTGTTTCTAACTCTGTCACTAACACAGAAACCGCAACAAAGGATATCAAATAACAGAAATTATACTTTAAGAAAAACTATAATAAAAAGAATGAATAACATTTGCATTCAAAGTGTTACTAAACCCACAACAGTAAAATCAGTCTGTATATACAGTAAAGCATGCGTGTTATGCTCACAGTGGAAACGAAGGGTTTAAACCTCTGCATTGTGTAAAAAACATGTTTGATCCGGTCTTCTCTGATCCTCCGCTTTTTCTACAATCCCCAATCCACCTCCCGATAGTACAGAGCCTTGGGGGCATTCTGCACATGCTCAGTTCGGTGTGTATTGCTAGAGAGTTTTTTTTTCTTTGGAGGGTGCATGTAGATCAGCACAGGGCCAATCAGCACTACACAGACAGAGGGTCAGGGGTCCTGCTGCCTCATAGGACAGTCAGAGGAGAATGAAAACTCCTCCTTCAAGCTTTAACCAGTGCTCCGCCAGATACTGATAGAAGTCACAAGACTGCTATATACTGCTGATGAGAAAAGGTATTTAGTAGTTTATATTTACTAAAATAATTGCATTTTCATGTTCTGTGTACTGTGGGAGACCAGATATAGTGAATGCAAGCTCCTGGGTTTAGTATCACTTTAACTACATAAAAATATCCACAGGGGAAAATGGGGGAAGAAGGAGGTACCACCAGGGGGGCTAATTTTGGTATGAGACGTGTCCATCTCTGATGGATCACTTCCTGTGCCTTACGAGATGGTGGGGGCTTCCCCTGCCCTCTTGTTTCTCTGCATGTCTGCGCTGTCTCCTCCACTCCTGCGGCACCCTTTTGCAACATGACGGCCGCAGCGTCTCCGGTTACGGTTGTGGCATTGCCGCCTTACTTCCTGGCGGTGATGCCACCAGATATAGAGACAGCTGTCTCCAATCAGCCTGCTGGACATCATTGGCTCCCAGCTGGAAGCTATGTTTTTAGCACCAATCTGCTCTACACTGATTGGTCCCTCTCAAATATGTGGTAGGGCAGACACCTTACTTATACCTAAATCATTGCAGTTGATTGTTTGGTTGTTGGAGCATATTACAAAACATCCCCAAAAAAATCCACAATTAATGGTACTGGGAGTTTGAGGTGAGTAAGGTCAAGTTTTGTGAAGCTGATCTATCTACCTTCCCTATTTATATACTTTTACTAGCAAGACGTTCTCCAGTATTTAAAGTCCCTTTTTCTTTTTGCCCCCTTTTCTTTCTCTTTGCTTGTTCTTTAGATCGAGAGTAACCATTTCAAGTCTGCCTCCCTGTTTGTTAGAGGACCATGTCACACCTACGCTGAGATCTTGGCTCTGTATGTGGGAGCTTTAAATATATATATTTATATTTAAAATTTTCAGGTATGGGCCTATTTTTTGTTACATATCCTTATATGAAGATGTCATGTTTGATACCACTTACTTTGATGCTTATATACCTATTTTACTCCCCAGGAATATACAAGCTTCCCAGGTTTATCATCTATCCCTTGTGTCTTGGACACATAGTCCCATGGTGCTGGGCACTTTGAACTCTCTCTCTGCGGACTTCCACCATATTGCAAGATTTTTTGTAGATTTTAACTATGTATGTGTATCAGGACACTGCTCCATTAGTGTTGTTTATGATGTATTAATGAATGCATATTTGCTTTTTCTGTATGTGCTATTTGTCCCTATGGGGGTCATTTACTATAGTACTGCAGCCCTAATTAGCGATAATTACCGCAAATTTGCGCTAAAACTGTATTCACTATAGCGCTGGTAAAAAAAATACTCCCAAAATCGAATTTACTATAGTTCTCTGAAACCAAATAGCGCCCAAACCCTTACTCTGCTAAAACCTGGAGTAGTGCACATGGAAATAATGTTTAGATCATGATATAATTGCCTAAATGGTACTGAAATATGCAGTATATTATTTGCTAATAATCTGCTTTTAAACTGTGTGAAAAAGTGATTTCTACGCTGAAATATCTTTAAAAGTCTGAGAAGAGATAAATTCCCCATTTTTGTACAATTAGGTGTCGACACAACTGAGCATGCTCAGACCTGCAAATAGCTCTCATTTTAGCGACAATATCTTTTTTTTCCAGGGCACTATAGTAATTACCAGAATAGCGCTGTGTTATAGAGCATTTTTTGGGAGTCAAAATCTGCACTATTATAGTCCAATGCAAGTTGTAGCCATTGATTCTAATGGTACAATTGTAACTTCTCCAAATAAATCCATTAAATAATTTTAATGTTTAGATGAAATGTATCTTTCTCTGAAATAAATTTTCCTTTGCAACATTGTTGCTTCTACTTAATCTATTTTGTTTTTAACCACTTCCGCCCTGGAAGATTTGGCTGCTCAATGACCAGGCCATTTTTTGCAATATGGCACTGCATAACCGACAATCGCTCGTGCGACACTGTACCCAAACAAAAGTGACATCCTTTTTTTTCCCAACAAATAGAGTTTTCTTTTGGTGGTATTTGATCATCTCTGTGGGGTTTTTTTTTTGCGCTATAAACAAAAGATGAGTGACAACTTGAAAAAAAAACACAGTATATTTTCATTTTTGCTATAATAAATATCCCACATTTTTAAAAAAATTTTTTAAATGTTTTCCTCAGTTTAGGCCAATATGTATTCTTCTACATAATTTTGGTAAAAAAAATCACAATAAGCGTTTATTGATTGGTTTGCGCAAAAGTTATAGCGTCTACAAAATAGGGGATAGATTTATGGCATTTGATCATACTAATGGCAGCGATCTGTAATTTTTATCAGGACTGTGACATTGCAGCAGACAAATTGGACACTTTTGAGACATTTTTGGGACCATTGACAATTACACAGTGATCAGTGCTATAAAAATGCACCGATTACTGTATAAATGTCACTGGCAGGGAAGAGGTTAACACTAGGGGGCGATCAAGGGGTTAACTGTATTCCCTAGGTATATTCTAAATGTAGGGGGATGGGACTGTCTAGGAGGAGAGAGAGATCGGTGTTCATACATAGCATCTGTCTCCTCTCCCACTGAGAGAACCATCCCGGTTCTCGCTCTGTCACGAGTGATCGTGGGTGCTCATCGTGGCCCCCGGGCACTCACATCGGCTCTGGTCACACGCTAGTGGCCAAAAGGCGAAACAACGTAAGGTAACGCCATTTCGCCCAGCCGTGCCATTCTGCCACAGTAAAACTGCGGCGGCTGGTTGCAACCAGTTAAAAAAGTTAAGATTGTTAGAACAAGGTTAGGCAAACTTTTGAGCACACATCACAGTGTGCTGAAAAATGTTTTCAAAGAAATTGACTGTGCCGATTTTATAACAAAAAAAATGTTAACTTCGCACTCTCAATTACGAAAACGACTTTAGTAGTGAGAAATTAACATCCTGCACGCTCATGCCTCAGATCAGCCCCAATTCCTGCAACTCCACACTTCAGATGAGCCCCAATTCATGCACCTTCACACCTGAGATCACTGTCCCCTCTGCAAATCTGTTTCACCATGGTATCCCCCTGCACATCTGCCCCACCAATGTACTACCCTGTACATCTGCCCCACCAGTGAACCGTCTTCTCATCTGTCCTAACACTGAACTTATCGGCTCATCTGCCCCACCACTGTAACCCGATTTCTCTTCTACCCCATGACTGTACCTCCTGCACATCTGCCCCACCTCTTTACCCCCTGCTCCTCTGTCCCACTGCTGTAACCCCCTGCTCATCTGTCCTACCAATGTACCTTCTTTCTACTCTGCCCCAACACTGAACCCCCCGCTCATCTTTCCCACCACTGTAACCCCCTTCTCATCTGGCCCAACACTGAACCCCCCTGCTCATCTATCCCACTACTGTAACCCCCTGCTCATCTGCCCCATCACTGTACCCCCCTGCTTTTCTGTCCCACCGCTGAACCCCATTCTCATCCCTCCCACCATTGTACCTCCTGCACATCTGCCCCACTATTGTACCCCCTTGCTCTTCTGCCCCACCACTGTAACCCCCTTGCTCATCTGCCCCATCAATGTACCCCTTTTTATCATTTGCCCCATTACTGTACCTCCCTGCACATCTGCTCCACCACCATATCCCCATGCTCTTCTGTCTCACTAATGAATCACCTTCTCATCTGTTCTAATACTGAACCCATCTTCTGCACCACGGTAACCCGCTTTCTCATTTGCCCCACCACTGTTCCCCCTGCTCTCCTACCCCACCACTGTAACCCCCTGCTCATCTGTCCCACCAATACACCTCCTTTCACATATGCCCCACTGCTCTAACCCCCTGCTTTTCTGCACCAACACTGAACCCCTCTGCTCATCTGACCCATCACTGTACCCCCTGCCCTTCTGTCCCACTGCTGAACCCCCTTCTCATCTCTTCCACCACTGTACCTACCTGCACATCTGCCCCACCGCTGCATCCTCCTGCTCTTCTATTCCACCTCTGAACCCCTCCTGCTCATCCCACCCACTGTGCCCTCCTGCTCATCTGTCCCACCTCTGAACCCCTCCTGCTCATCTATCTCTCGCATCCAGCCCACGTGCTTGTATAGGATGTCACATACAAGCATATGGAATGGATGTGCAATGAGCTCAGGACAAGGGCATTTTCTGAAAGCAGTGGGCCTGTGCACAGGACCATAAGTTGGGCCCCCTGCAATGGAGAAAAAGTGATTGGGTGTGATTTTCATTGTGCTGAATACTTGCTGTGACTTAAAGGGACACAAAGTGCAGGGGTTCAGTAGTAAGTCACGCAAAGGTTCTGGAATAATTTCAACAAAGTTCCCAGAAGCTCAACAGTAATGCCACAAACTGTCATCTGATTGTGGTTTTCTCAAAAACAGTGAAATCCCTTTTTTATGAGATTGGTAGTGGCAACCAAGCGAGTCATCTTTCTCCAGATGGACTGTGATTGGCTTTAGCAGTGGCCAAGACATTCATCCTCCTCCTGGAAACAGGGACGGCCTCTCCCTAGAAAAACTGCACCCATCAAAAAAGCTGACGATCATAGCTACAGAAAAGTTAGAGAACCAAACAGTTTCCCATCTTTTACAATGTGTGGGGGCACAGTGCCTCCCCCTCAGTGCAGGTACGACGTGGGGAATTCAGAAATTGGAATGCATTAGTGTCTCACTGACAATTCCCTGCACTGTTCTGCTGATGAGGAGAGAGTTGAGTGCCAGCAAAAGAGGCTTTGCGTGCTGCTTGGGGCACCAGTTCTGGGGGTTACCTACCCCTATGCTAGAATAAGGAATGTTTGAGTAAAATATATTTTTCTCTGTCACTTTCACTTGTTACTCTGCAACTCACAACAATCTTTACCCAAACTGATACAGGTGTCTTTACAAACCACAAACTATACAATTGCTGATGCAAATTTAAATGAGTCCAAATTTTTTGTGCTTTTTATTATTTCCAAATAATCATAATATGAGCCCAGAAAATGTGATATGTGTACCAATATCAGAAATCAAAATGTAATTCCCAAAAATTTGAGGGTAACATCACTATTCTACACTCACCCACAAAGAACCACCAAATATCACAGAATTAATAAAGAAGAATCACCTGTATGTCAAAAGAAATGCAGTATTTATCTGTAGGGGGCTCTCACATGTGACAGCTCTGTGGTTTAGAGGTTAGAACTTCTGCTTAGCATCCCTGAGCATCTGGGTCCAAATCCCAAACATGCTGCTTCATGTAGAGAAGTTGTCTCATCTCCCAGGTCCTAAAACTATGTCTAAATTTAGTACAGGCATACCCCCCTTTTAAGTACACAATGGGGTTTATTTACTAAAGCTGGAAAGTGCAAAATCAGGCTCACTTCTACATAAAAACCAATGAGCTTCCAGGTTTTACTACCAAAGTTTAAATGAACAAGCTGAGGTTAGAAGCTTATTGGTTTCTATGCAGAAGTGAGCCTGATTTTGCACTTTCAAGCTTTAGTAAATAAAAGCCATTGTGTACTTAAGAGTGGGGTATGCCTGTATTTATGTGTAGGAGGGTTCCACCACCATTGTAAATCTTGCCAGATACACGATCTAACCAAAAGTATTGGGACACCTGCCTTTACACACATATGAACTTTAATGGCAGCCCAGTCTTAAGCCTTGTACACACGATCGATTGTTGGCCAACAGAGCGTCAGACTCTGTTGGCTAACAAAGGGCGTGTAACAGGAACTTGTCTTGCATACAAACGGTACACAATTGTCCGCCTACAAACACAAACATAGTGAAGTACTATATTGAATTTAAGCTCTTGAGTGGGCACCTTCTACTAATGTTGTGTTTGGTGAGCATTGATTCAGAGCATGCGTGTTTGTACTTTGGACATTTGTGTGACGGACTCATGTACACACAATATGAAAATCTGACAACAGACCGTTGTCCACCGAAAATTTACTAGCCTGCCATCCAACATTTGTTGGCGGAAAGTTGGACAACAATTGTCTGAAGGAGCATACTAACGGTCGTATTTTAGGCAAACAGTCTGCCATCACATAATTCCCTCCCGAAAATCTGATTGTGTGTATGAGGCTTTAGTCTTTAGGGTTAAAAATAGATTTGAGCAGCAGATGCAATCTTATTATACATTATATATGTCTTTGATGACGCCCTGGAGGAGGGGTGAAACGCGTCAATGTATTTCCGGTATTGAGAACCATTGACGCTGCTTCCGGTTGCCGTGGAACGCACGCCGCACATGTGGACTCGGAAACACGCTGATGCCTGTGTTGTGTAAATGCCTCGTGAGTGACTCATGATAACAAGCGCAGTTTGTATACACTCTAGCGGTACTTCACATGGATGTTTTCTCTCTTCTTTTTTCATCTCGGTATTTTTCCTCTGGATCCTTCTGAGAGCTGCACTGAAAAGCTGAGGGTCCAGCAACTCTGGTGAGTGAGGTTAACGGAGGGGACCACCACCCTGAGGATCCTTCTTTTTCAACATTTCTGAAAATATCTTCAAGCACTTTATATATTATATATTGTTTAGCATGTTCACATATCGTTCAGCACTTTTAATTTTATTGTAGTTATGGCGTCATCTGATTAGTACGTGAAAGCACAAATATTTGATACATTATGATGTTATTTGATTAGCACGTCAAAGCACAAGCACTTTTATTCTGCTAGCGCAGTTTTTTATTCTGTTATCCATTTATAAGGTCTACTACCGTTGCAAACAGCAGCTGCGGACAAAATATTTTTGATCACTGATTACCAAGTATTGATCACAAATTTTAACTTACTATTTATTTTTCCAGCGCGAGTTTTAAATAGTTTTTTTCTCTTTTTCAATCTTATTATATTGTATTTAGTTCATTATTTTTATTTAACTCTCCAGCGTGAGTTTTTGAATTAGATATATTGTTTTCTCTCTCACTGGGGGTGCACTCAGCAGCTATGGAGATTTTCATATATGTCCACAATAGAAGTTTTAATGCAGATTACTTTTTTTCACAAACTAATGATAATTCTGATGTGAACCAGGATTTCAAACATCTTAAAAATGCTTTAGATAAGCAAATTAGAACTTTGTGGGATGAGTTTACCCTCGGCAAATATGTTAAGGATAAAATTACACCCAGGAGGTTAAGATGGGACATTGTTCCCAATGATGGTATAGTGAATAACCATTTAGAGAATGAATGGTTTTCTTTTTTCAATCACTCAGAAAGAAAGAAAGCTATTGGAAATGTAAATAGCAAGGAAAGAGAAAAAAATACGGCTCATATAGGTTAATATTAATGCCATTAAATTTCAATGAGGTCCTTCAATAGCATCAGGTGAGCACAAAGATAAATTGAAACAACTTCAGGGCTTTGTAGATAAATTAAATAAAGATACTCAAAAGAAAAAAATTAAGAAGTATTTTAGGGACACTAATGATTATAAATCCAATAAAGTTTACAGGTGGCAGGAAACTAATGAAGATAAAAATACAGTTTCTAGAGCTTCAACTGAAGAAAGGGAATTCATTCCAGATAATGCTAAAATCCCTATATGCAAATATGATGGATCTCATAGAGATTAAGAGAGAGGAGTTTACCATGGTGGGGAAAGTTCCAAACCAAGGACCCCCCCAGTATGGAGTTGCAATCTATAATAAATTTGAACCCCTGAGATATGATTATCCCCATCCCTATAATAGAGGGTTTTATAACCAAAGAGGTTATGATCATACGGGAGGTTATGGTGGTCCTTGTTGGACTCCTAACCATTCCAGTTACTACCCTCCACCCAATAGGGGTCGAGGATGGTATCCTAATAACTATAGAGGGGATTTTCAGAGGAGGAGTTCTGGGGGACCGCGCTTGAGGGGAAGAGGGGGACCGACCCCAGGGGACGTGGAAAGGATTACAATCCACTGGGCAGGAGGGAAGAAGAATGGGGACCGTGGTATCCCATGGCACCCCAAACACATCCAGATCGGGGAAGAAGAGAAGGACAGGAGGATGTAGGGGAGGTAAAAGAAAAAGAGAAAGTATGTTTATTTTTATTTGTATTTTAGTTTAAATTTTATTTTCATTTTTATTTTTATTTTATTTCATTATACATGTATTTACTTTTTAACCACCTCAATACAGGGCACTTAAACCCCCTTCCTGCTCAGGCCAATTATCAGCTTTCGATGCTCTCACACTTTGAATGACAATTACTCAGTCATGCAACACTGTACCCAAATGAAATTTGTGTCCTTTTTTCACACAAATAGAGCTTTCTATTGGTAGTATTTAATCACTAATTTATTTTTATTTTTTTGTGCTATAAATAATAAAAGACCATATATTTTGTGAAAAATTGCCCTTTTCATTGTTTCTGTCATAAAATTGAGCAAATTAGCAATTTTTCTTTATAAATTTTGGCCACAATTTATACTGCTATATATCATTGGTAAAAATAACCCAAATTAGTGTATATTATTTGGTCTTTGCGAAAGTTATAGAGTCTACAAGCTATGGTGCCAATCACTGAAAACATCTGATTAGGCCTTCAGGACATCAAGTGAATCTCATTTCTTGAGGTACTAACAAGTCAGAAAAGTACAAATACCCCCAAATGACCCTTTTTTAGAAAGTAGACATTCCAAAGTATTAAGTAAGTCGCAAGGTGAGTTTTTTTAATTTGAAATTTTTTCCCACAATTCAAAATGAAGATTTTTATTTATTTATTTATTTTTTACAAAATTATCATATTAACTGGTTATTTCTCTCACAGAGCATGTGCATAGAACAAATTACACCCCAAAATACATTCTGCTACTCCTGAGTATGGGGATACCACATGTGTGAGACTTTTACACAGCTTGGCCACATACAAAGGCCCAACATTGAAGTAGCACCATCAGGCGACCTAGGAGCATAAATTGCACATCTCATTTCTCAACCACCTATTACATTTTTGAAGGCCCTGGAGCACCAGGACAATAGAATTGCCCACAAAATGACCCCATTTTGGAAAGCCAACACTCCAATTTATAATCTATGAGGCACAATGAGCCTTTTGAATCGTTATTTTTTTTCCAGAAGTTTTGGGAAAATGTGGGAAAAAATGAAAACGCTTTTTTTTTTACACAAAGTTGTCCATTTATAAGATATTTCCAACACATAGCAAAAATTACACCCCAAAATTCATTCTGCTACTCCTCCTGAGTATGGGGATACCACATGTGTGAGACTTTTACACAGCTTGGCCACATACAGAGGCCCAACATCCAAGTAACACCATCAGGCGTTCTAGGTGCATACATTACATAGATAATTTCCTGGCAACCTATCATTTTTGAAGGCCCTTCATATTCCTAACACATAGCATGTACATACCAAGAATTACAATCCAAAATAAATTCTATTGCGGAAAGTGTAGTAGTGTCCACAGAAGAGAGCAATGGTCCAGGCAGCAGTCAGGGATGTGCTTAGCGACAGCAATAGTTAATAATAATTATCCAGGCAGCAGGCAAGAATATTGTCTATGGTCAGCACAAGGATTTTGTCAGCACAGCCAAAGCATTTGTTCATAGAAATTGTCCAGGTAGAGACAGCCAGCACAGCCATAATATTGGTCCTGATACACTGTTACCTGCAGACACTCATTATTGTACCACTCTCCAGCCCTTCATTAACATACTGCCTCTTGCTACAGCTAATTATTTGCATAGTCCAGGTAGCAGGCAGAGGTGTGGTCTGTTCATGAGGCAGGCAAAGGCATGAGGGCTGCAATCAGTAAGACCTGTGCACAGGGGCACAGGGGTAGAGGCTTTGACCCACCCAAATCTCTATGGAGCCTCCGGACTCCAGACCCTAGTCTGGAAATTACAAAACCCGGAGAAAAAAAAAAAATCTCCATCTGGAAAAACTATTCTGGAGCCCTTCACATATGTGAGACCCCTGTGTACTACAGTAGCAGGGCAACAGATCAGTCCAAGCAGTAGGTAAAAGCATAATCCATAAAACAGGCCAGGGTCAGTTCACATGCAAGCGGTAGGCGAAAGCATAATCACAAAACAGGCCAGGGTCAGTTCACGTGGAAGCAGTCCAAACGGTAGTCAGAGGCATAGTCACAAAACAGGCCAGGGTCAGTTCACGTGGAAGCAGTCTAAACAGTAGGCAGAGGCATAGACACAAACAGGCCAGGGTCAGTTCACGTGGAAGGCAGTGGCATGGTTATTTGGGGAAGCATGGAAAATGGTCAGCACAGATGATGAAAATGGGGAAAATATGGGCTAATATTTTAGGGATGCATGATAAACTTCAAAGCATTCACCAATGCAAAGGCCAGGTTGGGAGGCTCAACGGGGACAAAGGAGTTGATATCTTTTCTAAATCCTCTTCTGCTGCACATGCAACATCTTTTTTGCCATCTTCGGCATGCTTCAGATGGGGGAATGTTGTACGGGAAGTGGCGTTCAAGAAGTCGGCTAACTGCATCAGAATGAATGTCTTCTGGGGGGCCTTTGTTGATAGATGAGGGACGTGACTACTTCTTCTATGAATTTTAGGAAGGGGGCGGGGATTTCTGTGGATTTGGTGTAGACTATGTAGGAATTATCAATGGCTAAATGGATGAGATAAATTACTACCTTCCTGTACCAAAATTGGGACCTCCTTGTAGACAAATAGGGCTGAATCATTTGATCATTGAAATCCACCCCCCCATGTAGAGATTATGATCTTGGACACATGTTGGCTTTTCAATGGGACCTCGTCTTCGCTGAACTGTAGTGTCATTGTGAATGGTGGACATCATGTGTACGTTCCTGTTATCTTTCCACCTCAAGGCCAGCACTTCATTGCATCTCAGTGTTGCTCCCCCCCCTTCACAATTTTTTTCCTACTATGGATTGTGGGAAGCCCTTCATATTCTTTAGACTGGAAGCTCATTGCAGCCAGGGACTGATGTTAATGTTTGTTAGCACTAATCACGCCCAGGGACTTGGACATTTAAAATTGTAATGTTTCCACTGCACAGGTACGTATGCTTAGAAAACTGTTGCTTTGTTTATGTGTATGCAAATGTGCTTTGATCTTTTGCTTGTCATTGGAGATTTGATGCACATAGCCAAGGGCTAACACAGTTGCAAATAGTATTATGTGTTCCTGCTCATCAGGTGCAATCACTTTAGACATACATGAAGAGACAGAGTGAAAAATACTGGTGGACATGTACTTCTATTGGACATGTGCCAATGTGCTAACAATACAACCTATCTTATATAAAGGGCTGCAGTGGGGTGAGGTTAGTTTGGCCTGAGAAGGCCAGGTTTTTTGATGTGATTTGTGGGGGAGAAGGAATGATATTGTTCATATTGACAAATGCCCAACTAGGGCTGTTTGTTTGCTGAAATTATTTTGCATTTTTTCCATCAAAAATCAAAAGTGGATTTATGTGGCCATGCTATCAATGTTGTCTGTGTATTGTTCCTGTTTGACCAGGCAAACATGCTTTGGGAGAATGTGCTGACCTTCTACCCTTTGATCTCATTGCTTAATCATGTACACAGAAATGCAGCTTCCAGCAGAACATGGTCATCTATGTATGTGTGTGGATTGTGGGCTGGTGGTGGGTGTTATATTTTGAATATATTTTAAAATATTATGTTGGAATGCTTTGTAAGAGTGACTGTTAAGTATGTTTCTATAATCTTGCAGATAAAAATGATGTGGACTGGTGGGTGAGTTGTAGTATGGAATGTTACCCATTATTCACTGAAAGTGTCCACTCTAAGGTTTAGACAAATTTTAGATTGTAAGCTCCTATGAGCAGGACCCTTAGAACCCAATTACTAACTGTTTTGCTAAATGTTTCTGCTGACAAAAAAAGAATGTACATTATCGAGCTTGTTTGCTGTGTTTTTTTTTTCTCTTTTCTTTCTTCTTTTTAATTAGTTTTGGGCGTGGTGGTTTTGGGGAAGGGCAATATCTTTCTTTTAAACCTTATAATTTCTATATGTATTTGTGCACCAAAAAAACAAATCTCTTCAGCACACCAGCAAGTAAATGATAATGGTGGAATCTTTATATATAACAGCTGTGGAGAATTGTAGGTAATTAATTCAGCTTGTGGCTAGGCAGTGTTGTATGTGTCAGCCCTGATTCACACTGGTGTGATTTGACATGTCAAATTGGCGGCAATTGCACTGTTCTAATTGGTGCGGTGCTGTAATTTCCAAAAGTAGTTTCTGTACTACTTCGGGGTGCGATTTTTATTGACATCAGTGCAGAAACCTGCACAGAAGTCTCTGAAATTCCCCTCACAGTCGGGACTGATATATGGGAATGAAGCTGAACTCGCACGATTTCCTCCCACTGTCAATGTGAACAAGGGCTCAAACTGGGCCTTTGTCTTTGTAATTCACCTGCTGCTATCCCAGGGACACCATTTCTTATCGAACTCCCTTAAATTTATCTTCAAATATCATATGTAGAAATACAGATTTGCATATCTGCAAATAAACAAAAGAATTTTCTTTTAATCGTGGTTGAGATTAAATATTCGCAGCTGCGATCAAAAGAGCATGGTTTCACCTTCTGACACGGTAATTAGTCATTGTAATCACCCGGAAGTTCCTGTGCTGGTCAGGATCTCTATCAAGCTGGACATGGCGAGTAAGGATAAGCTCAGGCGTGTCTGCATTCGGCACATGCAGAGCCTGCCAGGAAGTCAACACTGCAGAGTGCTAATCACAAGCAGTGAGACATTGTCCCGATGCGTGGCTGCAGAGATCGGAAATGTCTCACTGCCTGTGATTAACGCTGTGCAGTGCTGACTTCCTGGTGGGCTCTGCATGTGCAGTATGCGAACACTCCTGAAAATCATCCTTAATGGCGAGGTCCCTCTTTAGCAAAGAGGAGGTGCTGCGTGCTCATTTGCTGGATAAGCGTAGGATATATACTTGTTTTTTTTTTGTTGAGGCTAGTAAATAAATGTACATAATTTTGTGGGGGTGGATGTGATAGTTAGATTTGGTGTGGGTGGGGTTCATTGATTTGTTTGGCATCACCACACATTTGCCTCAATGATAACTGTTCATATCTGTGCTACTTCAAGTTGCAACAACTTCAAAGTAGTCCCTGTACTACTTTGGTGTGACTTTCATGTGATTTGAGGTACATAGGGCGCAGTATTACACAGGCATTCCCAGAAGTTGGGGCCAAGTTGCAGCAGAAAAGTGGCAGAAAAATAGTGTGACTTTCAGGTCACTGCAGTGTGAATGAGATTCATGGATAATACCTTTGAATTAGGCACTATTCTCACTTGTGCATCCTGCTAGTGGGTCAAATTCGTCCCTGCACTACTTTGGTTTGACTTTGATTCGATTTGAGGTCCATATACTGCAAGATTACACAGACATTGGTCACACAATTGCAAATGGGGCCTAATTCAAAGGTGTCATCAAGGAATCTCATCAGGTTCTTTTCACACTTGTACGACTAGAAAGTCCTGCGATTTTTCAGCGCTTTTTGCTGCAAATTTGATGAGATTTGAAGCAATGCCAGTGTAATCTTGAGGTCTATGGATACAGGAGATGCAGGACAAGTCGCATAAGTGTAAAAAGGGGCCTTAGGGCCAGTTCACACTGCTGTGCTGTCCGACATCGGATGTGATTTGCCCTACACTGCAAATCACAGGCAATGTCTGTGTGATGCAAACTCAGCTATACAGATTGTATGGCTGAATTTGTATCGCATATGGACCAAACTCTTAGAGGAGCCTTTTTTTGGTCCGCAGCAGAATCGGATCTCTCGTCCCCCCTCTTTTACTGTGGCCACACCATTTTTTTTTTAATTTTGGCGCAGGGTTCCCCTTAATATCCATATCAGACCTGAAGGGCCTGGTATGGATTTTGGGGGATCCCTCACGCAATTTTTTTTTCGTGCGGGGTTCCCCTTAATATTCAGAGCCTGATAATGGACTTTTTTTCAATGATTTTTATCTATAGTTCCGGGATCCAACAATAAATTACAGCTGCCAGCAGTTTTAAAAGACATCAAAACGCCTTGTCCCTATGTTGATGTCCCCTTGCCCATTGGTTATCAGAATCTGGAAGCCCCCAGATCCCGCCCACCGTATGTGAATGGGTATCGGGTACATTGTACCCCTACCCATTCACCTAAAAAAGCAATGAAATGTGACAAAAGACAATAGCCAGTTTTTGACAATTCCTTTATTAAAAATGTATTTTTTCCCCACTTCTTCCTCCGGTCTTCCTTCGGTTTCTCCTTCCTCCAGATGCTTCTTCCTCCATCTCCCTCCGCTTCTTCCTCTCGTCTTCTCCATCTTCCTCTGGCTTCTTCTTCCCCCGCTTCATCCTCTGGTCTTTCTCCTCTGCCCATCCCATCACCGACCCGCTGAACATGAAAACAACGACCCTCCTGCAATGCTGCAGCCAGACGATCTATAACTGCTTCCATAGCGCACATTTCATATATAACTATGGGGTGTGGCCGCCCGATGACATCAACAGGAGACTTCGCCCCCTTGTGACATCACTGACCTATCATGTCCCGGGTGGTGAAGTCACAAGAGGTGGGGTCTCGGAGTGACATCATGCGCCCCATCACAGCATCAGAGGAGGTTCGTTCTTTGAATATTCAGTCGAAATGAGGGAGCGGCAGAGGAGAAAGACTGGAGGATGAAACGGGGGAAGAAGAAGTCGGAGGAAAAGGGAGAAGACTGGAGGAAGAAGGTTTGAGCCCCATTGACTTCCATTATTCCCACATATGTGATCTGACAGGCATGTTTGCCGGCAATAGTGCTCCTTTCCATTTGCATTAGCGCCCATTTTCTGAGAGTTGAAGTCTTAATTGGCCTTAATTGGGCGCTATTTTCCAGGACTGCAGGATAATTTATCGGCGCTATAGGAAATGACCCTCTATGTATTCTAGAGAGCTTTCTGATATACCTACCATTGCTACCCTGAGGAAGACTCAATTAGTTGAACCGCATCGGGGCTCTGGATCTATGCAATCAGGATCACCAGATTTTGTTTAATGAATTATCTCTTTAAATGTTGTTGTGATATATTGTTTGACATTTTGCCAATTCCCCCCATACTGTCTTTTGAAAGGGGATAATTTTAATGAATTTTCAATGAATATTTGACTTTTTACATATATATGTCATATATCTTTTTGGTATCAAGAAGTCCCTCCCTCGTCCCCAATTTTTCCTTGTGTATTGTATTGCTTGAATTTGGGACTGATACCAGGTCTTTTGAAGTCCAGCTGCTCAACTGATACCACTTTAACTATGTATTCTTTAAACAGGGAAATGTACAATATGCTAGTAATCCTTAATTACAATTCAAAGTTGTCTTCCAAAACAGGCATGGCGATCCTTGCCATGGATTTGTATGCTAGTCTGTAAACAGAACCACCAGAACAGGAAGATTTATAGTTACTTTTCTGCTGAGTGCATCCAATTCAGTCCAAAGACTCAAACAGCCTGCGTTAAAATAACATAGAGAAGATTGTCAGGTTGTCTCTGTGTCTTATTTTTTATTTAATTTTTAGTATTTAAAAGGTTTATTTTGCTGTCCTAATCCCTGCTGAGGGATTTTCCCTCAGGATATATTCTGATTTATTCTGGTGAGCTGGAAAGAAAATCATAGGAAATCCAAAATTGTACAGCTATTGTCAGAACAGGGGACAAAGGGAATGGGGACCTTCTCCAGCCACAATTGGATAAGAGGAAATTTCCATTCACTCTATAGAGATTTCCTCTCATTCTCTTTTAGTGTCTCTGGAACATGAAGTGGGAAAATGTCCCCAATAAAATGCAGAAAGTAAAAATATTCCATGCTCTATGGAAAGAGTAGACTAAGAGCAACTAATAAGAGACCTAGTCCCTTTTTTTTCTACTACTGTACATGCATTTCAGATTTGGGAATTTTGAGTCTCATGCAGCAACATTTTAAAAAAAATGGGAGGGGAGAGGGGAGGAGAGAGAAGAATGGATACTGTTGTTTTTTTTTTTCTGGTATTTTTACGCCTACAGAGGCGGTACCAGGATATGGTTCTGGATAGGTGGGAGGGGAGGTGAGAGGGATAAGAAAATGGTATATATTTGTAATGGAAGAATGAGAAGGCAACTTTAACAATGAATACTGATGGGGATTTAGCGAAGCAATGTGATTGGATGTTATTGGATAAAATTGGTGAAAGGCGTATATCACTGTGTTGTAATGGTAAAAAAAAGGAAAAAAAAAGAATTAAAAAATAAAAATAAAAATGGAGGTTTTGTAGTGCCAAGTTTTCCACTATGAGGTTAAAGTATATGTGAATCTTCACCTCGTAAAACAAATTCAGTCTTAGGTCCCTTTCACAAGGGGATGTCCGTTTTCCCTACTTCGCTTGCTCAGCAGGACTCACTCCATTGATCCCTGCTGAGCCGGCTGATGACAAGTCCGTCTCTGCACTCTGTGCAAGGACAGAACTGTCAGAGAGTCCGCTCTCCCCTATGAGTGGATCGGATGATTATGGACCGCCTGTCCGTTTTCATCTGATCCGATCCACCAGACGGATATAAAATAGGACACACATCCGTCTGGATTTTGCGGAGCGGATTGGGGTGGATTGGACATGTCACCACTGACATCTGACACTTCATAGAGCTGTATGGAGCAACGTTCAGATCTGCCTGAAAAAACTGACAGGCAGATCTGAACTGTGTGAAAGGGGCGTTGAAAAGAAATTAATGGCAAAACATTTGTGAGAGTGTGTGTGTGTGTGTGTGTGTGTGTGTATATATATATATATATATATATATATATATATATATATATATATATATATATATATATATATATATAAACATTATAAATATATTTTTTACCCTTTTTTTTATAAGCAATCACATACCCTCTATTCTCAGCCACATAAGGAGCTCAGAGAGATGGGGAGGAGAAACAGAAGTCCACTAGTCTTACCAGTGAATGGGTGTGCAGGGTTGGGGGGGGGGGGGGGGGTCATCAGTGGAAGTGTGATCATTGGAGGAGAGCAGACATAACTAGGAAACTACTCACATTGTGCTCTCATGTCTAGTATGGTCGGTTTTTAATAGAAAAGCAGAAGGACTGACAGGAATACAAAGAGAACAGGATACTTTTTTTATGCAGATACCTAATAGAGCAGGCACATATCAGGAATATGAAATGTTGGAGTAACATATTATTTAATAAAAAAGGCTAAATATAAAGTAGGATTTATTTAATAGACCCAAATAATAGTGAAATGTTTATTTTATAATCGACCCAAATTATAATGATTTCCCTTTTCCCCTGTATGTCTCTGCATAACCTTATAAATATTTCTGTAGGTTTAGTCTCCAAAAATACTGAGATCACATAATATATTGTAATTATTTTCATACAAACAACAACAACAATTTTAAGCAGAGCATTTGCAAGGCAATAAACATGCTGAAATTACTTTAATAACATTGATTAGTAGCAGGCGCATTCAACAACAAACCTGAACAAATCAAAAGTAATAATCTGGAAATAACGTCATCCCAATTCCATAGTCATGTCATTAGCTGTAATAAATAAAATGTTAAATCATACTGAGCATTGAATCAGGGGTTGAAATTCAAGCATGCTTACAAATATTCATCAGAAGTATTCTTGTGACACACAGGGCTCTTAAGAGTACCAAGAACCTATGTTTTTTTTATAAAAAATAATGTTGTTTAGCAAGGAACATACATTCTACATTAACCACTTCCATACCGGGCATTTTCACCCCCTTCCTGTCCAGGGCAATTTTCAGCTTTCAGAGCTGTCACATTTTGAATGAGAATTGTGCGGTCATGCGATGTTGTACCCAAATTAATTTTGATCATTTTTTCCCCCACAAATAGAGCTTTCTTTTTGTGGCATTTGATCACCTCTGCGGTTTTTATTTTTTACGCTATAAACAAAAAAAGAGTGACAATTTTGAAAAAAAAAACACAATATTTAATATTTTTTGCTACAATAAATATCCCAAATCCTTAAAAAAAATTTTTTTCCTCAGTTTAGGCCAATATGTATTCTTCTACATATTTTTGGTAAAAAAAAAAATCGCAAAAAGCGTATATTGGATTGCGGAAAAGTTATAGCGTCTACAAAATAGGAGATAGAATTATGCCATTTTTATTTTTTTTACTAGTAATGGTGGTGATCTATGATTTTTATTGTGACTGCGATATTGCAGTGGACCAGTGACATTTATACAGCGATTGGTGCTATAAAATGCATTGATTACTGTATAAATGTGACTGGCAGGGAAGGGGTTAACACTAGGGGGTGATCAAAGGGTTAACTGTGTGTCCTAGGGAGTGATTCCAACTGTAGGGGAGGGGACTCACACGGGGAGGAGACCGTTTGGTGTTCCTCTGTAATGGGAACACACGGATCGGTCTCCTCTCTCCTGACAGGATGTGGATCTGTGTGTTTACACACACAGATCCACATCCCTGCTCTGTGACGAGCAATTGCGGGTGCCTGGCGGACATCGCGGTCACTGGGCACGCGCATTGGGTTCCAAGTGATGCAGCGGGGGCCGGAAATTCAGGGAATCAGAGGACGTCATACGACGCCAGCCCGGAGGGACGAAGGGTTCCTGCGGGTGTCATATGACAATACAGCGGTAGGGAAGTGGTTAATAATTATGCTACCAAAATGAGGGTGTGCTGTAAATTGCCTCTAGCATTGCTCCTGTTTCTTCTTGCTGAAGCCCTGAGCCATGTATCACTGCATTTTAAACAGTATAGGAACTTATTTTTCATATTTTACATAGCTATACCTGAAAAAGGGGCCAGCCTGAAGTCATCTAGCAGGACCTAATTTTCTAACTAAAGTTCCACTTTAAGAAATCTAATCTCAAAAAAATTACTGCATTCGTTTAAAGGATAACTGTACATTTGTGTCAGGGACCGTGATCCAGGCAAAGACAGAAAATGTGGTATAAATCACAACTTTAATGTAATAATACAAAATTACAGATTAGGCCAGTTTTAAGCCCCATACACACTGCTGATTTTTGTCTTCAGATTTACCAAAACCATGTAGTGCAAAGGCCTGCCCGATTGCATACAAGTTGAAACTCCTAAGGTTGGACCTTATATTATATGGTTTTGGTAAATCTGAAGACAAAAATCAGCAGAAAATCTGATAGTGTGTATGGGACTTTAGGAAGACAAAATGGGTAATCAGACAAGCTGGGATCGGGAAGCCAGAAATCAGCGTTGTCAGCAGCCAAAGATCAGGATCAGGAATCAGAAGAAATGTCAGCCAGGCAAAGTCATAACAGGACCACAGCAGAGATGTTGACCAGGCGAAGGCAATGGAGGTAATTAAGAAGGCATTTTAAATAGCAAAAAGGGACTGGATGCAGGCTGGACTATTGAGGCAGGTAATGGTAACTGTGACTGATCCTATCCCACACTCCGCTGAGTGTTTCCATCGGTAATACCACTTCCTCCAGTCTGACCATCAGCGAGATATATTATTATAGCTGCATTGAATACAAGTCTAGCCAAAAATAGCTTGTAGAATCTTGAATGATTTATTGGACAGAATACAGCCTTTTTACACACTTTTAACAAAAGGGATTAGATAACGAGGTAGGGCTGGCTCATGGATACTCCCCCCTCCCCTCTAGCACAACTTAAAAGACAATTATATAATGAACATGTTAATTAACACAGCACTTAAGGCAGCCTAGGTGACCAGACAGTCCGTCTCCGGAGGTCAATGTGATCAGCTCTTTCATTGATCATGTATTGTTCAGAATTAACAACCAAGAATAACCAAGAATAACAACCAAGAATAGTCATTTGGCAAATCCAAGAAAACCTTCCTACAATAGCAGAGTTGATGACATCAGCATCTTCTATGAGCCCCAACATTATGAATCAGTCACTATTTATAAAATGGCAAATTACAGGGTTCCCAGAGTCTGTGTGTCTTGGGGGAATATGGACCTGAATCCAAAGTAACAACACCTCCAGGGTCCCTAGGCATACAGCTCACAAAGAGCACCATTTCCCCAAATGCCAGGGCACATGATCGGTGGGGGAAGAGGCTAGAATTCAGTCCCCTCCAAAAGCCTCTGTCCTGGCTAGGCCTGTCACAGTAACCAGGTGAGTCACTGCGGGAAACAATGGCTGGTAATTAACTGACAACTGAGCAGCCTTGAGAAGAGAGCAGCTAGAAGCCCAGCCCTGACAATTTGAAATCCAATAGCTGTTAACATATCAAGAGTTTTCAAACAAATTTTCATATATAGCCTTTTACCTATACATTCCGCTTGTAGCCTGCACTGCAACAGCAGAAAAGAAGTGAGGAGTGATGGGAAATTTGCTCCACATATCTGAGTGATTAAGTGGGGTTTATTTACAAAACCGTCACTACCAAGAGCTTTAATTGTGATTTCTATACTGCACTACATTCATGTAACCAAAGGAGATCACAAATTGCTAGAAGCAGGCAGATTCCTGTCTGAGCCAGCTGTTTGTTATTCCCTTTTTTTAGAATGTGTTCATCCCTTATTGAGAAATATGTATATGGAACTCAAGCATGCTGGAAAACCTTATTTCCATTGATCTTGAATCATTCCCATTTTCATTTCATGTGAGTAATCCTAACTGCACGTGCTATCAGAAAAGTCACCCACAACAAACAGGATTATCAAAGTGGTGGTCAGAAAGTTATGACTCTAAGGCCCCTTTCACACGGGTGCATGGATTTTGCTTGCCCAGCGGGGAATCACTCCTTAGATCCCCGCTGAGCAGGCGAATGACACTGTGATGAGTCCTGCTTTCCTCTATGGGGAGGTCGGATGAAAACGCACAACCTTTTCTGTTTTCATCTGACCCCATACGATCTGATCTGCCGGATGGATGGAAAATAGGACCATCCGTCTAGATTCGGTGGACAGCATCAGATCGAATAGCGGCAGATTTCAGCAGTCATGTCACCGCAGACATCCACTGCTCCATAGGCATGGATGAAGTGTCTGATCGGGTCCAGCTGGAAAACTGACAGGTAGACCTGATCAAACAGCCCATGTGAAAGGGCCCTAACAATATACTAGAAAAGAAGTTTGGTGCAACCAATACACAGACCACAAGAAATGTGCCCCTCTATACCTCCAAAAAATGTATCTGATTCAAGATCAAATCAATGAAATGTGTCAGACATGTGACCTGATTAACATCATCGGTACATATGCTGCTAGACCATGCTCCATCTCTGTGTATATGTGAATAGAGATATTGGTATTTCTGAAACTATTTGATCACACATCAGTGTACTCATGCAGAAGCAACTGCGATACCAGAACTAATCTCAGACTTGACAAGTGTGGATTTCCAGACTCACAGAACAGTAGGATGTCCATGAACGACTGTGTTTGCATCACTTGTCACTAGATGACACACCATCACTTTTATGTCTATAACTCATTGCTAAAGTAATAGATGTTATAAAAAGGGCTTTTGTAAGGTTGTCTCTCTGTTTACTGACACATAGACAAGTTGTCAACCGTTAGCAAATCCATCAAAGTTGCTGAATTCATATTAGATTTTATTACCTGACAAAGTGGTGTATTGCTGAATTCTACAGAATCCGTCGTTACATCACAAACTTTAAAAAAAAAGTGGATTTTTTTTTCTTTACAGATAGAAGGGTGTTTTTAATGCAACTTCACTAAAAAATCACAAAGAGTGCAGACATGAGAGAAACTGCAGAATTTGTTCAGTAACATTGTCATAAAGTAAGCTTTATTTATGATATTGTTATTTCCTGTTCAGAGACAATGCATGTACGAGTGGGGGGATTATAATGTCATACGTAAGTACTTCATTTATCATGTCAATGTGGTCAATAATAATAATATAATTCATAACTTTAAAAAATATAATTTAGCAAAAGACTTGGTTAGCTGGTGATATGCAGACAAATAGCTGGTCCACCCTCACCTATCTGGCATACAGTAAAGCTATTTTAAGTGGTTGTAAACCTCAGAAATTAAAAAAATCACCAGAGCACATCCCTCTATGGTTTGTACTAGCCTCAATCCAAAGCACTTTCTCTTCCCTCTGCTATCTGCATGACTCACTTCTGACAGGTTATGCAGACACAAAAAAAGCAAAACACTGCGCTACTTAAATCAAACTAGCAGCTAACATTCAAACATACAAAGTTATAATAAATGTGGAAAAATAAAAATGTAGCGCTCAACAAACATTAGACTAAAAAAATATTTTTTTTGAGTGAGTATAAGTGACCTATACTCAAAAAAGGGAAAGCTATTGTACTAATTATAAAACGGGTGCAAACCACAATGTGTGCAGAGTATAATCCCTGGTGCTATATAGATACAACAGTGCATAAACAATGTAGTAACAGTGGGGTCACATGACGCGGATCCTGAAAAGTAAACTATTGACAGTTCATCAATCTGTACAAAAGTCCACTTATATGGAGAGAGAGTGACCAATCTTCTCAAATAGACTTTGAATCAAGGTACCAAGGAGACATTTCTCGATAATCTGTTGGTCTGTGGAAATATCTTTAGATGCAACAATCTGAAGGTATAAAATGGATACGCTTACCAAAACAGTTGGACCCGCATGCCATACGACAATGGGTCTAAAGAGCTTGTAATCCCAAAGGATTGTACTCCAGCCTCTGGAAGGAAGGGTCACAATATGGTATCCTCTTGAGAGCGTCCACGGTCCCGAATGGAGATAGGTAGACGAATAATTACCAACTAGTGATTCCCATACTCAAGGGTGGCGGTACCTCAAGAACCCAATGTATCCCACTTCCAATTCCGGGGTTCAGATAAACAGGTACAACTTTAGAAGGCTGTGGATCGATGGATCGATTTGAGTACAACCAGTCTCATCATAGATAGATAGACTGGCAGAGATTTGATCCATATATGGTTGGCTTAAAACAACTTCAGTAAACAAATGTTTATTGTTATTTAACCTGGCCTGGTCAGAAGTCACTTTAGAACAATCTTAAAGGGGTGCATGCATGTATGGCATATCACAACAACATTGATTATTAGGGGACAAGATAAGTAAGAGAACATGCCGTACAAGTGTCTAACGTACAGTGAACCTATTCAGAGGACTACAGCTAATGACTACAGTACTAGTGTCCAGTGCATAAGCAGCTAGCTGGACAGGAAGCGATGTGACTTGGCAGAGGTGACGGAAGGTCCTGGTAGTGAAGGAACTGGTGTACAAGAGTCAAGCTTCAAGGGAAATATATGGATCAATGTCACTTGGAGTCAGGGCTGGACTGGGACAAAAATTTGGCCCTGGACTTCATCCAGACCGGCCAGCTCCAGTTTTGAAAACACGCACAAAAACAGTATGCTGTGCACTTGCACGAGAGTGACGTCATCACGGCCCGGCTAGCCACATAGCAGGAGTATGCAAACCCAGAAGCAAGACCAGGTGAAGGGGGAACCCCCGGCAGCAGTGACAGCGCACTACTGAAGGGCTTTGCTTCAAAGGTAAGTTTGTCACGTGACAATAAAATCATGCCCACACTGTAAGGGCTTGTTTAGGTCCAGGCAGCATGAAAAAGGAAGATTTGCTTACTTGATCCTCCATCCTGTTAGACTGGTCCTCAGAGTCTTCTCCCCCCATGCTCCAAGGTCTTCTGATGTCATCAAGACTGATGCAGAAACCATAACACCAATTTTTCCCATTGGGCCCCCTTCATTCTATAGGGTCCTTCTTCTAGGCCCCCTACATACCATACACCCCCTACATTCCATAGGGTCCTTCTTCCCATTGGGGGCCCCCTTTATTCCATAGGGTGCTTCTGATAGGGCCTCTACATCTCAAGTCTTCATTCCTTAGGACCCCTTCTTCCCACAAAAGCCTCTTCATTCCATGGGTCCCCTGGTGATCTTTTATTTTCCAGCCCCCCTCTACCCCCTGGAGTCCCCCTGTCACCTGCCCAAAGCCTGGTTCTGCATTATATATTTTAAAATAAAAAACTAATGCACACACCTATTTTTGATCAACCGCAGTAGTGAGAAGCTGCCAACATCAAACAGGTTAACACACACCCACAGATAAATTGAATATATAGCAAAGGATGTGACGCTAACCAGAATAACATCAAAAATCCATTTGGTGCAAATAATGATTGAAATAATATGCAAAATCCAACATAGCTAAAAGTACATCAAAAGTGTCAATTAATATTGAAATGTGCATAAAAAATATTCAGCAAAAAATTCATATATAAACCATTCATTAGAAAACCATTATAACCATTGCATATAATGGTTTTATAATTAACCATTATATCCAAACTATGTGCTTGTTATTAAAGCGCAAAAAGAATGCAAAAAAAAAAAAGAAGGGGGTTTTAGATATAAGCATGGTTTATGTATGAATTTTTTGCAGAAAATATTTTTATGCACATTTTAATATTAATTGACAGTTTTGGTGAACTTTTAGCTACCGTATGTTGGATTTTGCATATTATTTTAATCATTATTTTCACCAATATATATGTATATATATATATATGTATACAGCCATATTCTATATACAGCTATATGCTATATACAGTATATATATATATATATATATATATATATATATATATATATATATATATATATATACACAGCTATATACAGTATATATATATATATATATATATATATATATATACACAGCCATATTCTACAGTATATACGGCTATACAGTATATATATATATATATATATATATATATATATATATATATATATATATATATATAGATAGCTATATGCAGTGTGTATGTATATATATATATATATATATATACAGTATATATATATATACAGCCATATTCTACAGTATATACAGCTATACAGTATATATATATATATATACAGCCATGTGCTATATATAGTATTCAATGGCTGTGCTGGGCCGGCTACCTGGACGGGTTCCAGCAGCACCACCATCCTCCAACCTTCCTCGTCTGCCAGGGACTTCTCTGCCTGTCGGCTGCTCTCAGGACATCACACGGCGGCCCCGGCTCATTTAAACTCACAGCGTCTGTTACCGCGGGGGCCGCCAGAGATAGCCGAGTTTTCTTAGCTGGAGCTGAAGAGCTGTCGGAGAGGAGGGGGCGGGGGAAGCCGAGCGGTGACGGAAAAGGACGACTGTGGGCCGGAGGTGGCCGAAGATCTGTGCAGTGCCAGTGTTCTGAGAGGGCCGAGTGGGGGCGGAAAGAGCCGAAGTGCGCCGCACTGCGCTCGGAAGTACAGCGGTGCTCAAATTAATGGCTGTGCGAGCAGCACAGCCATTAATTTGGCAGGCTGTCAATGAAACCGGCCCACTCAGCCATCGGCCCACCGGGAAACTCCCGGTAGTCCCGATGGCCAGTACATGCCTGCTTGGAGTTAGGTGACAGGTAACTGGGCTTGTGGTGTCTGGTACAGGCTCAGCAGTATTGGCTCAAAAATGCTGCACCAGAGAGGAGTTAAAAAGGTATTGAAGATCTGTTATTCATAGTGTACAGAGTGTAATGAGTTATAGAAAGGGCCGGTATCACCATAAGGCAGTTCAGGCAGGCGCCTGAGGGCACCAGGGCAGCGGGCACAGTAAATTCATACCTTCTGGGTTAGTCATGGAGTCCCAGTGAAGCCTGGAGCAGAGCCAAGTGACTTTGCTCCAGTCACTTGCCTAGCATGAACATGCTAGTGTGGGCACCAGTGCCACCAGCCCTGCTGCTTATGCAGGGTGTTTAATATCCCACACATCGCGATCTCCACTTTGCACGGCACCCAGAAACTGTCCCCGACCCCACTTACCTTTCACAGAGCCTCCTCCTCCTTGGCCATGATGTATTCCTGTAAACAGACAGGAGGAGCTGGGAGGAAAGACATCGCCGAGCACGTTCCGCACTGATCTGAGGTCTGTGAGTACACACATTTGACAGATGACACTTGTGGGGGGGAGAGAACACAGCAGGAAGGTGAGGGAGACAAGCTGGAAATAAATATTGGCATTGACTTGGGGGGAGGAGGGGGGCTAAGAGGATACTGCATGTCCTAGGGGGCCTTTTGAGAGGAGAGAGGACTTGTGCTGGGGGAGGGGGGATGGATATTAAATCTGAACACCACCACCCCAGCGCAAGTGCTCTCAAAAGGTCCCCTAAGTTGTGCCATGCCCATAGTCTCTGACCACCTCTAGTGCCATGCCCACAGTCTCGTCCCACCTCTTTTACCATGTCTGCAGTCTCTACCCACCTCTTGTGCAATGCCCACAGTCTCTGCCCACCTCTTCTGCCATGCCCACAGTCTCTGCCCACCTCTTGTACCATGTTTGCAGTCTCTGCCCACCTGTTGTGCCATGTCTGCATTCTCTGCCCATTTCTTGTGCCATGTCTGCAGTCTCTGTCCACCTCTTGTGCCATGCCCACAATCTCTGCCCACCTCTTGTCCCATGTTTGCAGTCTCTGCCCACCTCTTGTGCCATGCCCGTAGTCCCTGCCCAGCTCTTGTGCCATGTCTGTAGTCTCTGCCCACCTCTTGTGCCATGTCTGCATTCTCTGCCCATTTCTTGTGCCATGTTTGCAGTCTCTTTCCACCTCTTATGCCATGCCCACAGTCTCTGTCCACCTCTTGTACCATGCCCACAGTCTCTGCCCACCTCTTGTGCCATGACCACAGTCTCTGCCCACCTCTTGTGCCATGCCCGCAGTCTCTGTATACCTCTTGTGCCATGTCTGCAGTCTCTGCACACCTCTTCTGCCATGCCCCCAGTCTCTGCCCACCTCTGCAATGGGACATAACCTTAGAATTTCTGTCCCTGTCAGCTCACATTACATCCCTACCCCCATCTGGGCTCTTCACAGCAAGGGCTTTATTTGCTGAAGGAGGGTAACGTGTGGCTGCATGCATAGTCTCTATAAGACTCTATAACTACAGAGGGTCAATGCTTCAGGTAAACAGTTCAGAACACAAACAGCTACTTGAGCTTATCCTCATAAACAGCTTCCCTCTCTGTGAAGTCCAGGGAAGCTCTGGTAACACAAAAGGCTGGCGAAATCCAAGACTCAAGGACCGTGGGCAAAGTACTGAAACTGGAGTACTCCGGAACAATAAGAAAGGGGCTCCCCACAGTAGTTGGGTCTTTGGGAGAAGCAGTGTCTGCCTCCCTGCCTGTTCTGGCAGTGGAGGACCACTCGCCTGGTTGCAGATGCCCATGACTAAGCTCCAGGGGGCGGAGCAAAACACATTGGGGGTGTGGCCTGGCGGGAGCCAGGCTGAGGCTGTCTCTCTCATCACCATAGGACTTTGTGGATGTGCAGCACCAAGGATCGTTCCTCTCTTCCTTCTTGCAAATCACTTACCTAGCTACCTCTACCTCAGCAGTTGTGGCGAATGTATTTTTTTTGTGTGTGTTTGCATTTATGTGCTCAGGTTTTGCTTCAGTCTCTGAATCTTGAATGTTATCTAAAAAAAAAGTCAAAGTAGTACTTCAGACAAATTCATTACAAATCGATGAAGCATGCCTGAATCTTTTAACATTATCACTGTGAGTGCATTACTTTACTGATGTTTACCACATTCTTTTGAAGTGCTATAACCCCTAGGCTATTATGCTGTACTTAAGTCAGCCCTGGCTGTAATATATATTTTTATATATATATATATATATATATATATATATACATATGTATGTATATATATATATATATATATATATATATATATATATATATATATATATATATATATATATATATATATATATATATATTTATATTTATATTTACTGTATATATAGATACATAGTTTTTTTTGTTTTTTTTACACAATTGGATACATTTTAAATAAAATATTATTGACTATTGCTTCCCTGCCTCAGAAAATCTTCTAATAACATGGTTCTATATTTCTAAGTCAGAGCAGATTATAAATCCCAGATTCAGCTATGCACCCCATAGAGCAGAAAGTTTGTACTGTTGCTTGTTGAAAATACAGAACATTCTTATAGCCTGTGATAGACAAGTCATTGGGATTCAAGGCCTGATCATGTTGATCACTGTAATCAGGACCACTTTAATCCTGACATCGATTTAGGACTGTATTAAATCTAAAAACATTGCAATTACTCTTTGAAAGGCTTCACAGCGGGATACCCAAATCATTTGACTCACCCATTTTCCTAGTCACTGACTCTTTGTTTTAGCACTCATATACAACGCCATACCTTCATAGCCAATGTCCTAAGCCATCTACACTCTATTAAAATCTCCAGTATTTCCACTGGAAAATGTGAACATTTTACCATATGATAATTAGTACACCAACAGTATTCATTTTTTAGCATAATTTGCTGTTCATTTTGAAATATACACATTACATACATTGCATTATGATACAGCACCGAATTGGGACCATTTACTAAAAGTTTCCTAGAATAGCAATGCTCTTTTGCTTCAGATTGTTGACCTCAGTAAATAAAGAGTTAAAACATGAGCCCTCCTCCTGATTCCAACTAACTGGTTAAAGCTGAACTCAAGGTAAACATTTAAATCCAATGTTGAAACACATATATATAGTTGTAGTAATACCTACTAAAAGATTTTTTTTTCTGTCCCACAAGTCATTCGATTGTCACTTCAAAGTAGACAGAAAAGCTGTTGACCTGACAATACAGCCTGCTCACCTTCTTGGTCCAAACCAGTAAAGAAGCAGAAGCAGACTAATGAGTTGTCAGAATATCTGCATGCAGACGACCTGGTTTCTTGCACTGTCTCTCTGTCTCCTAGTTTTAGTCCTACTCTTCAGGAAACTGGTATGTACACTACATTTAAAAAATAATAATTTTAAATAACGTTTGTGCAAAGTGCACTACTATGTAAACAGGGGTGCACAGTAAGGGCCCATTCACATGTGGTGACCAGCATTTTTCAGCTCACCAGAGCACCAGTCACCACTAGGACATGCAGAAAACATTTGTTTTCTATGTGTCCTGTCCACACTGCACTTAAACCCAGAGCTGCAGACATTCTGCATTTTATCGTAGCACACATGACGGCATCGCAGGACACTATACAGTAGAGCATTGCCCCGTGCTAATGTACAATGACACGAATGAAGTGTCACTTTGCACACTTCAAATAAATTTGAATGACAAAAAAAAGTAACTGTGTGATGGGCTGAAACCACCGCCACACTGCAGCTGTAACGGACAACTCCGGCACACTAGACAGCCGTGGTTCAGTGTGCGGCAGCTCTCGGAGCCGTGTGAACTGGCCCTAATATGTGAGTTTTAATTACATATTTCTTATAACATAAAGCCCGGCCAGAGCCACTCCAAGGGCTGAAAATCCTTGGCAGGGAAATTGGGTAAATAGTACGATAAAGCCCTGGCAATCACCAATTATTTTTGTTGGAATTGGGGGGTAGGGGAAAAGGAAAGGGAGGGGGAAAGGAGGGTAAAAAGAAAGAAGAGGGGGAAAGCAGGGCCAAAAGGCAGAAGGGGTACAAAGAGGATAGGGTGGACCAGAGTGGTCCATAGGAGGAGAGAGAGAGACTGAGAGGACTCTAATGGTTTCCCCAGGTCTTTCCCTCTGCTCTCTTAATTACATAGTTTAAATAGAAAAACAATTGATTTTATGGAAAGCAATATAGTCTCTGCATTTCCTCTTTGAACTGAAGTCCATATGAAGTATTTATACTGATATTTCTACAGCTATAACCCTGTGAAGTAAAAAGCCAATAGACCGTATCCATAAATGGTCTATCAAGAAGACTGAGTTGTGCAGTTAGACCTCCAAATAGGTCAAATTTTGGAAATCTACCCTTATTCAAAGTAGAGAAAGATGGGTAAGGGCCCACTTAGATCTATGCATTGCGGTAACTCAGTTTATAACAAATGTTACAAAAATGCACTGTATTCAGTGTACCCTGTAAGGTGTGCTGCAGCCCCATTCATTTGGAATTCTTCCCCAATCCTCTAAACCAACACCTACGACACATCTGCTTTGCAGCACACTATAACAAATATTGCAGATCTGATTTTAGGTCCATTGTCGTATATTGTAACCTATTCCAATAACTATTCCTAGTCTTAATGCAATGCATGTTATTTTGCAACATACACATACACATTTTTTGCTCAGCCATACACTCTTTTACTATGTTTTATTTTACATTTGTATGTATTTGTCTTTGGAATATTTTTTTTACACTGCCTGTACTACCTTCCTTTTTTATATCTGGTACATTATACACTGCAATATATCAATATATAAAAAAAAATGACATGAAATTTTGCTATAGAGATTAAAAACAGAAGTACATAAAGTCAATTATTTCATATATAAAAGTAGGACTTACTGTTGTACGTATCAAGACAGAGACACATTTTGTGTTTATTGCCATGTCTTCGAGATATTATACTCATATGTAATATTAGATATATTGGAGTGTTTTGATGTGTAATTTCCATGCCAGTGGGCCACCCTACTATGAACCCCCTTTTTCTACTTCTTTTTCTGTTTTGTCTCTTTGAGTTGGTGACCTCCCAGTATAGAGATGTTTAGTTATTTAATTAAGGACCCCCACTGCTGCTTTGTCAGCCCCACATTTTTTATTTTTTATTTTTTTTCAAAAAATTTTATTTTCAGTATAACAAGATACAGAGAATTACAACCTCATTACATGGATGCTTCATAAAAGGAAAAAGAGGTGGACAGTCAGCATGTTGTTTCTCAAGTAACAAACAATTCAAATGTAACATAGGACATATAACTGAGACGATGGGATTCATCTGATATAGGATAAAGTACATTTACATTTACATTTACGAACAGCATATAAATCTAACTAAGACCGAATCTTGAGCTTTAGTAACCCGTATGGTAATATCGATATCTCGATTTACTGAAGTGGATATAGGCCATGTGGAACATGGCTGTGTGGGGGATATGGGAGGGGGAGGGGCCATAGAGGGATAAAGGGATTGGAGTAGGGAATGGGACGTGGATACGGATGAGTGCTCCAACACTCGTCTCACAATATTAGTCAACAGATTGTACCATCATGGTTATCATCGTGATATAGCTTGAAAGGTATCAGAGGTTATGAATACTTGCCAAGGAGTCCACTTCGAACCAAATTTAGTCGGCGCATCTTTAGTGATATGGATCAGTTTTTCCATGTTAGCAATTTTGTCAACTCTGTGTAACCATTCTTTAATGGAGGGTGCATTAGAAGACTTCCAGTGGATCGGGATACACTGCTTGGCTGCGCTAATAAGATGTAGTGTCAGTGATTTTTGATAAGAGGATTTCAGGGAGGTATTATGATGTAGAAGATATTGGGCTGGAGTAAAGGGGACATTCACATTTGTTATCTTGTGTATTAATTCGTGAATTTGTTGCCAAAAGGGTTGTATAGCTGGGCATGCCCACCACAGGTGTAGAAGAGTGCCCCGGTGGCTATGGCATCTCCAGCAGGTATCTGGAGTATGAGGGTCCCAGGTATGAAATAAAGCTGGAGTTCGGTACCAACGACTTAGAATTTTGAACCCGTTTTCCTGTGTGGAGACATTTAGTGTGCCTTTATGAATGTTAAGCAATATCTTTTCCCATTCCTCACAGGAGAAGGATGTCTCTAGATCTCTTTCCCAGGTCTTACAGGCTAGAGAGGTCACATTTTTTATGATTATTAATGCTACATTATACACTGCCATTGGAGATTGTGTTCCTATTTAAATAATAATAAAGTTAGCATCTTAAAAAATCGATGAACATCTTACAAAACAATTGATTCTATTGCTAAAATTTTTACAACATATGCCCTTTGGATTTTATAAAATGTATTTTGCCAAAAAAACTGATCAGATTATTATAATAGTTATACTAATAGCAATCATTTTTATTTTTACAATTACTGTAATAATAGCAATAATGTTTATTTTTACAATTGCTGTAAATTTCAAGTGATCTGGTTAGTTATGATTTAATTTTCAACATTGAACTACTGTATATTGAAACAGTTTTTTTAAATAACATTTGACTGTTTTCTATAACACTCCTTGAATGCAGAAAATGCATGCTAAACTTAATCGCAAGCTGGGATTTTCTTACCAAACCTTTAACTTTGATCCGGTATGGTTACAGCTTTAAAATATTCTGAATGGCCGGGGAAATGCATTTTTCATGAGAGAAAAACATTCCCTTCAACTTCAGTTTATCTGATGTGATCAATGCATTTAGCCACACGCAAAATCAACACTATTTGCATGGTTGTAGGTGTGTTTGAACTTAAAATATGCATCCTATTCCTGTGAAGGAAAGAATGGAGAAAATGGATATTTCGCTCTCGCCTCCAGCACACTGTTTTGCATCGCAGATTAAAGGATTTTCAAAACTAACTGTGATTGTCTTGTCACGGTTGAGATACACATTAGTTGACTGAGCTGAGTATCAAATATGTGAAATTAGTTGCCATTAAAAGCTAGCTTTAGGCAGTTCATTTCTCATCAGCCGAGCTGCGAGAGCCTCCTGCTGTGGACAGTGAACATTTGCTTACTAAATATTGTTGCTAATCAAACTCTGCATTACAAATTGATGCTTCTAGAAGTATGGAGGTTAAAACACTGATGAAGAAAGTTTGCTGGGTGAATTGAGTTTAACCACTGAATGCCACATCATTTTATTACCAAATGCATTCCAAAATTCTCTATTTAAAAGACAAGGGCATTTTCCTTTGAATTATGCATTTGTATTTTTCCATGAAGCCTCCAAAAACAGTCAATTAATAGGTTACCAATTAGGTCTATTTTTTACGCAGCATGGCCTGCAGCCTACTAGCGCAGTATTTACATCCAGCTGAGCTGTGTACAAGCTGATCCCGCAACCAGCTAAAGGCTGTTGTTTGGAGATTGGAAACCATATCTGCATTGGGGGTAGCCTATCCTCCAGGTGCAGTCTTAACACAACAGGGAAGAACGTAAACAAAGAACCAAGAGACTGCTGGCCATGCTGCTGGAAACAGGGCTTTATCTTCAATAAAGGGAACCTCTCATACCTGCAAGACCCAAATTATTTCCTAAATGCAATAATATAACTGGATACTAATATTTATAGGTAATATTGTTCCAGGGAATTTCAGATTTGCCCTCCACTGGAGCAAATTGGATCATGCTTTATTGAGTTTTTTTTTGCCTTCTGGATTGGCTGGGGTGTTATTTTTTTCTTTGTTGGTTGAACTGGAAGAACTTCATTTTACAACCAGATTAACTTTGCAACTACAGTAAAACCTTGGATTGCGAGCATAATTCGTTCCGGAAGCATGCTTGTAATCCAAAGCACTTGTATATCAAAGCGAATTTCCCCATAAGAAATAATGGAAACACAAATGATTCATTCCACAACCATTTATTCGTAAGTCCTTCAGTTTATACTCTGTGTAAAAAAGATTATAGCAATGTGATAGGTTGTGTAACCATAAAATGTCCATCCGCAAATGGAAGCCTCCACAAGGGGAGTAGAAGTAAAATCCAGCCAGAGCTAGAGAGTATAAAAGAGAAGAGAGGCACCTCTAAGTGTAGCAATATGGTTACATTTAATGAAGGTACAACATTTAGAAACTCACATGGTTGATGATTAAAAGAGAAGCATCTAAGTATGCAGGCATCCGGGAGAGTTCCCCCCTCCTGAACCATACCAGGCCACATGCCCTCAACATGGGGGGGTATTTTTGGGTCCCCCAAAACACCGTGTCATATAGGTTGATGAGGACAAGGGCCTCTTCTCCACAATCCTTTGCCCGGTGGTTATGGAGGTCTGTGGGCGGGGGGCTTATCGAAATCTGGAAGCCCCTTTCAACAAGAAGGCCCCCAGATCCCGCCCCCCCCATATGAATGGGTATTGGGTTCATTGTACCCCTACACATTCACCAAAAAAAGTGTCAAAAAATAAAAATTACAGTAGACACTTTGGGACAATTCCTTTATTAAAAAAAATAAAAATGTTTCGCAATTTCCATTCATCTTCGATCACAATGCCAACGGACCAATAAAGAAAAATGGAAAAACTCTGCCTGGATGGGAGGCTCTCGCTGACTGCAGCCTTTTTGTTTTGACAGCTGTTATATAGCTGAGAGCGGGGCCACCCAGTGATGTAAGCAGATGACCCGGCTCCCTTCTGATGTCATTCACATGGGGGGTGGGATCTGGGGGTCCCCTTGTTAAAGGGGGCTTCCAAATTCCGATAAGCCCCCTGCCCGCAGACACCCACAACCTTCAGGCAAGGGTTGTGGGGAAGAGGCCCTTGTCTCCATCAACAGGGGACGAGGTGTTTTGGGGGGACCCCAAAACACCCTACCCATGTTGAGGGCATGTGGCCTGGTAAGATTCAGGAGGGGGGCGCTCTCTCGTCCCCCCTTTTCCTGTGGCCTGCCAGGTTGCGTACTAAGATAAGGGTCTGGTATGGATTTTGGGGGATCCCAACTTCATTTTTTAAAATAATTTGGCACGGGGTTCCCCTTAAAATCCATACCAGACCAGAAGGGCCTGGTATGGATTTTTGGGGGGACCCCATGTCATTTTTTTCATTTTGGTCCAGGGTTCCCCTTAATATCCATACCAAACCCAAAGAGCCTGGTAATGGACTGCAGGGGGGGGGACCCATTCCGTTTTTTTCAATGATTTGTATGTATATTGCCGGATCTGGCAATACATTACAGCCGCAAGCAGTTTTAGTTGAAATTTTTTCCTTTAGAAATGTAAATTTTGCTGCTTTCATTCATAAAACTATGTACGGCTGCTATGTATCCAGCCCCCTGAGCCATGATTGGCCAAAGGCACCCTGCCTTTGGCCAATCATGGCTCTCATAGCAGAGCATGCTGTGATTGGCCAAAGCATGCAGGCCAGGTGCATGCTTTGGCCTATCAGCAGCCGTCAATGCATTGCAAACTCACAGAGAATTGAAAGTCCTGCCGTTTATTACACCCCATAATGTTCTAAATTCGGGGAACACCCGATGTTCGAGTCAACTTACGTTTGACTTGAACATCAGGCTCATCCCTACACTCTATCCAAAACTAAAAAGAAGTTTTGCCTTTAGCCCTCGTTCACATTGGAGTGACTTGTCATACGTTTTGACAGGTCAAATTGTATGACAAGTCGCACCTTATTGTTGGCATTGGTCATGTTCAAATCGATACAACACCGACTTTGCAGTACTACATCTATTTGAAAAAGTAGTTCCTGCACTACTTTCCATTGTGACTTGCAAAGAATCCCCACAGATGTCTTCAAAGTCACATCTGAAGTCACACTGACATGCAGCCTTGCAATTGTGTGATTTCACATGAAGTCGCACAATTTTAAAGCCACATTTAATGTGAATTAGGGGTTATTTATACTTTAACTGCTAAACGTAGAAACGTATATTTATTTCTATGTTTTAATTTATTATTCTGGCCAATCCTGCACATTTGTAAATAGTTCAACAAATGAACTATAGTGGGAAGTCTGTGCCATGGAATTTAAGCTTTGTATAGATTTATGGAAACATACTATCTCACTTTTCTTTTGTTTCTTGTTCTGTACAGTGAAAAAGTAACCATAAACATAAAGAAAATGATATGCTGCCTCCAATAGTACAGCATTGGTTTTGATGGAAATAATTGCATTCCTGATTTACTATTTGTCCCTGGAAATATTTTGTAATCTGCTTCAGCAAATATTGATGCGTTTGTAGTGTCCCACAGTTCTCCAAGTTAATATGTCAGTAAATAGCCTACGTTCACTGCTTCTGCAGCATAATATCCTGGAAATTATTTAAAAATATTGGCAAGCACACTTTGATTGACTGTATAAGAGCTATCTTTGCACAGTGAATCAAGGTTTAATGTTTCCATGTGGCATATGCTCATTAATGATCAACTGTATCATTGTAATGTTATTTGTTGGTTTGGACAGGTAAACAGTAGCAGTAAATATAAAGTAGAAAGCATGATCCCTCTAGTAGTACAAGCTAAGATTTGCATTATACTAAGGTTTTTTCTTGATACAAGGGGCAGGGCTTGTGCTGATTAGCATTACCTGTAAGGTTTCCCTAGGCGCCTTGTGCTTTCTGAAAAATCCCTAAACATAGCAAGATGGAGTCACTTCTGCAAAGCATGCTGGCTCTTGCTGTTCCATACAGTTCAATCTGAATGTGAAACTTGAGTCCTGGAACTACAATTTCCTTTATTCTTTGTGCACTGGTGGTAATCACTCTGCTGACAGGATGTGATGACACAGAATCTTAGCTGGCACTAAAGGCAAACAGACTCACTGCTACAATGTTGTGGAGTGTCTTCTGATACCGCAGGTAAGATAGCCAGCTCCCTGCTACATAGATAGATAGATAGATAGATAGATAGAAAGATAGATAGATAGATAGATAGATAGATAGATAGATAGATAGATAGATAGATAGATAGATAGATAGATAGATAGATAGATAGATAGATGTGCTCATAAGTTTACACACCCTGATAAAATTTATGATTTCTTGGGCATTTTTCAGAGAATTTAAAAGGTTAACAGAAAAACTTTTCTTTCACTCATAGTTAGTGTTTGGCTGAAGCCATTTATTATCAATCAACTGTGTTTACTCTTTTTAAATCGTGATCACAACAGAAACTACCCAAATGACCCTGATCAAAAGTTTACATACTCTGGTGATTTTGGCCTGATAACATGCACACAAGTGCACACAAAGGGGTTTAAATGGCTATTAAAGGTAACCATCCTCATCTGTGATCTGTTTGCTTGTAATTAGTGTGTATCAATGAGTTTCTGGACTCCTGACAGACCCTTGCATCTTTCATGCCAGTCAGCAGTGCTCAAACTCTAATCAAGAAGTGGAATATGAGGGGTTCTGTTGAAACCAAACCACGGTCAGATAGACCAACTAAAATTTCAGCCACAACTGCCAGGAAAATTGTTTGAGATGCAAAGAAAAACCCACAAATGACTTTAGGTGAAATACAGGACTATCTGAAAACATGTGGTGGGGCTGTTTCAAGATGCACAATAAGAAGGCACTTGAAGAAAGATGTGCTGCATGGTTGAGTCGCCAGAAGAAAGCCATTACTACGCAAATGCCACAAAGTATCCCACTCACAATACGCTGAACAGCACAGAGACAAGCCTCAAACCTTCTGGCACAAAGTCATTTGGAGTGATGAGACCACAACCATAAACACTTCATTTGCAGATGAGTCAACAAAGCCTATGATGAAAGGTACACCATTCCCAGTGTGAAACACGAAGGTGGATCGCTGATCTTTTAGGGATGTATGAGCTACAAAAGGCACAGGAAATTTGGTCAAAATTGATGGCAAGATGGATGCAGTATGTTATCAAAAAATACTGGAGGAACATTTGCATTCATCAGCCAGGAAGCTACGCATTGGGACGTACTTGGACATTCCAAATGACAATCATCCAAAACACAAGGCCAAGTCGACCTGTCATTGGCTACAACAAAATAAAGTGAAAGTTCTGGCGTGGCCATCTCAGTCTCCTGACCTCAATATCATTGAGCCACTCTGGGGAGATCTCAAACTAGCAGTTTATGCAAGACAGCCCAATAATTTACAGGAACTGGAGGCTTTTTGCCAAGAATAATAGGCAGCTTTACCATCTGGGAAGATAAAGAGCCTCATCCACAAATACCACAAAGACTTCCAGCTGTTATTGCTGTTAAAGGGGGCAATACATGGTTTTAAGAACTGGAGTGTGTAAACTTTTGATCAGGGTCATTTGGGTAGTTTCTGTTGTGATTATTATTTAAAAAGAGTAAACACAGTTGATTGATAATAAATGGCTTCAGCCAAACACTAACCATGAGAGTGAAAGAAAAGTTTTTGTGTTATCATTCATCTTCTCTGAAAAATGGCCAAGAAATCATAAATTCTGCCAGGGTATGTAAACTTATGAGCACAACTGTGTTTATGTATGTGTGTGCATATATATATATATATATATATATATATATATATATGCTGTGTATATGTATATATATATATATATATATATATATATATATATATATATATATATATATATATATATATATATATATACATGCATATACATATATATAAAATCTCTTTGCCAGCTACATACAATCTCATCAGTACAGCCAAAAGTGAAACCGCTACACCAGTGTTTCTCAACTCCAGTCCTCAAGGCACCCCAACAGGTCATGTTTTCAGGATTTCCCTCAGATGAAATGGCTATGGTATCCCTATGTTCTGTTTACCTGCCTTTTTACAGGGCAATTGTTGTCCAGGCAGAAACATAGAGAAATTCTGTAAAACAGCTCATGACCCTACAAGACCTAAGCAAAGCAGTGCCTGGCACAAACTGAGAAGACCTTTCCCAATGGATCCCCTTGTGTTTGTATCATGTAATATGACAAAAGAAAGAAGAAGCATGGGACACTTGTACCTTTCACTGCACATAGTTCTTTGATTATGAGCTTACCGCTATGCAGGGACCCTGGGGTGGCACAGTTTTGCAGAGAATCCCCCACTGTGGTTATCAATGACCCAGGGCATGTGCCCCAAATGCCTAGGACTAGCAAAACCCTGGTGAAAAGGAATGTGACTGCTTTCTCCCTAAGACTACAATTCCCAGTATCTTAGGATAATAATATCAATTGTTTTACCAGGTTTCTTTACATAGATGTGAAAGGTTGTATATGTAGTGTATTCTGTAAAGAGTGTGGAATATATTGTCACTAAATATGAGCAATTTAACTTGAGTGACAAATCTGTCTATGCAAAGGCTAATCACAATTCATATATTTCACTGAACTTGCGACTGGTGATTTACTTGATGTGAATCGAAATTCTCAATTCTTATTCCCCAATTAAAGGCTCAAGAAGATCATTTGACTTGACATTCGGTGTTTCATGAAATATTTATTTTGCCTAAGCACTGTTGATCAATCGACACCTATTGGTGATTAATGGTTTTACAGAAAAACAATTTTCATATAAAAGTTAGTAAGTAAATTATTACTAAGCCACTACTGAATGTAAAAGTATTATATATAGAGCAAGAATTGTTGGGTTAGAAGGAGTTAATCGGTAACTTACAGTATGTTTTAGAATCAATGTTTTATTGATGCAGTATGGAAAAGTAGACTGCGGTGTTAATGCATTGTCCCATACCTGCAAAGACTATATAACTTGTGTTATGGTTTATAGATTACAAACCCACTTTGTGCTATTAAAGACAGATTATGGTTGGTTAGTGTTACATTATTATCACGTTAGCGGTTTGCAGCCTCATTAGTGTGGAGTAATGTTGTCGCTATCCATTCTCGATGTCACTATTGCTGCCTTAATAAGATCTGAAGTTGGTGATGTGACAAGTAATCAATTTATAATGCATATTAGGTCTTCCCAGTCTGACTTCCTAATGTCTGCAGCCCGAGCTGTGCCAGTGTGGAAGCTAATTAATAACCAGAGAAGTGACACTCTCAGCCATCAATAACCTGATTATCAATGACTCAATTCATCATGTTCAAAGAAATTGTATTTGCTGTTTGAAGGAAGCTGAATAAGAAAATGTAAGAGTCTGATACTGCCCGGCAAAGTAAGTTATATGAACACAAAGGAAGGGATAAAGTGTTTTGCTAAAATGCTGCCTGGTGAGTAAGCAGATTCCATTATGTTAGTAAAGTAAGTGTGGATAAAGTAATATTGCATAGATTGGTCTAGGCCCAACAATGTGTCTGTGATATTCAGTTTAGTTAAATATCGGTGGTTGAGTCAACTACTGTAGCCACTTGGCAACAGTGGACAGTCTATGGATATATCTGCAAGAAGTTTGTATGTTATCCAAGTATGTACTGTACACAGGTCCAAGAGTTTTGTTTTCCTTATGCAACCCAAAATATATTGAACGGTAATTTTAATCTATCAGAATTGGCTATAGAATTCTTGTCTATATGATAGCATAGAGCTTTTTTTGGAATATGCTCCCTCTAATAAAAATAAATAAATAAGAAAGTATAGTTCTTCCTGTTGATTATTTTGTCTTCCATAATGCAGTCATCAAGAAAGGTATGCTGAGGAAGAGAAGTTATGAGAAATTTGACAAAGAGATTTTGCTACTGGAGTTACTCTAAGCCCTTGTACACACGGTCGGACATTCTGCCAACCAAATCCGTTGGATTTTGTCCGACGGATTTTGTCTGACGGATTGTGTCCGAAACTGTTGCATACACACGGTCAGACCAAGTTGTCGGAAAATCCGATCGTTCAGAACGTGATGACGTTACTTCGTTACGACGGGACTACGTTCAGGCTAGTAGCCAATAGCTTTGGTGTAGAAATTTGATCTGAGCATGCGTGGCACTTTGTCCGATCGGAATTCTCTACACATGATCGGAGTATGTCCGATCGGACCAGTTTGTCGGAAAATATTTCCAACAAGTTGGAAAATTGGGTCAGACGGATATTCCGACGGAATCAGTCCGATGCATACCACACACATTTGGATTATCCGACAACACGGTCCGATAGGACACATTCCGACGGATTCTCCGACCGTGTGTACAAGGGCTAAGACACCAAGAGCCAATGGGTGATTAAGCCTAATAGCTCCATCTATGACTTATGGATTCATGTGGTTTTGTTGTTCATATATGGCACTTACACAAATAGTAAAAGATAATAAATTAGGGTAGCACACCATTGCCACTCAACTAATACTGGAGTTTGTCAGAAAGATGAATCTTATGCACATAGCCAGTTTTCCATCAGAATAAAGGTTTTTCCAACGGAATTCCGCTGAAGCTGTCTTGCGTACACATGATCACACCAAATTCTCATCGTCAAGAACAGTGACGTACAGCATGGACAATGGGACTAGAAAAAGGAAGTTTAATTGCCAGTAGCCAATAGCTTCTGTCCTGTACTTGCTTCAGAGCATGCATCATTTTTTGTAAGTCAGAACAGCATACAGACGTGTGGTTTTCCTGATAGGAATTTGTTCTGTCTGAAAAATATAGAACATGTTCTTTTTCTAAGTCCATCAGAATTTTTGACGTAAAAAGTCAGATGGGGCATACACACGGTTGGGATTATACAATGAAAAGCTCCTGTTGGACTTTTTCTGTTGGACATTACTGTTTGTTGTGGGGAAAATTAAAATAAATAAATTAATTTAAAAAAGTACAAAATAAATGTAGCACTAACCCCCGAAGGAGCTGCTGGTTATTTTTGTGCTTACCGTTACCTTTCGTTCTCCTTATGACACGTCTAGGGGATGTCCCGTGGTAGATGGCCCAATAAATTGAGACTGACAATAGATCCACTTGCATGTATTTTATTTGCAAACTTCAACCATTGAACAGTCTTTAACTTGGGATCAGAGGGTTGGAAAGAAAAGTTCAGGTACTCTCAATGTCAAAGTCTATAAACGTTAAGGAACTTGCTTACTTTAACTGCATCCAGAGAATAATCATTCGCAGCTGGATGAGCACTCAGGTTGGACAGTCCCTCTCTCACAAGGCCTAGCAGCCAACAAGGTGCTTACTCAGGAACAAAGTCTTTATCACCGATGTTGCAGAACACGTAGGGAAACTAAGCTGTAGAACACTTGTAGGATCCCTGGATCTTTCAGCCCACTTGGCGATATCCCCAAGACTGGATTATCTCGGTTACTTCAGCCCTTCCAGGCTCTTGTTAAGAAAACCAACCTCGCGTGGTGTTCTTCTAAAGAGTCCTCCCCTGGAATGCTTGAAGTACACTGGGTCTCTCCCGGACCGGAGACAGCACCCATTCACCTCGGAATCCTTCCTCAGTTCCCTTGCCTTGGGCTATCCAGCCCCGAGGCATCAAAGTCGGGTGGAACCGCACCCCAGGCCATAGCCTTCCCGGGGGCTGGTCAGGGGGACCAGGACCATATACTCAGCACAGCATACTGGACCGGAACCCAGAACCATGTGACATCCGTGTCTTAAATATCCTCTCACAGAGAGCACAGCGGGATGGCCACTCCCCCTGACTTGACTCTGAGAGGGAATAATTCATGCGCCTAACCAGACCATAGTTCCACGCCTGCCACCAGAGACAGTGCCCCCCGTGGCCAGGCCGAACATCTCACAGTCCAGTCAGACTGACACCCAAAACCCAATTGTCAGAAAGGCCGAGATCATGACTAAAGTTGTGAAGAGTCTTCAGAAGAATTTTGGGGTATGATGATCCAAGGATCAACTAAGAAAATGCTGGTCAGACCTGAAACTGAGGGAGCACAATCAGTACAGAAGGATCAAATGAGTTTTTCAAAAAAGTAAGTAGTTGTGTATTATTATTATTGCTTGCATACTGCTCCATGTGCTTTCATTTAATGTTGTACAGTTTAAAATGGCCACTTTCATGTTCATGGGTTCAATCGTTCGTTTCTGGAGAGACACTAATGGCAATAAATATGTGTACGTTCTAACCTTTCCTTGCTCTGTTTAAATTAACTAAAAAGTTTGGGCTACAGTTTGGTTTTAAGGCTAGGTTCACATGTGTTCATTCTCTGAAAAGAGTGTGTATAGGAAAGGAATGATGCAGCAGACAGAAATTACACTTAGTACTCTTGATTGAGGTAAGTACACGCTATAGAAAGATATGTTTTGTTTATATTTCATGTCTGAGGTTTACAACCTCTTTAACCACTTCAGCTCCAGACCAATAAATACCTTAAGGACCAGAGGTCTTTTTGCAATTTCGCACTGCGCTGCTTTAACTGGTAATTGCGCGGTCATGCAATATTGCACCCAAACGAAATTTGCGTCCTTTTCTTCCCACAAATAGAGCTTTCTTTTGATGGTATTTGATTGCCTCTGCGATTTTTTTTTTTTGCGATATCTTTTTGTTATAAGAAAAATCGAATAAACTAAATTTTAGTCATACATTGAGGGCAAAATTTATTCAGCCACATGTCTTTAGTAAAAAAAATGTCAATAAGCGTATATTTTTTGGTTTGCGCAAAAGTTATAGCGTCTACAAACTAGAGTACATTTTCTGGAATTTACACAGCTTTTAATTTATGACTGCCGATCTCATTTCTTGAGGTGCTAAAATGGCAGGGCAGTACAAATCCCCCCCAAATGACCCCATTTTGGAAAGTAGACACCCCAAGGAAATTGCTGATGGGTATGTTGAGCCCATTGAATATTTATTTTTTTTGTCCTAAGGGATTGAATAATGACAAAAAAAAAAAAAAATTTTTTTTTTACAAAAAGTTGTCACTAAATGATATATTGCTCACACATGCCATGGTTATATGTGGAATTGCACCCCAAAATATATTTTGCTGCTTCTCCCGAGTATGGGGATACCACATGTGTGGGACTTTTTGGGAGTCTAGTCGCGCACGGCACCCCGAAAACCAATCACCACCTTCAGGATTTCTAAGGGTGCAAATTTTTGATTTAACTCCTCACTACCTATCACAGTTTCGAAGGCCATAAAATGCCAAAATAGCACAAAACCCCCCAAAATGACCCCATTTTGGAAAGTAGACACCCCAAGCTATTTACTGAGAGGCATGTTGAGTCCATGGAATATTTTATATTTTGCCACAAGTTGCGGGAATATTACAAACTTTTTTTTTTTGCACCAAGTTGTCACTAAATGATATATTGCTCACACATGCTATGGGCATATGTGAAATGACACCCCAAAATACATTCTGCTGCTTCTCCTGAGTACGGGGATACCACATGTGTGGGACTTTTTGGGAGTCTAGTCGCGCACGGCACCCCGAAAACCAATCACCACCTTCAGGATTTCTAAGGTTGCAAATTTTTGATTTAACTCCTCACTACCTATCACAGTTTCGAAGTCCATAAAATGCCAAAATAGCACAAAACCCCCCCAAATGACCCCATTTTGGAAAGTAGACACCCCAAGCTATTTACTGAGAGGCATGTTGAGTCCATGGAATATTTTATATTTTGCCAAAAGTTGCGGGAATATTACAAACTTTTTTTTTTTTTGCACAAAGTTGTCACTTAATGATATATTGCTCACACATGCTATGGGCAGAAGTCAAATTACACCCCAAAATAAATTCTGCTGCTTCTCCCGAGTACGGGGATACCACATGTGGGGGACTTTTTGGGAGCCTAGCCACGTACGGGACCCCGAAAACCAAGCACTGCCTTCCGGATTTGAATATAAAATGCTACCAAAAAACCTGTTAGCGATGGCAGGGATCAGGCCTGACTCTGCGATCGCTGCAGTTATGTGTTTAGTGTTTTGTAAGTGACAGTGATCGATCGATACTGCACTTGGGTGGGCTGGGCAGAGGGGCAAAACGCAGGTGCCAGCAGGTATTTGGGCTGATCCCGCTAACAATGCGTTTTTTTGGAACCCTAAACTGCTGGGGACGCTAGTATAGATCTGATCAGATCAGATATTGATCTGTTCAGATTCTATACCACTACGGGAGGTGTATGCTTTGTGTGTGGGTGTTAGCGGTACTGGCACTAACCTAGCGCTGCCTGGGGCGACGCAGACCCTGACCCTAAAACCTAATTGATATCACCCGCCGGGTGATCAGGGGGTTAAACCTTTATTGGGTAATAAATGGTGGGTGCCCTGATGCTATAAAAAACAAACTAACCAGAGTCACCCGTAACACTTATACAGTGATCAGTGGTGAAAGGGTTAACTAGGAGCAATCAGGGGGTTCAAATTTTTATTAGGTAGTATATGGGGGTCCCTGGCGCTATATAAAAACCTGACGGGGAACCTAAATAACTAACTGGCTAACCAGCATCACCAGTGACACTTATACTGTGATCGCTGGTGAAAGGGGGTGAAAGGGTTAACTAGCAGCAATCAGGGGGTTAAAACCATTATTGGGTAGTATATCGGGGTACCTAGCGCTATAAAAACCTGGCGGTGAACCTAAAAAAATAACTAGCTACCTAGCGACACTAGCGACACTGATGCAGCGTTCAGAAAAATTATCGCTTAGTGACACTGGCAAAAGGGGGTGAAAGGGTTAACTAGCGGAAATCAGGGGGTTAAAACCATTATTGGGTAGTATATCGGGGTACCTAGCGCTATAAAAACCTGGCGGTGAACCTAAAAAAATAACTAGCTACCTAGCGACTGTAGCGACACTAATGCAGCGATCAGAAAAACGATCGCTTAGTGACACTGGCAAAAGGGGGTGAAAGGGTTAACTAGCGGCAATCAGGGGGTTAAAACCATTATTGGGTAGTATATCGGGGTACCTAGCGATATAAAAACCTGGCGGTGAACCTAAAAAAATAACTAGCTACCTAGCGACACATGCAGCGATCAGAAAAATGATTGCTTAGTGACACTGGCAAAAGGGGGTGAAAGGGTTAACTCTAGGGGCAATCAGGGGGTTAAATCTTTATTGGGGGGTGATAGGGGGCTACCCTGGACCTAACACTAACTGTCCTGACAGTTTTTACTGTCACAACTGACACTGAATGCATTGATCAGTAAAGAAATAATCAATGCAATCAGTGACACTGTGACTGGGGGGGGAGGGGGGGCGGGGGGGATCGGGGGGCGATCGGGGGGGGGGTTTGTGTGCCTGTGTGTACCTACATGTCAGTGTAGTGTTGGTGCACACTTACTTTCTGTCTTCTCCTCGTAGTCCGGTCAAAAAGACCGCCCCGAGGAGAATGACATCACTTCCTCCTTCCTGTGTAAACAATACACAGGGGAGGAAGCTTCTCATTGGCCAGGAGCGATCCAGAGGGGGTGGCCGAAAACCAACGGCCATCCCCTCATCACGGAGCGCTCCTGGACCGAATCGGACCGCCGTAACCAGCGGGAGGGGGTCCGATCGGACCCCCCACCCGCTGGAAGGCAATCACGTAGATGTACGTGATTGTGCCTGCCTGTGCCATTGTGCTGACGTACATTGGCAATACGGCGGTCCTGAAGTGGTTAATGAAAAACCCCCAGAGAGTGTGTTCTTGACACCCTGGGCTCACAAGAAGTGGGTTAAAAAATGTTGGACATCATTCAGCCTAGAAAAGGACAGGCAGTGGACCTCGAAACAAACCTCAGAGGAGGTGAGTATTTTAGCAAAAGTTGGTTTTGTTATCATTATATAAGGCCTGTGCAGTAGTTCCTTATTCTATATTAAACAGCCTGTAGCACCACGTAAGATGTGTTTTCGGACAATTTCAGGTATAAATGTTTTTTTTTTTGTTGTTTCTTTTTATGACTTTAAATTTTACATTTACATTTTACAAAAGTCGCACACAATGTATTGCAGAAAACTCTTATCGCCTAACAACCCTTTATTCATCTTCCCAGCCTGCTAAAAGCTTTGCAATGGCTACGTTGTGAAATATGTCAGACTGCTTATCATCTGAATATGTAGGTTTGTTTTCTCACTGGTTGTTCACTGCTTCCATCATCCTGGTTCAATTTATGAGTCCTTTGAGGTGAACAATCTTGCAACAGAGTTATGTTTTAGTAACAGGTTTTTTTTATTTTAAAATCATTTCAGGATTGTGGGTGAACTGGATTAAAATTGTGCTTGAGTGGCTATGTAGAGTAGCCACAGAATTATTATTTAGGCCTCGTTCACATCATATGTGCAAAAAAATGATGGAAAAAAAGGAGCAGATTTGATTTGCATAGGCTTGCTCACACCATATGCAGACATGTGTGTACAGGCATACCCCACTTTTAAGTACACAATCAGGTTTATTTATTATAGTTGTAAAGTGCAAAATCAGGCTCACTTCTGCATAGAAACCTATGAGCTTCTAACCCCAGCTTGTTCAATTAAGCTTTGGTAATAAAACCTGGAAGCTAATTGGTTTCTATGCAGAAGTGAGCCTGATTTTGCACTTTCCAGCTTTAGTAAATAAACCCCATTGTGTACTTAAAGAGGAAGTAAACCCTGATGGGTTTACTTCCTCTTTCATTCCCTGCAAAGGCAAAGCATAATGGACTACTATGCATCGCATAGTAGTCCATTATGTGTCACTTACCTGACACAGGAGCCAGCGATGTCACCGCTGTCCCCTGTAGTCCGGCGCATCCATCTTCTCGGTGGGGTCTCGCTGCCCCGCTGCTGTCATTCGGCGAAGCCGCGATGATGTCACTCCCGCGCATGCGCACGTGAGCAGACGCGCGCGGCAGCTCCATCGCATGCTCCGTAGACAGTGGTGCCTGTCTTCGGGCAAATATCTCCTAAACCGTATAGGTTTAGGAGATATTTCTTGGATCTACAGGTAAGCCTTAATCTAAGCTTACCTGTAGGTCAAAGTGTGTTGTAAGGGTTTACAACCACTTTAAAAGTGGGGTATGCCTGTACTTATTGTGTACATCTCTGCTAGGACACAAAGAAAACAATTGTTTTCAATGTGCCCCATTCACACCATAACACTGCTCACGTGACCTGAGGTTTTTTTTTTCTGCACTGAAATATGTAATAGAAATTCTTTGCAAGCTCACAAAAAACAATTGTTCTCTGTGTGCTCTGTTCACACCACAATGTTGATGTCACATGAGTTTTTGTTCTGACCAGAAAACTATATACACAATGTAGATTTCTGTGTAGAAAGATCTGCACATGATATCAGTGTGGTGGTGTGGACAGGGATCATAGAGAACAATCGTTTTCTTGGTGACTTTGCAGAAACAGGTGCAAAAATGATCCGTTAGGTATTTACAGACACATCAAACATTTTGCATATTGTGAGATACACACGGGGCTTTTTTTCTCAGGAAATAGGTGCAGGAACTCCCCCTTTCAAGTCCCCCCTTGTCTCCGCCCCCTACCCTCCTCTGAGCACTGTCCCTTGATTCCATCCCCTATCCACCACCCAGTATCGCCCCTTTTATGCCGTGTACACACAAGCGGAATGTCCGACAGAAAAAGTCAGACGGAAGCTTTTCATCATATATTACAATTGTGTGTATGCCCCATCAGACTTTTTACGTTGAAAATTCTGACAGACCTACAAATAGAACATGTTCTAAATATTTCTGACAGAACCAATTCCTATCGGGAAAACCGCTCGTCTGTATGCTGTTCTGACGGACCAAAAAAGCTATTGGCTACTGGCTATTGAACTTCCTTTTTCTAGTCCTGTTGTACGTGTTGTACGTCTCCGCATTCTTGGCGGTCGGATTTTGGTGTGATCGTGTGTATGCAAGACCGTTTCAGCGGAATTCCGTCAGAAAAACGTTCGGAGTTTATTCCGACGGGAAAACTGGTCGTGTGTACAGGGCATTAGAGAATACAAAACCAAGTATCATTTTACTGTGCTAAGTAATTTGTATGGAATTCATTAATGATAAGCTGTAAAATATATCCCCTTCAGCCAGGAACATTACCTCCCACTTTCAACAATACATCCCCTCAGCAACAATAGATCCCACCCACAATAAAGTACCCCCCAAGCAACAATAGGTCCACCACAGCATTAGTAGACTCCCACTGGCAACAATAGATCTCCTAGCAGCCAGCATCAACAGACACTCCGGCAGCCAACAACAAAAGATCACTCCCTCATCAGTAGATTCTTCCCAGCAGCAATTTAACCCCCCTACTCCAGCAACAATAGATCATCCAGCAGCCAGCATCAATAGACCCTTCAACAGCCAACAACAATAGACCGCTCCTTCATTAGTATATTCCTCTAAGCAGCAACTGAACCCCCCTACCCCAGCAACAATAGATCCTCCAGCAGCCAGCATCAATAGACCCTCCAGTAGCTAGCAACAATAGACCACACCCTTAGCAGTAGAACCCTCCCAGCAACAATTTACCCTCCCCAAGCAGCAATAGATCCCACGAGCCATCTTAGCTGTACATTGGCTCATTTAATGGAGGGGCCGATGCTCATGGCTGCCGGTCGCGATGACCACCGTCCACGCACAATCGTGGGCATGAGAGGCAGAACAGGGATGTGTGTGTGTGTAAACACACAAATCCCTGTTCTGTGAGGAGAGACAGATCGTGAATTCCTAATAGCTAGCAACCCAGATCTGTCATCTCCTATAGTCAGTCTCCTCCCCCACAGTTAGAACACACACTAGGGAACACAGTTAACCCCTTGATCGCCCCCTAGTGTTAACTCCTTCCCTGCCAGTGACATTTACACAGTAATCAGTGCATTCTTATAGCACTGATCGCTGTATAATTGTCAATCGTCCCAAAAATGTGTCAAAGGTGTCCGATGTGTCCGACATAATGTCCCGAAAAAAATCACAGATCACCGCCATTACTAGTAAAAAAATAATAATAATAAAAATGCCATAAATCTATCTCCTAGTTTGTATACGCTATAACTTTTGCGCAAAACCAATTAATATACGCTTATTGCGATTTTTATTACCAAAAATATGTAGAAAAATACATATCGGCCTAAACTGAGGAAAAAAATTGGGGATATTTATTACAGCAAAAAGTACAAAATATTGCTTTTTTTCAAAACTGTCACTCTTTTTTTGTTTATAGCACAAAAAATAAAAACCGCAAAGCTCTATTTGTGGGGAAAAAAGGATGTCAATTTTGTTTGGGTACAGTGGTGCATGACCGTGCAATTGTCAGTTAAAGCGGCGCAGTGCCATATCGCAAAAAATGGCCTGGTCATTGAGCAGCCAGGGCTGAAGTGGTTAATAGGTGTGATTTTTACTGCATTTCTGTCTCAGTCTGATTCATGGTTCCAGAAAAGTAGAGTCTGACAGTCGAACAATAACCCTAAGGGCCAGTTTACACTTGCTTCAAAACATGGCTTCGGACACGCTTTGTTAAAGTTCTCTGAATGCCAGTCGCTTGCTTTTGCTTTGTGCTTCGATGAGGCTTTGTTGGGACTTCAATGAGGATTTGGTGGAGCTTTGATGGGGCTTCGGTGAGGCTTTGATGAGGCTTTGTGGGGCTTTAATGAGGCTTCGGTGGGGCTTCAAGCGAGCTTTGCCATAGACTTCTATGGAGGCTGCCTTGTGACATGACAGAGATCACTGCTCCCTGTCATCAGGAGCAGTGATCGTTGTCATGTGAGTGGAAGCCCATCCCCCCCACAGTTAGAATCACTCCCTAGGACACGCTTAACCCCTTCATCGCCCCCTGGTGGTTAACCCCTTCCCTGCCAGTGTCATTTACACAGTAATCAGTGCATTTGTATAGCACTGATCGTAGCCATTACTAATAAAAAATAATAATAATAAAAATGCCATAAAACTATCCCCTATATTGTAGATGTTATAACTTTTGCGCAAACCAATCAATATATGCTTATTGTGATTTTTTTTACCAAAAAATATGTAGAAGAATACGTATCGGCCTAAACTGAGGTAAAAATAAATTTTTTATATATTTTTGGGGAATATTTATTATAGCAAAAAATATTGTTTTTTTTTTTCAAAATTGTCGCTATTTTTTTATTTATAGCGCAAAAAATGAAAATTGCAGAGGTGATCAAATACCACCAAAAGAAAGCTCTATTTGTTGGAAAAAAGGTCATCAATTTTTTTGGGTGCAACTTCGCATGACCGCGCAATTGTCACTTAAAGCGACACAGTGGCGAATCGCAAAAAGGGCTCTGGTCAGGAAGGTAAAATCTTCTGGGGCTGAAGAGGTTAAAGACAGATTTTTTTTCCAAAATTACTATGGGGGCGCCCGAGCAGGCTCGCTCCCAAACCGCTGCTCTGTGTGTCCACTCACGCATGAAGCGTGGCTTGGCCCCCGTCCCCACTCTTTCCTCATTGGCTCACTGTCTCTGGTTGACAGTAGCGGGAGCCAATGGTTCCTGCTGCTATCTCAGCCAAAGAGAAGGAAGAAACCTGGGAGAGCCACTCCCGTGCACATTGCTGGATCGAGATGGGGCTCAGGTAAGTATGGGGGGTGGGGCTGCTGCACACAAAGTTTTTTTTACTTTCATGCATAGAATGCATGAAGTTAAAAAACCTTGAGCCTTTACAACAACTTTAAATACTCTTTTGGGAGATCTATATGATCAATACCCTCGGTCTGCACATTACATTTGGGCATTACAAGAGGTCCCCTTTTGAATTTTATATACATTTTATAATATGTGAAATGCAAAAGGAACAGCTGGACCAAAGGTGTACAGGAACACCAAAAAACCCATTGTGGACAGGAAAAGTCAGCGCTTATAGCAGAGAGATCCTACTTTTCACCGTACAAGACAAATAAGAAGCCAGGTGCTGACTTAGTTCACCAGGGTACATCCAGAACGAAAGCATCATTTGAATCCACATAAGATGACTGAGCATTTAATATAAAGTAAATTAAATGTATTTGAAACAACACAATTTTTATGTCTTTCTTATATTTCAACCGTTAATGGGCAAGTGGAATGTACCAAGTTCATCGATCAATGGGTACAACCAACCTGCCAGAGTCTCTTGCGATTATCGTTAGAGGCTGCTAGGGGTAATCACTGTCTTCTCTCAGTGGGGACAGCTTCTGTGTGCAGAAGCCCACCTCAGTCCCCCTAATACTTACCTGAGCCCCATCTAGATCCAGCGATGTTGCACAAGAGACTCGGCTGTCTGGGACTCTCCCTCCTGAATGACTGAGACACAGCAGCATGTGCCATTGGTTCCCACTGCTGTCAATCAAAGTCAGTGAGTGTCACCTCTGTGCTCTGTAGCCTCGCACCTTAATACAGCTTTGGATATGCATGTAATGGTATCTCAAAGATGATGATGTTATAATATCCGCTCGCCTCTAGGGGTCCTTTCTCTGTGTATTCTCCCAGCCAACAGAACTTTATGGTGGATATATGGACTCTATGATGCTCCTGGGGGTCCTGTCTCTATGTCATCCATAATTAAGTATATCCGGAAGACACTTTCATGGTGTGTAATCATTTAAACAGTTTATTAAAATCAGTCAGCTATTACATTTAAAACCTGTACATGCATGAAAATCCACGAGTGCCAAACTCATATCCGTGCTGACCTCACGTCCGGTCTGCCTCCACTCACGCCCTACATATGACATCACGCCCATGTGACTTCTTAAGGCTATAGCGGCAGGTCTATGTGGTGTCCTTATATAGCCTATAATGATTTCCAATGACAGCCGCCATTTTCAAGAAGCCTAATGATGGTAATATGCAGTCTATGTCGGTGGCTATTTTCTAGTAGTCCGGGAGGTATTTATAACGTTGCCATTCTTTCTATGACTCCTTATGCTCATGTCAGCCATTTTAGTGGAGTCCTTGTATGTTTTGTGATGGTGGGACCAAATGAGGATTGTGTTAAAAGTTACCAGTGTGGTTCATTTATTTGTATATTATTAGATGGCCAATAATATAATTAAACGGAATCCAGAGATACCAGGAGAGATGTGCTAGAATACAGTACACTTAGACTTAGTACAATTAGGAATATTTACATAATATCAAAGTTAATGTATTATGTTGCTGTGTTCAATACCTCTGCTGTATGAGGATGAGAAAGAAACTAACCCCTTGACCAATTCAGCCCCGGAAGAAAATACCCCCTTCCTGACAAGAGCATTTTTTGCGATACAGCACTGCGTAAATTTAACTGACAATTGCGCGGTCATACGACGTTGCATCCAAACAAAATTGATGTCCCTTTTCCCCACAAATAGAGATTTATTTTGGTGGTATTTGATCTCCTCCTTGTTTTTTACTGTGCTATAAACAAAAAAAAAACAATAATTTTATTTAAAAAAAAATATTTTTTATTTTTTGCTAAAATAAATATCCCAAAAAACAAAAACAAATTTCTTCATCAGTTTAGGCCAATATGTATTCTTCATATTTTTGGTAAAAAAAATAGCAATAAGCGAATATTGATTGGTTATAGCGTCTACAAAATAGGGGATAGATTTATGGCATTTTTTTATTATTTTTACTCGTAATGGCAGTGATCAGTGATTTTTAGTGGGACTGCGACATTGCGACAGACAGATCAGACACTTCTGACACTTTTTTACTATAAAAATGCACTGATTACTGTGTAAATGTCGCTGCTAGGGAAGGGGTTAACACTAGGGGCGATTAAGGGGTTAAATGCGTTAACTGGTAACTAGGGAGTTAACTAGGGAGTGTTTCTAACTGTGGGGGATGGGATTGCCTGGAGGAGGAGACTGATCGCTTTTCCTAAGCATTAGGAACAACAGATCTGTCTCCTCATACCTGTCTGTTTACATTGACAGATCTCTGTTCTGTCTCTGTCAGGAGCGATCACGGGTGCCCGGCGGACATCGCAGCCGCTGGGCACGTGCAGTAGCTCCTATGTCACACAGCCCCTATACCCCTTAAAGCGCCTGCTGTACAGCTACGGTGATTCGCGCAGGGGACCCAACTTGCTGCCGTCAAATGACGGCGGCCCATCAGCAAGTGGTTAAAGAGTAACCACTTTCGTGGGGGAAAAAATAGCAAATAAAGAAAAAAATAATATAGGGTATACAATTGCGACACAAGTCATATTGTGATTTAATGTTATTTAAAATTACCTTTCCATTTCCATCTGCAGCTCTGTAATTTTCTGAAAATGCAATGCAATATGGCTACCTGGAGGCGTTCTGTACACAGAATGTGTACAGAACGCCTCCAAAAAACCTTATTTCCTGCTTGTGTGATTGGCTCACCAATTTTCTCAGAAGTCTGCACTAAGATACAAGTCACATTTCAAGCCGCGTACACACGGGCGGACTGTATGGCCTACTTAGTCCGTCATACAATCCGACGGACAGTCCGTCATACTTTCGAATGAACGGACTTGACCACACACGGATGCACAAACAGTCCGTCGAAAGCTTGCGCGATGACGTGTACAGCACGTACGACGGGACTAGAAATAGGAAGTCCAATACACAGCAATGCACCCTTCCACCGTGTAAATCCTTTCTGAGCATGCGCCATTCTTAGTCCGTCGAACTAGCCTACTGACAAGCGGATTGTCCGCTGAAACCAAAGTATGACGGACAGAATTTCGAAAAATCCGAAATACTTAGTACGCCAGACTGCACGCTGAAAAAGTCCGCTGAAGCCCACACACGAGCGGACTGTCCGCTGAAATGTGTTTCGACGGACTAAGTAGGCCATACAGTCCGCCCGTGTGTACGCGGCATCAGGCATCCCCTGTAACAAAAATGTCATTTTTGGTGAGATACTATAAATAGGGAATCAAGCCTAATGGGATGCAGGCCCAGCAGCTTTCCTCATTAGAGCCCTGCAGGTGCACAGCTGATTGGTAATTATGAAACCACTCCAATTAGACTCACTGGGCACAGGGGGCATAGAAGAACAAACAGTGATTTCTTCAGAATAACAAAAGGTAGGAATCTGCAAAAAAGTTTGTTAAAATCCTTGTAATATACATTAATCACCCAGAGGGGGATGTTTTTTTCTCAACAAAAGTGGAATTACACAATTATTTAATCTAATACATATGGCAGTGGCAGTAAACGGGTTGAAAACAAAAAAGGTATTGTTGGAAAGGATATACAGAGGATAGGCAATAAAGCTACTTATGCCAAGAGGTACTTGAGATAAGTTAATCCACATCAAGGGTCCTTGGTAAACACTGGATTTTAAAAGAGATGTGCAATTCAATAAAGTCTGGAAGCTCTGGAATACAGGAGTTACGGCTTTCCTTTTTTTCCCCTTGAACACCACTACAAACTGAAATTTTCTGTGCTAAGTGGAGTTATCCTTCATGTGAAGTAATTAATATTAATGTCGTTCCAGTATAAAAATATACCATTACATACCAATTTCAAGGTTTTGGTGGAATCAAAGCCGATACACTCATAGAAAAAATAATTAATGTTTTTTGAAGGGAAAGTCGTTTTTTTTTAAATTATTTTTTCAGACTCATTATAAATGATTCTTTTTGATCTTCCACGTCCATGCGAACAGGAATTAAAACCATTTCATCTTAGAAAGTTATTATTTGCTAATTTGCAGTGTTTGCAATCCAAGTCGCCCTATCCATTATGATTCCCACATTACAATCACACAAAAAAAAACTTTAATAATCACTAAGAATCAATTTTCTACAGATCTGCTGATGGATTCTGGGTAATGTTTCTATTTACCATCAAGAAAATAGAAACATTTAACTCTGCTTCAGAACATTAAACTTGCTCGAATAAAGCAAATGGATATTAAAAGGAGTTAGCCATCTGGGTTTATCTGCTTTTACTTTTGTACAAAAAAAAAAAAAATTCTCTTGAAGTAAAGGCAACAACACTCCCGTGACACTGAGCATCACAAAACATTTTGTTGCAGGTTAAAATTCCACCTAAACCTATTTGTAATGAAAAGTTTTTAATACGATCTGCCATTGAATGAAATCAAGTGAGTCTGAATGGGAACAGTGACGTTTAATGATTATTTAATGCCGTTGCATTCGAATCAGGATTATAGAAGTCTATTCCCACTTAAGGTTTGATGAACAGGCATGGTGACAGCCATTTAGGGCTAAACAAAAAAAAAAAATCAACAGCCAGCCTACGAATAGAGCAGTTTAGATTATGTTTCTTCAAGCAATTCATGAGGTCACTCCAGTTTAACATAGACTGTAAGGGACAGAAGAAATGCTTTAACCATCTAAGGGAACTTACTTTAAATGCATCGCATTAGCACAATGGTTGCTTTCAGAGAGTGTCTTGAATTTTTATGACCCCCCCTAGTCCAAGGAAACACATCAACATGTCACTGTGACGATCTTCTGGGGCAGGACCTCATCACTCTATTAAAGAGTGTGGTGACCCCATTGATTCAAGTATTTAAAAGCTCAGGTGAAGTTCAAAGTAATTTCTTTTTCCCTTACTATTACTCAGCCTGTATGTGCTTTAGACCAACAACCATCTGCTGTCAGTTCCTCTTTGGCATCTCTGGAATCTGTCAGCTAGAGAAAGAGGACTTTTATTTGGAATAAATTGGATTCTTCTCTCCTTATGTGGAATCGAGCATTGTTTTCATTCAGTTCCCAGAATGAAACTGAGACTTTTTATATATAATCTTTAAGTCATTTGAATATGGCCTTTCTCTTTTTAGCTCATTTTAGATAAACAAGCTAATTGTAAAAGGTGGTGAAAAGGCAGCAGTGATGTACAAAATTCAGTAACCAATAGCATCTAGTCAGATGCAATCTTAGGGTGGGTGTACACTGGATTTAGTTCATAGCATATAAGTCAATAGGAATGCAAAAGCAAATTTAAGCAGCTTAGAAGAAGGTCAACTGCAGGTCTAATGCACCTGGGAAGGAATTCAGATGTAACTCAGAAGTGTCTACATCCGATCTCAAACAAAAGTGGAAAGCATGTTTTATTTACACATCGATGTAAGCTGTAAATATAGTCAACAAATGATGAATTACTGCCCTTTGCACTTTAATTAGTTATCCCTTTAGTAAAGCTGGCTGTTGACATCTAGATATCTCCATGAATGGAACACACAAAGAGATATTTACTAAAACTGGAGCACTCAGAATCTGGTGCAGTTGTGCATGGTAGCCAATCAGCTTCTAACTTCAGTTCGTTCAATTAAGCTTTGGTAATAAAACCTGGAAGCTGAATGGTTTCTATGCATAGATGCACCAGATTTTGTACTCTTCAGTTTTAGTAAATAACCCCCAGAGAGACAAATTTGCCAATCCTTGCACAAATCAATCATATACTAGGACCCACCATGATTGCTGTCCTACATTGACAGCAGAGTATGCAAGGTAATTTGATCTTTTCCTCTGCTTTGCAGCAAAGGGGCTTGGACAGAGCCTCAATTTGTAAAATGAAATGCACCCTCAACTTTCACAATTGCTCATTATCACCCATTTACTCCTTCCCTGTCACTCAACTCCAATCACAGCATCTTACAGATGAACCAGTCAGTGTGTTCTATAAAAAGGGCAGAGCCATCGCTGATGTCATGGCACAACCGGAATTGACCTGGGTGTTTCATGTTTTGGCTGGACAGATTGGTATTTTTAATGCGCCATTGTCTCTAATTACTTGTAAGTGCAATATTCATCTCTAATAAAAGGTAAAAGGTAAAATAAGATTTTACATGACTCAGGAAGTTTGCCTTTATTTTTTCTTTGAGCACATGTGGTTGACTGGCAGAGGGGATTCAGGCTACATCCGGTGCCAGGTGACTTTGTGGAGGAGTGGAGAAAGATACAATGGATGCCATTGTCATTGAATATGCCCTTATGGCGTCTGTTTAATTGGGGGAGGGGTCATATATATTTGGTAAGCTTGAATTTTGTATCCATTGGTGACGGCTCTGGATCTTTCTTTGCACAATTTCAAGAATCTTTTGGTACTCAAAAGCCCTCCTTTCACCTTGTGGATTTATAACATCTAGTGTGTGGACTTTTTATTTTGGTATATTGTCTGTGACACAATTTCACATATGTCTTACTTTCACCTTTTGGACTTAAAGTGGGAGTCCGCCGGGACTACGCGTTTTTTTTTTTTTTTAAAAGCCAGCAGCTACAAATACTGCAGCTGCTGACTTTTAAAATAGTGACACTTACCTGTCCAGCGCGCCCGCGATGTCGGCACCCGAAGCCGATCTCTCGATCGTCTCTCGGGTGCTGCCGCCGCCATCTTGGGTATGGGAATCAGGAAGTGGAGCCTTTCGGCTTCATTTCCTGGTTCCCTACTGCGCATGCGCGAGTCGCGCTGCGCAATAAGGATGGACCTGCTGCCTCTGGGATCTGTGTGTTTCCCAGCAGGCAGCGGGGGACTTTCGGAAAGGGGAGTAATCTACGCCCCTTTCCGCAGAGAGCTATCCCGGAAGTGGGTGCAGATACCTGTACTGTACAGGTACCTGCACCCCCCTCCCCCCTGAAAGGTGCCAATTGTGGCGCCGGAGGGGGGGGGGTTCCGATGAGCGGAAGGTCCACCTTAGGGTGGACCTCCACTTTAAAACATGCACTGCACTGGTTTATTCACTTGGCTATATGGATGTGATTTATTTATATATGATTTATTTGTAATTTGTATGTATTAATCCATTGAATTTTATGTATTAATCCATTGAATTTGGGTCTCTATTTTTTTATTTTTTCCACCAGATTTATAATCCATAGCACAACTGTTTTTTTATATTGTATTTGTTTACTATGGATTGTAGACTCCTAGTGTGTTACAGCTTTTTCACCTATTCAAACTTTTTAATTTTTCACCAGTGCGTTTTCCTTCTTATTTAAAACAAACTTAACCAGAGGATGTTATTGTTATTATTATCCCTAATTTAGCAGGGTGTTTAAAGTGAACAAAGATTTAGGCATTATTAATATTATACAGAATTTAAATAGCACCAACAGTTTGCACAGAGCTTTCAAAGTAAGGTTGATTTTTGAATGTACCTTTGTATGTTTACTGAGCATGTTTTGTATGTATCAGACGTGTTATAAAAATGTAAAAATGTTCTCAATAAAAAAAGTATCTGATTAAAAAAAAAGTAAAGGGAGATAATACAGTTATAATATAATTCAATTTAACACAGGGGGGTTAAAGAGCTCATGAGAGCATATAACCTAAAGTATTGTAAGGGGCAAATGATACAAAAAGTATTAACTGTGAGGGATGAGCTGATTGAGAGCTTAAAGTATCATTTTAATTTTGGATAGAGCAAGGGAAGGTTATAACCTGTCAGATTTTTTTTCACCATCTGCGACCCATTGCGCAAATTCCCCTTCACTTCCTGTCCCATAGCCAAACAGCAAGTAATAGGAAATCCCTGCCAATTAAGGGAATTAATTGCCAGTGTCCCCATTGGAATGTTACTTTTCTGGGGACAACCCAAAACTTGGGATTTTATTTTATTTTCACTTTCAATGATAGTGGTAAACAGGACAAATAGAGAGGGTGAATCACCTTAATGGGGCCACAGACAGCAATAAAAACTGACAAGCGTTCTAATCCCTCTTCACTCTAAACCCAAAAAAGTTTTGTCTTTAGTTATACTTTAAAGAAATTAATTTCCACGAATCACATATATTTAGTCAGGGTGGGAGATAGCTGGACAGATTGAGTTGGGGATAATGGGGGAGACTCTGTAAAAGTCCTGGAGGTGATGAAGGGGCTGGAAAGCAAGGGGTATAGGAGTGAAGAGTGATGGTTTGAGTGATACTTTGAAGGGAGGTTAGTGAGGTAACTTGAGTCCGAGTTGTGGATGGCATTGTGGATGGCATTGTATGTTGTTAGTATTTAGAATGTTTTGCCTTGGGTGAGCAGAAGCCAGTGGAGGGACTGGTAGAGAAGGTCGGTAGCCACTGAATGGTTGGTAACAAGAAAAAATCTGGAAGTAGCATTCATGATAGACTGACGGGTGGATAGCCTGTTTAGAGGTAGGCCAACAAGGAGGGAGTTGCAATAGTAAAGGGGAGAGATAGCAAGGGAGTGAATTAGAAGCTTTGTGGTCTCATTTATTAAAAAGGGATGAATTTTGGAAATGTTATGGAGGTTAAGGTAGCTAGATTTGGGCATTGATTGGATGTGGGAATAAAAGGAGAAGACAGACTCCAAGGTTACACCTAGCACCTGACCCAAGGAGAGGGACTGATAGTTGAGTTATTGAGCTCCGTGGAGAAGTTTGTTCTTTGTATATGTTAGTTTTGTTACATTGTACGTATTGTACAGGTGCACCACTTTACAGGCAGGCCCAGGGCATTCCTTATGCATGTTTTTTAATTGTTTCAATTTAGAATTTCTAATATTTTACTTTAAGCTTATTAAAATAACAGCTCCCCCCCCCCCACCCCCCTTTTTTTCTTCTTTTTTTTTTACATTGGTACATTTCCCCCCAGGCAGTGCCCAGCAATGTCATATGTTTGACAATCACTTGCCTATCAGCATTAAAAACAAAATTAATTTTAAAAGATTCAATTCTTATTGATTTCAGTAGGCTTCAAAAAAACATTCAGAACCCCCGTGAACTGAACCCAGGTATATGCGGCTTATCCCTAGTAAAGAGCAGCAATATGCAAATTTTACAGCACATTACCGCAACACATAGGTGTCAAGTCAACTTTATATCATACCAGTAAGGCACTTTGAAAGAGTAACAATGTACATGGTGCAGTAACTGGTAACCGATTCAAAATCTTCTGGCTATAGTAATCTGAAACCTAATTGTGGCTATGAGTTACTGCCCTTTGCCTAATACTGTATCTCTTCATACTGTGTTATAGGACAAACCCACAAGCATCAGAATTATCTTGACACTTAACCCAAAGGATATTCTTCAAAAATAATACAGTAGATGACAAGAAATAATCACATCTGTCTTTAACACAGTGGGAGGCCCTCTGGATAGACCTCATATTCATTTATTTTATAATACACCAGGAGCAAAACAAAATGCATGCCATTTTATGATACACAGCACATCATTCTAAACTAATTTATATGTTTAAAATGTAAATTATTCAACAGAAAACAAACTTTAAAAAGTAAGGAAATAAAGCAGTATTATTAATCATGATGTCAATGAATAAACCAAGGTTTATGCATGTTCCAATGTATTTCAAATCTATTTAAAGGGTAACTGTAAAGCCCATATGAACTTTAAGTTGAATACATTTCCGATGCATGAAGCCAAAAGGTGTGAAAAGCAGGGTATGGGCATGCAATCCATGTATGGGCACTACGGTTGTACAAACATCAATCTACCGATCAACTATCGTACAATCGCCCTGTCGGATTGTTATGCTCAATCAGAACTGCAGGCTATAGCCTGCATTGTTGATCAGTGCTGAATAAAATAGCTCAGCAGGGTGAATTCCCAATGGGTCTAATGAAAAAAACGGACTCATCTATGGGCTACTTTACATTTCAGTTGCCATTAGAAAAGCCTGTTTTCTGCCAGCATGCTGTAGAGATGAACCCTTGCTCTCTCTGTAAATGCAGTGACCTCTCTACAAAAGTCTAGCTTGTCCCTTTCTGTATCAAAGCTCTACAATTGGCAGGGATCTTTGCTGACTGCAGATATACAGTATAGCTATGACATAAAGTGATTATTAAGCCATGCAAACAACCTTTCAACAATCCCCTCTGCTATGTTAAATAATGTCCCCAGTGCATTTTTCTTTAAATGCCGCTGTATACCTGATTTCATAGCGCCGATCAGTGCTTACATGACCGGCTGTCTCTCTCCTCTCTCAAGCTGACAGCAAAGTGGGTGGGGCTGAGAAACCGCCACTGATGTCAGCCAGAAGAAGAAGAGGAGAGAGGCGGCCAGTCACGTGAGTGACGATCGGCGCTCTGAAATCAGGAATACAGTGGCATTAAAAAAAATTGTTGCGAGGTTGTTATATTATGAGAGCAGCAGGAGGGGAAGATCATGGAGTGGACAGAGCTGACAGGCATAGAGGGGAGGTAGGAGAGCAGAGAGGTCGGGAGGAGAGGACGGGGAGAGAGGACAGAGAAGAGCTGTGGATGACGGAGGCACGTAAACTGACCACAGCTTAGCAGCCATGATAAACTGTGGTCAGTTTACAGGGGGGAGGGCAGAACCAGGCAGGATCAGCCAGGTATTTCAGGTGATACAGGGGGCCAAATTACACAGCACATGCACTGTGCTGTATAACATGCTTTAAGGGAACATAATCCAATTTTTTTTCTTAGGGTAACAAACACTTTAACATGGGTTGTTTCAGGCTCAGTGAGAGCTGCTTACACACAGACAGTAAGAACCATTCTCTACAGCACACTGACAGGGGACAGGCAGCTCTACTCTTACTGTGGCTGCTTTCTAAAACAAATTAACTGTATAACTATTTGTATGCAATTGGAATGTATTTAGCTGATTTAAACTAAAAGTTCAATTAGTCTGTCAATTAAAAATCTTGGGGGAACTAAGGTATCAGTGGGTTGACTTGCAAAAGGTAAATACGATCTGTGTATTGGCAGGAACATTCTGTAATGCCGTGTACACACAATCGGACCACAGTACGCTGGACAATTTGATTGTGTGTGGGCTCCAGCTGACTTTTTCATCGTAAAGTCCGGCAGACTTAGAAAGTAGTTTTGACTCAAAATTTGTCCGCCGGACTTGGCTTTCAGCGGACAATCCGTTTGTCAGTGTGCTAGTCCGGCGGACTAAGAATGACGCATGCTCTGAAGCAAGTACGAGAAGGAAGCTATTGGCTACTGGCTATTGAACTTCCTTTTTCTAGTCCCGTTGTACGTGCTGTACGTCATTGCATTAGAAATTGCCGGACTTTCGGAGCGTCCGTGTGTGGCCAAGTCCGTTCGTTATAAAGTCTGGTGGATTGTTTGCTGGATTGTTTGCCGGACCAATTCCGGCAGACAATTCAATCGTGTGTACGCGGCATTAGATATATTATTAGATATAAGACATTTATATAGGTACATACTGTATGTTCAATAACACAAATTATACAATATATAAGACCTGCTGGAGATTTGATAAAGTGTGCACTGGAGAATTTTCTGTCAATGTGAGTACTACTGTTATTATTATTATTATTATTATTATTATACAGGATTTATATGGAGCCAACAGTTTGTGCAGCTCTTTACAACATGAGAGCAGACAGTACAATTCAATACAGGAGGAATCAGAGGGTCCTGCTCATTAGAATGTACAATCTAATCTTCCGCTGCCTTCCGTAGCTCTTTTGAGCTCTCCAGTCCCAACAAGAGACCTGGACAGCCATGTAAACCCGAAAAAGATATAACATCACTTCCAGTCTACTCGGAAACCATCGGCGCCAGTTTTTTAAAGTAGAAAGCATTCAAAAACACAGATCTTGGCCACATGATGTCACTCCCACGCATGCGCACAAGAGCCATGGCACAGGGCTCTGAAGAAACAGCATGGGTCGCCTATGACATCATCTGCGGCGTATACAGTAAATATCTCCTAAACGGTGCAAGTTTAGGAGATATTTACAGTACCTATAGGTAAGCCTTATTATAGGCTTACCTATAGGTACAAATAATACAGGGAGGTTTACTTCCTCTTTAAAGAACCTAACGCCTCTTGAAAGGGAGCTATCATACTGTAAACTCTGTTAAATTACTATATGTAAGTGGCAGAAAGTGAAAATTTGTATTGCAACAGTGGATGCTGTGATCGGTGGCAGTTACCCATGTATGGGCACTACGGTTGTACAAACATCAATCTACCGATCAACTATCGTACAACCGCCCTGTCGGATTTTTAAGGGTTAACTGTGGAGCTAACCCTCCCCTTTTATGTCCACTCTAAAGCTGGACATAAATGTACTTAAATTCAGCTGGTTCAGTAGGGACAAACGAATTTTGAGCTATATATATGGCCGTTCCTGCTAGTGAGAAGTCAATTTGACAATTGGCTTCTCTTGAACGGGAATGCTGGAAAATTTCATTTTGACCAGCACTTGGAGCCAATCAGCTGCAGCACTGATCAGTGTACTCTGACAATGGAGGAGTCCCTACTGTCAGAATAGAATAACACTGATGAATTCCTTCCTCCACCTTGCTTGTATGGATGGAGCAATCTGTTTTTTTTTCAGCTGGCTGATCAAAAAATTATCCATCTATGGCCAGCTTTAGTCCATTAGATTTTAAAGTATTGTCCAGAAAATCTCTGTGCATTTAAGTATGGTGAGGCTCAGAGTGTAATATCGTTATTATATAGTATTATATGTATTTACCTCAAAATCATTCATCACATTGCAGAAGAGTGTTCATTGGGGTAAATGACAAATGGTGATGGAGTTTTAGAAGAAAAGGCGAGATACTCTTTATCTGACATGCAGAAAAAGTGTATCCCTTCTCTGTAAAAAGAAAAATATGTGTTATCGTTGTGAAACAGAAAATAAGGGTATTTGTGTTAGACCTGGGAAAGTGCAGGATGAAAAAAGCTACTTGAAGCATAATTGAAGTCACAGAAATAGATATTCAGTCGAATAGACATTATGCTAACGCTACACTTTCACAATCTTACCTCCAATTTCTTGCTACAGTAGTTGTATAGGGTGTCTAAATAAGTATCTGTTATTTGTCATAAGAATTTTAACATAGGAAGAAAAGCCCACACATAGCTTTAGATATATCATCATATTTAAGCGATGACATAGAATGGCTATGGTTAATTAAGAGTTGTTCTTCACAATTCTAAACTTGGGGTGGTTACAGACAATTTTTTGTTACTCAAAATGATGGCACATGGTGGCTACAGATAAATGTGAATTTCTCAGAAAAGTGAACCATGGCACAATGTGACTAATGATAATTGTGAGTTCCTCAGAAGAGTCCATTTTGGAACAGATGATTGGAACATTGATGATTGTGATTTCCTCAAAAGAGTAAAATGTGGAGCAGGTTCTACTGGTAATTGTAAGTTCCCCAGAAGAGTAAGCCCTTGTACACAGGATCGGAGATTCAGACGGAATGTGTCCAATCGGAGCGTTTTGTCGGATATTCCGACTGTGTGTGGTCTGCATCGGACTGTTTCCGTCAGAATATCCATCGGACCAAATTTTCCAACTTTCCGGAAATATTTTACGACAAAATGCTCCGATCGGACACACTCCAATCATGTGTAGAGAATTCCGATCAGACAAAATGCCACGCATGCTCAGATCAAATTCCTACATCAAAGCTATTGGCTACTAGCCTGAACGTAGTCCCATCGTAACGAAATTACGTCATCACGTTCCGAACGATCGGATTTTCCGACAACTTTGTCCGACCGTGTGTATGCAACAGTTTCGGACAAGATCCGTATGACAAAATCCGATGGAAAAAATCCGACGGATTTGGTTGTCGGATTCTCCGACTGTGTACAAGGGCTTAGTTTTGGCACATGTAGACTACTAGTAATTGTGAGTTCCTCAGAAGAATACATTGTGGCGCATTAGGGCAGCACAGTGGTGTAGTGGTTAGCACTCTCACCTAGCAGTAAGAAGGGTCACTGGTTCAAATCCCAACCATGACACTACCTGCCTGGAGTTTGCTTGTTCTCCCTGTGCCTGCGTGGGTTTCCTCCGGGTACTCCGGTTTCCTCCCACACTCCAAAGACATGCAGGTAGGTTAATTGGCTTCTGTCCAAAATTGACCCTAGTATAAGAATGGGGACCTTGGATTGTGGGCTTCTTGAGGGTAGGGACCGATGTGAGTGTGCAATGTACAGGGATAGGGACAATTGCAGACACTCACTCAGGTTGAACTGGATGGACTGGTGTCTTTATTCAACCTTGCTAACTATGAAACTATGAAACTATGTTGGCTACTGGTAATTCTGAATTCTTCAGAAAAGTAAACTGTGGCACATGTTGACTACCGGTAATTGTGAGTTCCTCAAATGAGTAAAATGTGACACAGGTTCTACTGGTAATTCTGATTTCCTCAGAAAAGTAAATTGTGGCACAGGGTGGCTACTGATGATTGTGAGTTCTTCAAAATAGTAAAATGTGGTACAGGTTCTACTGGTAATTGTTAGTTCCTTAGTAGCGAAACTTGTGGCATATGTTGACTACCAATAATTAATCCAGAGCAAAAATGTATAATGATTAGTTTATTTAACTAACAAAATGTGGCACAGGTGGGCTACTGATAACTGTGAATTAATTTATTAATTAATTAAGAGTAAATTGTGGGACAGGGTGGCATAATATTTGTCAGTTCCTCAGATGAGTACATTTTGACACAAGACGGCTACCAGTAACTGTTAGTTCTTCGGAAAATTAAATTGTGGCACAAGGTGACTGGTAAATGTAAGTTCCTCAGAACAGGATATTGTAGCACAATGTCACTACTAGTAACTAGGAGTTCTTCAGTAGAGTAAGGGATGGTACTGCACTACTACTAATAATTGTGAGTTACTCAGAAGAGTAAAGTGTAGCACATGGTAACTATTGAAAACTATTAGTTGTGCATTAATTGTGGCACAGGGTGACTACTGATAAGTGTGAGTACCTAAATATGAATTGTGGCACAGAGTGGATATGGATAATTGTGCTTTAATCAAAATTGTGCCACAGGGTAGCTACTGATAGCTACCCTAATGCCGCGTACACACGAGCAGACTTTTCAACATCCAAAGTCCGAAGGACCGAGTCCGTCAGACTATCCGATCGTGTGTGGGCTGCAACGGACTTTTGATTCACCAAAGTCTGACGGACTTTAGAATATGGAACATGCTTCAAATTTTTCCGACGGAACTCCGTCGGACCCAGGTCCGATGTAGAAGTCCGCTCGTCTGTATGCTGTTCCGACAGACCTAAAACGACGCATGCTCTGAAGCAAGTACGAGACGGAAGTGCTCGGTCTTGTAAAACTCCAGTTCGTATTGGAAGTAGCACATTCGTCATGCTGCAAATTCTGTGCTCGTTTAAATGTAGCGCATCTTCTTTATAATGCTAGAAGAACGAAGTCTTTATTTATAATGCTAGAAGAACGAAGTCTTTATTTATAATGCTAGAAGAACGAAGTTGCTTTGCTGCTCATATTCACTCACAGAGTTCTCACAAAACACATTTCTGTCTTATTTCTCCTCATCTGATGAATGATCTTGTTTTTATTTTAAAGCCCCATCTCATTAATATTTTTTTATTTTAATTTTTTTATTTTTTTTGACAGAATAATTAAATATGGAGATCACAAGAAAAAAAATGGTAAAGAATTCTAAAAAAAATATGGAGGAAAAAATTACTCCAAAAAAAAAAAAAAAAAAAAATGGTGTTGAGTAATTTTTTTCCTCCATATTTTTGGTAGAATTCTTTACCATTTTTTTCTTGTGATCTCCATATTTAATTATTCTGTCAAGTTAAAAAAAAAAAAAAAAAAAAAAAAAGTTGTTAACTTGACAGAATAATTAAATATGGAGATCACAAGAAAAAAAATGGTAAAGAATTCTAAAAAAATATGGAGGAAAAAATTACTCCAAAAAAAAAAAATGGTGTTGAGTAATTTTTTTCCTCCATATTTTTGGTAGAATTCTTTACCATTTTTTTCTTGTGATCTCCATATTTAATTATTCTGTCAAGTTAAAAAAAAAAAAAAAAAAAAAAAAAGTTGTTAACTTGACAGAATAATTAAATATGGAGATCACAAGAAAAAAAATGGTAAAGAATTCTAAAAAAAATATGGAGGAAAAAATTACTCCAAAAAAAAAAAAAAATGGTGTTGAGTAATTTTTTTCCTCCATATTTTTGGTAGAATTCTTTACCATTTTTTTTCTTGTGATCTCCATATTTAATTATTCTGTCAAGTTAACACCAAAAACCTTTTTTTTTTTTTTTTTTTTGTGTTTTTCATTACCACAATAACCTTTTTATTTTTATTCTGGTGACAAGTTACCACAATAACATTTTTATTTTGTTTGTAACCTCAAGGAGGTTAGTGTCCCTTGTTAATTTCACATTGTCTTTTAGAAATGTATTTGACCAAAAAACACATAGGCAATTATATTTTCAAACAAAAATATCCATTTATTCTGGTTCAACAAACAAAAAAAATGAAGGCAACACTGGAGAAACTTGTGACATTTGTGTAGCCTTTTGGCCCCAGGGCAAACATTAAACTCTGTGGAAAAGAAAATTCAAATATTCCGAAATACAATATGGTCCCAGAATCCCAGACATCAAGAGCAGCATCAGATGGTATATATGTCCCCAGGCTGTGGTACAACAGGCTGAGTCTTTGGTCAGACCAGAGTGAAGCCAGGTCAGCACCTTCTTCTCTTCGCTCCACCCTTCACTGCACCCTTCCCTGCAGACTTCCCTGTAGCCTTCCTGGGAGGCTGTGTCTCCGGTGGTGTACTTGTGGCAGGAGGAGGAGGAGGAGGAGGAACAGGAGGAACTTGCTCCACAATATTGCTGGTGGCAGTTAATTCGCCACTCAGCCCCTTCTGTAACGCCAAGAAAATTAGCCTTTCACACTGGAGACGTTGGCCCATCTCTAATTGCTGCAGACAGCTGGCGATGTAGCAGCCATAGGCCTCTTCAGCCTCAGGGGGGCTCTTTAAGACATTAGTAGCCTCTCAAATTAGGCGCAGGGATTCCTCCTGTGATACTGAAATTTTTTTTGCCCTTTTTGCTGGAAGACGGAGGGGAGGCACCTGTGATGTTGTCTGTCTTCTACTGGGCCCGGCCACCTCCTGGCTGACAGTGGGCACGGCCTCCTCCTGGCTGACAGTGGGCCCAGCCTCCTCCTGCCTGCCACTTTCCCCACCTTCCTCCTGGCTGAGCTCATCCTGTGTATAAAAAAGGGACATTGTTTTAGTTTTTTGTTCATCAATCATAAACATTTTTCAGCTCCTGACTTCAAAATTCTGTTAATACATATAAAAGAGTATCATTATGACACCACTATTTCTTGTTTCTGCTGGTGACAAACATTTGTGGCCACTACTGTAGCTTGATATGTCCAAATTTTTTGGTTTTTTTAACATCAATAATAGCGTTAAAATTCTAACATCTAGTTAACATCATTAATATTATGAATATCACTATTTTTTGTAACAAAATACCTGGCTCCAGCTGGGTGCATCCGCTTCTTCCAGGATGGAAGGCTCCGCTTGCTCATCAACCTCTGCTGAGGTGGAGGGAATGCTGCAGGGAAGGGTGGAGGGAAGAGTTGAAAGCGACTCCCTGGCTTTACACTGGTCACCAATAAACCGTAGCTTGTCAAAGTACCACAGCCTGGGTACATACACAGCACCTGGTGCTGCTCCTGATGTTTTGGATTTCTCGATTTTCTTATTCTCCTTTCGGTACATATTTCGCAATAATTGAATTTTCTTGTCCACAAAGTCCACGTCTGCCTCTGGGATCCAAGGCTGCACAAATGTCACAAATTTCTCCAGTGTTGCCCTCCTTACTGGTTTATTATAATAATCAATGTGCTTGGCTTGCCACAGATTTGTCATCTCTTTATATTTGTCTATAAATAGACTTAAAAATTCCGGATCCTTGAATTTCTGATTCATTTTTCTGAAAGACAATACACAAGCCAAAAACAATAATGTTAGCTCAGACTCTCCTAATCTTAGCCCAATATAGACTCCAGGATCTGCCACTTATTTGGGGAAATTGTTTAAACTTACCTTCGTTTTGCTTGCTCCCAACTTCCGTTCCTATTTTCGCAAACGAACATACGACATGTGATTTTTGCCGTTATATACAGTGCGTACGCGTAGAACTACGCCTGCTTTGCCCGCCCCTGACGTTCTTTTAGTCAAGTTCTTGTTTTCCCGCCCTTTCTGCGCACTTAACGTACGTACGACATGTGCATTTTGGCGTTGTATACAGTGCGTACGCGTAGAACTACGCCTGCTTTTCCCGCCCCTGACGTTCTTTTAGTCAAGTTCTTGTTTTCCCGCCCTTTCTGCGCACTTAACGTACGTACGACATGTGCATTTTGGCGTTGTATACAGTGCGTACGCGTAGAACTACGCCTGCTTTGCCCGCCCCTGACGTTCTTTTAGTCAAGTTCTTGTTTTCCCGCCCTTTCTGCGCACTTAACGTACGTACGACATGTGCATTTTGGCGTTGTATACAGTGCGTACGCGTAGAACTACGCCTGCGTTGCCCGCCCCTGACGTTCTTTTAGTCAAGTTCTTGTTTTCCCGCCCTTTCTGCGCACTTAACGTACGTACGACATGTGCATTTTGGCGTTGTATACAGTGCGTACGCGTAGAACTACGCCTGCGTTGCCCGCCCCTGACGTTCTTTTAGTCAAGTTCTTGTTTTCCCGCCCTTTCTGCGCACTTAACGTACGTACGACATGTACATTTTGGCGTTGTATACAGTGCGTACGCGTAGAACTACGCCTGCTTTGCCCGCCCATGATGTTCTTTTCCAAGAATATTTCCCGCCCCCTTTTCTCTACGGTGCGCAGTAGGAGAAACATGGCGGAAACACAACAGGTGCTTGATATTAACGACTCCAGTAGTCACGAATCCCCGGAGCCACAAACGTGCCGATCCGGAAAGAGGAGATTTAAGGCCTCAAATATGGCATTTGAAGAGATGGTGGAGATGGTGGCAATCTTGCGAAGTAAGGATTATGATGGCAAGCATGGACCATACACCCATCCGAACTTGCGCAAGGCCAGAATCATGGCCAAAGTAGTTAAGACCCTGCACAATCGTTTTGGGGTACGACGGTCAAAAGACCAATTGAGGAAACGGTGGTCCGACCTTAAATTGAGGGAGCCGGATCAATACAGAAGGATCAAGAAAGTTCTGAAAAAAAGTAAGTACTTGTCGTGTGTTCCTATTTTATGATTATTGCATACAGATCCATATGCTTTACCTTTGTACAATGTAGAAAAATTGCTGCTTTCATGTTGGATACAGTAAAAGAATCGTATCGTTCTTAACAAACCCTCGTAAATTGTTCGTGGCAAACCTCGTTTATGATACAGGGTTTAAACAGCATTTTTTGGCTGTGTAATTTTTAGGACACAAAAAAAGATTAGGACATTGTGGTTTAGATGTGTTTCAAAATACAATGACTAGAAAAGAACATTCAGTGGAATTGAAGGAGAGGACACTTGGCAGCTGGGTAAAAACACATCTGCACTCATGAGCAAAAGTGTGGGACACCAGAGAACATTTATTAGGGTAAACCACACGGGGTTCCCTGGTATACTTTGGGGGGGGTTGGGCATGTGTGAAACTTGGCACAAAAAGCGAATTATTGTAGTTTTTGGCAAAGTGAATTGATTTATCATGTCTTCACATTTTGCATCTCTTCATAAACCGACAATTGTACAACACTTCTAATCAAGGTTTCATCTTCCTAGTTCTGGCCTTAAATATCTGTGTGCTAAAGTATACCTTTTTGTTTGTTAATTTCTCATAGGGGAGAAAAGACTCACAAAGCAGGATCCCAGGGACCGCCACCCTTGCCAGCATGAATGTGAGGTTAGCCCCATCCCCCCCGTGGATGTGCATGTGGAGGAAGGAGAGGTGGAGGAAGGAGAGGAGATGGGCACCCCACCAGGTGAGTGTCTGACACCACAGCTTCAGGTAATCGATGTATACCTGCATATTTCAAAACACATGTTTTTACATCTATTTTAGGTGATGTTCTGGTTGTGGAAAGCGACACATTTCCAAGCACCAGTGCCCCCCCCGAGGATGTCGAGGAAGGAGAGGTTGAGGAAGGAGAGGTGGAGGAAGTAGGGGAGATGGGCACCCCACCAGGTGAGTGTCTGACACCCCAGCTTGTTGAAATCCATGTATGACTGCATAATTTTTGACCCAATTTTTACCATCTATTGTAGGTGATGTTCTGGTTGTGCAAAGGGCCCCATTTTCCAGTGACAGCGCACATAGGCTGATTGGCCAGATAATGGGCTGGAATGGGGAACTAGATGACATGCGAACTAGCCTGGATCTCATGAAGAATCAGATTGACAATATGCAGCTGGAAATGAAGAACATGATCGATATTTTGGGGAGAATATAATCCGTTTCTCCATAATATCGATCATGTTCTTCATTTCCCTTGTTTTAGTTCAAAGATTGTTACTTCCAAAATTTTTAAGATTGTGGCTGATTGTTGTTACATTTTTCATATTTTTTTAAGAAAAAGAAAAAACACAAAAAAAAAATAGTTTTTAAAAATTCTAAAAAAAAGGAAACTAAAAAATGTTTGGCAAAGAAAGTTAAATTAACCAAAAAAAAATTATATCAATAAATATTCAATGGCACATGTGAATGTGGCCAAATTAAAATTTTGAAGAATCAAGAATGTGTGGCGTATTCTTTCAATGCTCAATACCAGTTTGGGAAAAGTGATTTTGTGTATCCAGTGACAATGGGCCTTATTGAATTAATGAAAATACACTTGGCACTACAAGTGCACTAGGATAACATAGGAGACAGCACAAACCAAAAGCAAGCAAGAAAACACATTTCAGATTTGAGGTTCTTTTATTATTTTACTCTTTTTAAAAATTAAATAATCTGTGGCATTGCAATGGCCCCCCTACCGTTAAAATAAGTGACATATCTTTGCCGAACTTCACGGGCACTTTGGGGGGCCAAGCCAGTACGGCCAGTATCCAGGCCTGTCAGCGATTCCGGACCAAGTCCAGCCTCAGGCATTATTGTCGATAAATAATTTGTGGAGTTTTTATGTAAAAAATTGTGCAAAATGCAGCACGTAAGTACGACATGGTTCAGTTTGTATTCGGCTAGGTTAATAGCAGTCAGGAAAACACGGAACCGGCTGGCCATTATTCCAAACGCATTTTCCACAACTCTTCTCGCTCTGGCCAGCCGGTAGTTGAAAACCCTCCTCTCCGGGGTGAGGGTTCTTTGGGGGAATGGCCTCATGATGTGGTCGTCCAGAGCAAAAGCCTCATCAGCGATGAACACGAAGGGGAGTTCTTCCACATTCTCGGAATCAGGTGGCAATCCCAGTCCACCTGTCTGTATACGGCGGTAGAACTCCGTCTGGGCGAAGACTCCTCCATCCGACATCCGGCCATTCTTCCCCACGTCCACATACAGAAATTCATACTGTGCCGACACCACCGCCATTAACACAATACTGTGAAACCCCTTGTAGTTATAATAGTATGACCCCGAATGGGGTGGTGGCACAATGTGGACGTGCTTCCCATCTATCGCACCACCGCAGTTAGGAAAGTCCCAACGGGTGGCAAAATGGGATGCCACAGTCTGCCATTCCTGTGGCGATGAAGGAAACTGGGGAGGCAAAGCAGAAAAAACAAAAATAAGTACTTTTGCACATTAAACATTGTACATTACAACACAAACTTTCTTTCCCGCTTCTGCCTAGTCACAGGACACCGATCATCTGCTCCCTGTCATTGGGAGCAGTGATCAGGGTCATGTCACTGCTAGCCCATCCCCCAGACAGTTAATAAACACTCACCCAGAACACACTTTAAACCATTCCTCGGCTCCCTTGTGCTTAATAACACCTTCACTGCATGTGACATTTTTACAGTAATCCATACAATTTTTTACAGCATTGATCACTGTATTAATGACAATGGTCACAAAAATGTATGGAAATTGGCCAATGTGTCCGCCATAATGTGGCAGTCACCAGAAAAATAAAAAATTAAAAACGGTTAGCAACGCCATTACTATTTTCAAAAATGGCAAGATTTTACAAATGCCAGCAAAATAGACCATATTTACGAAACGATAGAACTTTTGCACAAAACAATCAATAAACGCTTATTGTGATTCATTTTAACACATTTGTTTACTAAAAGAATACGTATCGGCATCAAATGATGTCCAAAAAAATCATGGTGATATATTTTTGTGCCTATATTTCTTATTAGAGCGAAAAGTGAAAAATAATGCATATTTTGAAAAATGCATTTTGGGTTTGTTGGTGGTTAATCACCAAAAATAAAAAAGCAGAGGTGATCAAAGACAACCAAATACAAAATCTATTTGTGCTAATAAAATGAAGATAATTTACTAGGAGGAGCCATGTTACAAGGACGCACAATTGTCAATTCAAACAACGCACTGCCAAATCACCCAAAAAAGTGATGAAGGTCAGGAAGGGGGGAAAATCATTCCAGGGTTGAAGTGTGTTAAAAATACAATATATAACTCAACATTAATTTAAGGACACACAGACTCGTTGGAATTATAATAAGTGTGGGGGGGGGGGATCCAGTTAAAGGACACACAGACCATTTGGGATACTATTAAGGGGGGGGGGGGATTCAGTTAAGGGGACACAGACCATTTGGAATAATCTTTAAATGTTTTGTTTTAGGATAAAGCAATAGAATGGAGCTGACAAAAGACATTTTAAGTGACTAGACTAGGTGGATATGGGCCTACCATAGCATGTTGGTGAGGTTTAATGAAGGCAAATATGCAGGAAAGACAAAAAAGGAGCATTAAAAGATTGCAGCATGCATGAGGACAAAGGGGACATTCACAGCATATTGCAATCATGGTAATTAGAGATTGAGGAAAGAAATACAAGGCATTAGCAAACATTAAAGACAATAAAATGTGATGTTAAATGATAAATCTTACCTTAATATAGTCCTCCTGCAGGACCTGTATGATGGCAGAACAGGTCTCTGGGATAATGATCCCCAGAGCCTAGGGGGAGATGCCTGTCGAGAACTTCAGGTCCTGAAGGCTTCTCCCTGTCGCCAAGTAGCGCAACGTGGCGACGAGCCTCTGCTCCGGAGTGATGGCTTGCCGCATGCAGGTATCCTGCCTGCTGATATAAGGGGTCAGCAAAGCCAGCAGACGGTGAAAAACGGGGTCCGTCATCCGGAGATAATTCCTGAAATCATCAGGATTATTCTCCTGGACCTCACGAAGCAAAGGCATGTGCGAGAACTGGTCACGCTGGAGCAACCAATTCTTCGTCCATGAACTCCTCAACACCCCGTCCACGGACTGTTCTTGGGTTGCAGAATGAACTACAACACCAAGCGCAAGCAAAGCACGAACTCGACGACGAGTACGTACACGCAACATGGCTTCAAAACGGTCGGATTGTCAGAACGAACTTAACAGACGTCACTGAAGAACAGCAAGGCCTGTGAAGAGCGAGCTGAAAGTCAGCGAGCGCAGTTAGATCGCACTGCAAAATACAGAGACGAACTGACTACACGCACTAAAAAACAGATACAAACCTCACAAGCACAAACTGAAAAGCAGTGAAAAACGTTCTGAAAAATACGAGTCTGAAAAACGCGAATCGTCTCTCACCAAACTTCTACTAACACGAGATAAACACGAAATTAGCAGAAGGAGCCCAAAGGGTGGCGCACTTGGTATTGAACTTCCGTTTTATAGTCTCGTCGGACCTGGTGTACGTCACCGCGTACCAGACGGGCGGACTTTAGTGGGATCGTGTGTAGGCAAGTCCGTTTCCACGGAACTCTGTCAGAGCTCTGTCGGAACTCCAGCGGAACTCCGGCGGAAACTCCTTCGGACTTAAGTCCGCTCGTGTGTACGGGGCATAAGAATACAGAATCATGGTTCAAGTGGCTAGTGACTACAGAAATTGTAAGCTCTTCTAATTTTTAAATAGGGTCCTAGGTGGCTATCAATAATTGTAAGGACTTGAGAATTCTGAACTGTTGTGCAGGATGGCTAAGGATAATTGTGGGTTCCTTAGAATCTTGAATAGTGGCACAGGGAATTTTGATTTGTGGTGCAGAGTGGCTATGGATAATTTAATAACTTAGAATATTAAACAGAATCATAAAATGTTTTATCATCCTATAAAAAGAAAGCATGCCATGACTCTGTGGCACTTGGAAAAATCATGTTGTGGGTGCATTAAAGGTACACTCCTGTCCCACAATTGCCCCACTTTTATTTAATTGTTAAACATTTTTAGTGTACATACTTTTTTCTATGGGTCCTTGGTTTGGTCATATGACATCAGTGGTCCTTTATCTACTCTTCTTCCATTGTTGGTGAGCAGGTACTCTTTATTGCAACATCTCTGCAGCATTCTTCCATGAGCCCAGGGAGGCTTGAGGACTTAACCAAAGGTTCTAGGTCCTCGGCGTCCCAAATTCACAGGAGTTGGGAACCTGAAAGAAAACCACCTCTGGACCACAGAGGAGTAAATGTGGGGCAGCGCTGGATTGTGAAGGGGGTAGTGCTTTGCATATACAATATATATTTTTATTTTAGGGGAAACATCTAAACAAAAAGCACAAAAGATGGAAATAGGCTTAAATAGTGTTTTTTTATTGTCAGAAGCAATCATTATTTAACAAACACATTCTAAGGTGTTGGGAAATCCATTTGCATTTGCTTAGTGAATTTCCTTGTTCCACTGAGAAAAAAAAAAGTTTTCACTCCCAGTATTGTGCTAAGACCCACCAGTGCATGACACAATTGCCATCAGCCAGATGTCTTGCTGCCTGCTATCCTCCCTGAGACACATGTATGATACCCCTTAGAGCTCCAATCTATATTAAATTCCTAGGATAATGGTTGTATGCATGTTTTCTTTTATAAATAATAATTTTTTTCTTGCTAGAAACTGATCCACATATCCATAAACAAAGCATACTTGATTTTCATGGATTTTGCCGCATAGTGCCTGTGAATCATGCTCCCGCAGACTTGGGCCAGTAATTTTCAATTTGCATTTATGTATTTACTATTTGCCATTTCCCTAGAAGGAAATTTAATGAGTAAAATTAATAGCTGATGCCTGAATTACTGAATTTAAATCCATTTGCTCCAGACTTTGCTTACAAGCAATTCATTCTCCTATGACGGCACATTTATGCATTAGCAAAATTACCTTAATTGGACGCCTTTAACAAAGCTGAAGAAAATGGTGAGAATTTATTTTTTCATTTTTTTCTTTTTTTACTGACCTCCTCAATTATTAGAACTTTGACCATTTGTAAAGCTTGCAACATCAGATTGACAAATCCAGTTATCATGCTCGAGTCTATTATGTTGTATGAACAGTTTATTGAAACCAATGTCAGTGACCATGTATAATGCTGACAATCAAACACCACTCAATGCAGCTCTCTCTGTGCACTGTATAGAAATGAAATGTGTCTGTGAGGCTCTCTGTGTCTGAAATCTTAGAACCGACTCTATATTTTGTGGAATGTAAAGCTTACTAACAAGATTAGTCAACAAGGATTAGTAACAGTTTTTTGGTATTTCTTTTTTTTTGCCTGGGCACTCTCTGGCATTCACATGATCTCTTGCAGGTGTCTTTTGAATAGCAAGATAATCGAGGCCTTTAGAAAGTGACGTAACAATGTGTCTATGGAAGATGTTTTTATGGGAATGATGAGGCTGAATTAAAACTGGATGAGAAAAGTTAATTTCCCAAAATTAAAGGGTCTGTTTTGTAGGTTTTAAATATATTTTTAATTAAAGGAAAGCTGAAATTGAATGACAAGCATGGCAGGCTACATATCATTATGGGTATAGGAAGAAGGTGTGGAAATGTAAATAAAATATACATTGTAAATGCTGGCATATTTTGGATAGAAATACTTTATATTAGTACGCATTACAAGTAAGCAGTACACAATCTACTGTGAGGCAAACGAGGCGTTTGCTTTGGGCAGCATTTTTCAGGAGGCGGCACCACCCCCAGGCAGAAGGGCAAAGACAGCTATTTAACCACTTCCCATCCTTTCGGTGGTTGTACCAGGATGATGCCTGCAGCTGTAGGCATCACCCGGTATCATTATTTAGAGCCAGAGGTTGGCTCTATTGTAATAGCAATCTTAGAGGCTTAGTAGCAGCTTGATTGCTATTACAAGCAGAGGGAGGGGAGTCCCCTCTCTTGCTGCCTTCCGCAGCTCTCTTGAGCTCTCCCGTCCCACCGCGAGACCCGAGCGTCCAGCCAGCACATTCCCTGGCTGGCTGGACAGCCATGTAAATCCATAACAGTAAACCGGAAGCGATGACATCACTTCCAGTCTACTCGGAAACCATTTTTTTTAAAGTGGAAAGCATTCAAAAACACAGATCTTGGGGTTTTAAATGCTTTTAAGTGCCAAGGAGGGAGTTGGGGTCCTATAGACCCAAGATCTCTCTATAAAGAGTACCTGTCACATGCCATTTGCTGTCACAAGGATGTTTACATTCCTTGTGACAGCAATACAAGTGATAAACATTAAAATAAAGCAACAGTGTAAAAATAAAATAAATTAATAATTAAAAAAAAGTGTCTCCGTCCTTTGCTGTCCAAAAATCTGACGGACTTTAGAAATAGAACATGTTTCAAATTTTTTCGGCGGAACTCCACCGGACCCAGTTCCTATTGAGAAATCCACTCGTGTGTATGCTAGTCCGACAGACAAAAAACTACACTAGGACAGCCATTGGCTACTGGCTATGAACTTCCTTATTCTAATCTGGTCGTACATCATCACGTCCGAATCCGTTGGACTTTGGTGTGATTGTGTGTGGCCAAGTCCGTTCATTCGGAAAGTCCGTCGGAACTCTGCCGAAATTATGTTAATTATCAAAGTATTTTCATTTAGTTTGCTTTCATGCAATCCTGACAGAACCTTATGCCTACTACACATGTACCGAATGTCATCCTTCTGTCGGACGAGCATGCTGGAAAACCAGCAGCCAACCGGCTCCCAATGGCAGAGAGCGCTGACCAGAGTATTCTGGTGGGAATCTGTACCCATGTCAGAACACAACAGCTCAGCGGAGCAGATGGCTGTACTAATGTTGAACTGTTAATAGAGTGGCTCTGACCAGAGCTGTCAGTTTTGATCTGTTCAACCCGCTGGGTTGAATGAAAAAGAACTATTAGTTAGGTGGCAGACGTTTGTTTGTCTGTTACCAGAACTGAACTCAGGCAAAATACAGCGTGATCTTACAACATTGCACTTTTGCTCTGGCAAAAGTATTACATGTAGATAAAAGAGAAGTTTGGATTTCAAAATATATATATATATATATATATATATACAGTATCTCACAAAAGTGAGTACACCCCTCCAATTTTTGTAACTATTTTATTATATCTTTTCATGCAACAACACTGAAGAAATTACACTTTGCTACAATGTAAAGTAATGAGTGTACAGCTTGTATATCAGTGTAAATTTGCTGTCCCCACAAAAAATTCAACACACAGCCATTAATGTCTAAACCTCTGGCAATAAAAGTGAGTACACCCCTAAGTGAAAATGTCCAAATTGGGCCCAAAGTGTCAATATTTTGTGCGGCCACCATTATTATCCAGCACTGCCTTAATCCTCTTGGGCATGGAGTTCACCAGAGCTTCACAGGTTGCCACTGGAGTCCTCTTCCACTCCTCCATAACAACATCACGGGGCTGGTGGATATTAGAGACTTTGGGCTCCTCCACCTTCCATTTGAGGATGCCCCACAGATGCTCAATAGGGTTTAGGTCTGGAGACATGCTTGACCAGTCCATCACCTTTACCCTCAGCTTCTTCAGCAAGCCAGTGGTCATCTTGGAGGTGTGTTTGGGGTCGTTATCATATTGGAATAGTGTTCTGTGGTCCAGTCTCCGAAGGGAGAGGATCATGCTCTGCTTCAGTATGTCACAATACATGTTGGCATTCATGGTTCCCTTAAAGAACTGTAGCTCCCCAGTGCTGGCAGCACTCATGCAGCCCCAGACCATGACACTCCCACCACCATGCTTGACTGTAGGCAACTTAGACACACTTGTCTTTGTACTCCTCACCTGGTTGCTGCCACATACGCTTGACAAATATGTTTATCTTGGTCTCATCTTGGTCTCATCAGACCACAGGACATGGTTCCAGTAATCCATGTCTTTAGTCTGCCTGTCTTCAGAAAACTGTTTGCGGGCTTTCTTGTACATCATCTTTAGAAGAGGCTTCATTCTGGGACAACAGCCATGCTGACCAATTTGATGCAGCGTGCAATGTATGGTCTGAGCACTGACAGGCTGACCCCCCTACCCCTTCAACCTCTGCAGCAATGCTGGCAGCACTCATACGTCTATTTCCTAAAGACAACCTCTGGATATGACGCTAAGCATGTGCACTCAACTTCTTTGGACGACCATGGTGAGGTCTGTTCTGAGTGGAACTTGTCCTGTTAAACCACTGTATGGTCTTGGCCACTGTGCTGCAGGTCAGTTTCAGGGTCTTGGCAATCTTCCTATAGCCTAGACCATCTTTATGTAGAGCAACAATTCTTTTTTTCAGATGCTCAGAGAGCTTTTTGCCATGAGGTGCCATGTTGAACTTCCAGAGACCAGTATGAGAAAGCAAGAACACCAAATTTAACACACCTGCTCCCCATTCACATCTCCTTGTAACACAAACAAGTCACATGACACCGGGGAGGGAAAATCTTTACATTGTAGCAAAGTGTCATTTCTTCAGTGTTGTCACATGAAAAGATATAATAAAATATTTACAAAAATTGGAGGGGTGTATTCACTTTTGTGAGATACTGTGTATATATATATTTGTATTTATATATTTGTACATATATATATATATATATATATAATTGCCCAGGGTTCACTGGAGTGCCAGACTGAGAAGGGGGCAGGAGTGGATAGCTCACTCTCCCATGGGCTCGCTGGGAGGCTGATCCAGTTGTCGGTCCAGGCATCTGGAAGGAGCCCAAATGTAAAGTCAGGATTTTTGCCAAGCCTGCCCTGGCTGAGTAATGTCAACCAACGACAGGCTTTAGCCCGCTGCCGGCTTAAAAAGGGTCACTGGAGTGCAGGAAGAACTAAACTCCTGTGACCTACAGCTGAAAAATAGCATTGCCCATATTTTTCCTTCAATATAAAAATAGTAATTCCTGAAAGGTAAATGAAGAAGCACCATCATGACCATAAGTCACAGGTTATTTTTAAGGCATGGCGAAGGTCACACTTGACAATTATTTATTTATTTATTTTGGATAACATATGTAGAAAAAATATGCATTGCCACTTACTAACATACAAACATTGCAGAACAAATTTCAGAGGTAATTCAGTACATGTGCTTTGATCTAATTAGACCCCTAAAACAAAAAGCACTATTTTTGTGTTATGTTGAACATTATGCATTGAAAATGTCTGTTATATATTCCCAGGATCTTGTTTGCTAGATCTTTCACCAGCTCTCACTGTACGTAGGCTGTCATGGGTGTTTTGATGAAGCTGAAAAATAATGATGCATGGAAATGAACATATTATTTTATAGCTATGTGCAATGTAAGATACTATACTGTAATAAGGAGGAAGTAGCAAAGTTCCTTTATGTTTTCATCCCACGGTGCCTTCGTGTTAGCAGTTCAGAGCATGTCAGTCAGTGTAGCAAACCAGCCACATTTCTGTATACTAATGACAAAATCAATAATCGTTTGGACGTTTATGAGCCGAAAAAAACAAAGGACAAGTTTGGAAATTTTCTGCCGAAGAAACGATAAATTGAAAGGTTAATGTGTTTCCCGTCCAACCTGTCTGCACTAGGTATATGTAAAAAACTAACATAAAATGTATTTATTTATGTCCACTGAACGATTTATCGGTCATTACATGATGGCACCAATGTTTGCTCTCGCGGCCTAATGTTCGTTTTTCGAAATTGGGTTCGCTCGATTTTTCGTATAGTGTATGGCCAGCATTAGACATCATTTTCCGCTAACACAACTACTTAACTTAGCTATTTAAATTTCCTGATATTTTATTTTGACCTTTATATTTTTCTAAAAAAATAAAACCTTTCCTTTTTTTCTTGAAACATGGACCTCACAGTTTGGCTCAGATACATTAAAATACATTACCCATTTAATGCCAACATTGATATTGATGTGGCCTCTAGGATTCTACAACGTCTGCCTTCTAATTCTTGAAACAAATCCAATAAGCCCCTGAAGGTTTGATTACTGAAATCATGACTGTGATCAATTACACCAGATGGTCTTCCCTAATTTAAGTTAAGTAAAAGTTTATCAGAGGTACTTTATTGGAGACTGTGTATTGAGAAGGACCTTATATTTAGCTATACAAAAACCATACTTGATGCGCAATTCATGTCTTATTTTGAAAATAACTGGAAGATTAAATTTAATAACAATAATAATAAAATAAAATATTTTTAATAATGTGCACCACAAAAGGTAGCTGAATTTGAATTTGTCTATCAATGTATTTGAAGCACAGAAAATGCTGAAAGGGATTTAGCCCTAGTTCACATCAAATTGCACAATTTCAAAGTCGCATGCCAGTGCAACTTCAGGTGCAGATTGGCTGACATCTGTGCAACGTCATACACAGATGCCTATGTAAGTCGCACCTGAAATCACCAAAAATAGCGCAGGAACTTATTTTTTAAACCAGTGCAGCACCACAAAGTCGGCGTCGCACCGATTTGAACATTTCCATTGATGACAATAGGGTGCAACTTGTCATGTGATTTGGACCTGTCAAAATTTGAACAGGGGCTTATGTGTAAATTGATGGTGCTATATAAGTACTTATAAGAACAAATAAAGTAACATAACTCCCAGATGTGTCCCTATACTATTTGTATATTCCAACTTTGTGTGCCCCAGCTTCAAGATAATATAACCACTTGACCCCTGGAAGATTTACCCTCCTTCACGGCCAGGCCAATTGTACTGTGTTACCTTAACTGACAATTGCACAGACATACAGCGCTGTACCCAAATTAAATTGATGTCTTTTTCCCCCCATAAAAAGAGCTTTCTTTTGCTGGTATTTGATCACCACTGGGTTTTAAATTTTTTGCGCTATAAATGAAAAAAATACCGATTAATTTTGAAAAAAAACTATATTTTTTAATTTTTACTCTAAAATATTTAATTAAAAAACATCACATTTCTTCAAAAATGTAGGCCAATATGTATTCTGCTACTTGTTTTTGGTAAAAAAAATCCCAATAAGCGTGTATTGATTGGTTTGTGCAAAATTTATAGAGTCTACAAACTATGCGATATTTACTGGAATTTTTATTTATTTATTTTATACTAGTAATAGCAGTGATTAACGACTGATAGCGAGACTGCAATATTGCAGCGGGAAGTCTGACTCTAACTGACACTTTTGACACTTTTGTAGGAACCAGTGCCACTAATACAGTGATCAGTGCTAGAAATATGCATTGTCACTGTACTAGTACCAGCCAGTACTAGTACTGTACTGGCTGGGAAGGGGTTAAACATCAAAGATTTAAATGTGTGCCTAACCAGTGTTTTTGTGTACTATGTGTGCTGATTTTACTAAGGGATCTGATGAATATTATTTCAGATTTATTCAGGGAAAGAAAATCTATCACATCCCCACTGACAGAACAGAGCTCTGCCTTGTTTACATATGAAGTGCCGGATCGCGCACTAGGTACGTGATTCAGAGATGTGTGGCCACAGTAAAAATACGCGGGGCAGTTGGCAAGTGGTTAAACTAAATTGAAAGCCAGGAAAGCAGGACCTTTTTTTATAGTGGCCACATCAGGTATGCAGACTTAGGGACTTAAGTGTAGATATAGTATTTTACCAACAGTTCTCCAGAGTTACAGTATATAATATAAATAATAAAAATAAATATCAATTGATATACCTCTCCAGCAACCACCCAAAAACGGAAAGATGATATTTGGGCAGACCACCCCTTAAAGTTGATATGTTCTTGGTGATCATTTCATAGTGCAGGTGCTCTTCCAATCAGCCATCTTTTAGGTAATAAATTATGTAAGCACCCAATAAGATCAGGCCATCCTTTGTGTTCTAAAAATATCCACATAGTATGCTGTCAGTTATCACTGGGATCTCTCCAGAAGTTCATTTTATAGGATGCCTTCTTGGCAAAGTGCCTTGTTTATTTATTCTGATACTGTGCATTTGAAATACAGATATACGTCAATTTGCAAGATTAATTCTTTCTGACATCATTTGTATTTTAAAGCATTGTGGAAAAACCATCTCTCTCTCGGCTGATTCTTCTCTGCAAGGTTGTCAGTTCAGGAATCATTTGTTTGCCACTAGACAGCAGCTGGTAAATTTATGCCAGCTCAGCTCTTTCAAGAATGCAGACTCCAGAGACTATTATAATCTTGTCACCCTGTTGAGGTTATAATGGCTTTGCTACTGTGTCTTTCTAAACTCAGCATGCATGAGAAGTCATTACCAGCAACTGAAAGCAATTGCTTCATTATATGAGTTGCAGCAAATACTAGAACAGCAATCCTGATTAAAATCCACTGCATTCACTGCTCTTATTCCACCAATTCAACATTCAGGACAGTCAGTCAGTTAACTATGTTTGTCCCCCAGGACACAATCAGCCAGCCCTTTGATGTTCCAGTAAGAATGAACTAGTGGAGCAAGGAGAAGTTGAATGCAAACTTTAAATACTATGACTATTTGTTTAAGTGTTAAAATGTCACTCTACACAAAATTAATATACATTTTTTTTGTAGTTGTAAAAGATTTATGTCACCAAATTTGTTTCATGACTCTCATGATCTTCAGCAACAAAATTCCTGCTTTTTAGTTCAAGAATATACATCTTATTTGGCGTACACGCACGCCAAGGGTCCATGCTGTTGCTCTTGGATTTTTATTTTACTGTATATAATAGAGAATGTAGCAGGAGGAGGGGGGTACACCTGTAGGATTAAGAGGATTGAGACTGTGTTGGAATATAGTTGGGAACTATGGCGGACATATAACCATGAGTGGTGCCCTTAAGAGACAAGAGTCCAGAAAGTTCTTCACTCTACCAGTCACTAAAATCATCATATTAGTTGGATCAATGCTTTAAAGTTGATTTGTGGAGAGGCTATGGTCATTCACAAATTTGCATATTTTTAACAAACAGTACATGAGCTTTAAAGTGGTAGTAAAGATGCTTTGTGATTTTTACCTACAGGTAAGCCTATAATAAGGCATACTTGTAGGTAAAATGATTATCTCCTAAACGTGCATCGTTGAGGAGATATCCACCCTGGATGCAGCCAGTGACATCACAGACACATGTGCTCTGAAGATCCGGCATACCGTGCTTGACCTTAAGAGCTCCATGCAGAAACCGAGGGCTCCTGCGCGCCAAGTGGGGGGGTGAATACTTGTGCAAGGTACTGTATACTGTATAGACAGAAGTGGTAAAACAGCAGGTTGTAACTGAGGAGATGTTTTCCTTTCCTCATTAGCAGCATTACTGTATCACACAATGTCAAATAAAATAAGAAAAAAAAAATTCTGAAAATATCTCCAACACATTTTCCTATGTTTTATACCTTTAAAAACCGAGCAAAAAACAAAAATATCTGTTATTCTGCCAAAAACCCACTGTGCTTCCAGCTTTCTGTTTAGGCTGTCAACACAGTGCCTCTGCTAAACTTAAAACTTAAAAAGTGTTAACTCTACACGGTGCTGAACCTATGCTGGACTACAGAATACTGCCTATCCATACATATCTCCATCCCGTTCCACATGCAGAGATTGATTTTTATCCTAGCTGCTGCCTTGACTCCCAAGAACCTGCTAACACAGGTTCAGGGAAAGAGCTCATGAAAGACGTAGTTCTGGGAATGTGCTTACATTATTATGTACCTACAAACTGATCTCCAAGCAGCTGCCCCTGCAAATACTTTACAAGCTTAGTGATTATTTCACAATGAGAAATAAAAGCTATTTCTCAGGTAGGTAAAAGACAAAGTAAAGCTGAGACATTCTCCAGAAGGAAATAAGAATGTTCAGAGGTACATTTGGTTACATGCTCTTTAAGCTAGGAGATCAGTCAGTAATGCTACCTCTTTGATTTATCAAGAATCTGTGCAGAAACTCTCATTGACAGGAAACCCCCCTTTCCAAGAACTCAGCAATATTGACATTGAATTGAATATTGATACTGAAATTAACTATATAGTTCTTCTGGGTGTGGACAGCACGTTTCAACATATTTGAATGGTAGCTGTGCTTTTGGCCTGTACATTCCAGATGTCTAGAATGCCCATTTACTCTCAAGGGTCACATTTTTTTGGGATGTTATATCTTGTTCTTTCATACATTTTTCATAAAGGGAATATGTGTTCAAGATGATTAATTATAACAGGGCTTATTTATTAAGCAAAGTACAAAGTGTCGTATCCCACAAAAGCCCATCAATAATCAAATTTCATCTACAAGCTAACAAAAGGTGAAATCGAACATGGTGTGTTATGGATTACGGAACTTTGCATATATGCCTCTTTATAATTTCCAGACAACAGGTGAAAGCAAAAGCTATCTAGCAAACATTGCAGCTGTACTGAAGTCAAAAGTTTAGCCATCTTACCTTTATAGGAATGTGTTTTCCAGAAATATTACTTTAACCTTTACTTGCTTTGTTGTTTTGCAAGGTCTCTTTCAGATTAGCTGTAATCTAAAGTTTTCCCATGTTATGTTATCTGTCAACCTCTGTTGAAGTATTCAGTGTGCTGTGCTAATAGTGTAACATGGGCTGCATATTTAACAGCTTTCCAATCACTGGGGAGTTTGTTCCCAGTGGACTAGGTTGGATTGCACTTCCTTTCTGGAAGAGCCTGTGCCAGCAAGTGGCTTGATTTCTGAGTATGTCTGAGAGCAGGCTGTCTAATCCTTAAGGACCTAACTCATACTATGCTTAAGAAGGGAACACCAGTACATACCTATGGACCTCTGCTGGTCTGAATCCTGTCATCTATCTGGTACAGAGATAAAAACAAAACCTCTGTATCGGAAGTTACTTAAAGCGATTGTGTGTATGGAGGATCTGAGCTTCCATCCAGGGACTGTTAGCCAGAGAACCATTACGTTTTGGAAACACCATCCATTTCCCCTATGTTCTGTAACAAAGCCTTCCAAAGTCAACCAAAGACTAGAGTTTCAAGGATCTGAGTAAGTGAATCTGCCTGGAGTCTAGGTTGTCTCAGTTGGGATTTCCACTTGTAGCAATCAAGGCCCAAATAAATGTAGACAATACTAGAGAAATGTATCAAAGAAGTACCATTTCTCCAGCTAAAGTCTCAAGCCCTGTACACACTATGAGAAAATTGGGCTAACGATAAGCAGGTTTTCCTCGATGTTTCACAGCAAGTCGAAACCGAGGATATAAATAATGTACAAAAAATCTCATGAGACAAAGGCTTTTTTTTGTTATTTGTTATTTCTGATCATGCACGGTCCTTCGTAGCTGATATTTTGGAGTATGTCCCTTTGGAAATTTTTGTTTGGAAGGTTGGAATCGGTCGAAAGTTGTGTACACACTATCAGAAAATTGTACGATTGTTCCTGGGACGAAAATGTTCGCCCAATTTTGTTATAGTGTGTATGAGCCATCAGTCTCCAAATCACATAGGTACAAGGAATATTAATAGTTAGAAAGAAAGACATTTTCTAACCCGGTTAACAATAGAGCTACACCTTAATAAGCTTTGTTTGTAATTTACTAGAGTGTGTTTGGAATTCCTCAATTGCATCACAAGAGGAGGTTCAAAGATAGCCAGTTTACTAACAGACTGAGGGGGATTGGTATACTGCAGCAATGTCAAATACTAAGCTGGTAGCCTGTGCTTCATACAAGGATCGCAATGAAACCCAAAACCGCTGCTGGTATAAAGCAAGGGCACCTAAAGGTACCTCCAAATACTTCAGCAACCAGCTGAATGCTAGATTATTCTGACAGATAAGGCTCCATAATTTTTAATAATTCTGAAGCTTTCCCATGCCTTTTTTCCTTTTGTACGTTCCTATTCTCTGTAAGCTGGGAGAGGATGTTACAGTACGGGTTGTGTGATTCTCAAGGCTGCATGGTTAGAAATACAAATCCTTTGGCAAATACAATAGCTGCCATATATGTTTTGCATTAGTGTGTTTAGCTTTTGCCTAGAGTTCAACTTTAATATTCTTTAATACAGACAATATTTTTTAACCTCTTATGGACTGCCCACTGACGTTATACGTTGGTACTTTGAAGAGGAATATCATTGTTATGGCAGGTAGCTGGCATAACCCTGGTATCCTCTTCTTCAGCGGGTGGTCCGCTTCAAGATAAAAGTGGTCTCTGTGGCAAATCACATCGAGATCACTTTTATCAGCGGCAGGATAAGACCCCCCTCCCGTCCGTAGCAGCGGAGGCGATCAGATGCTCTCCCTAGCCTGACATGGAGACGAGAGAGGGGAAAATGGCCCCCACCCATCTCCATATCATTGCAGGACCGAAGCAACGTCAAAACGTCACTTCCACCCATAGCTCTTAACCACTTGCCGCCCGCCCTATAGCAGAATGACGGCAGCAAAGTGGTTTCAAAATCCTGACCGGGCGTCATATGACGTCCTCAGCATTTGGGGGGGCGCTCATCGCGGCGATCGTTGTTGCGGGGTGTCTGACTGACACCCCCCGCAACCAAGGTTTCGGTAAAGAGAGAGACGGAGACTCTTTACCACGTGATCAACCGTGTCCAATCACAGCTGATCACAGTGTAAATAGGAAGAGCCGTTGATCGGCTTTTCCTCACTCGCGTCTGTTAGACGCGAATAGAGGAGAGACGATCGGCTGCTCCTCTGACAGGGGGGGTCTGTGCTGATTGATTATCAGTGCAGCCCCCCCCCTGTGGATGCCCACACTGGACCACTAGGGATGCCACCAGACCACCAGGGATGTTAAGCACCAGGTATGCCACCCTAGACCACCTGGGATGCCAGTCAGTGCCCACAATGGATGCCAACCAGTGCCCACAATGTGCATCACTGATTGGCATGCATTATTGTTTGGCACTTATTGGCATCCATCAGTACAATATAATACAATACAATGCCGCCTATCAGTGCCCATACGTGCCACCTATCAGTGCCCATCTGTGCCACCTATCAGTGCCCATCCATGCCACCTTTCAGTGCCCATGAAGGAGAAAACTTACTTATTTACAAAGTTTTGAAACTGAAACAAAAAAACATATTTTTTTCAAAAGTTTCGGTCTTTTTTTATTTGTTTAGCAAAAAATAAAAACCATAGAGGTGATCAAATAGCACCAAAAGAAAGCTCTATTTGTGGGAAAAAATATATAAAAATGTCATTTGGGTACAATGTAGCATGACCGTGCAATTGTCATTCAAAGTGCGACAGCGCTGAAAGCTCAAAATTGGTGAAGGTGTTTAAGTGCCCTGTATTGAAGTGGTTAAAGGGCCATTTATTTTTTCATTTTTTCAAATTACAATTTTTTTTTTCATTGCATTTTAGTGTAAATATGAGATCTGAGGTCTTTTTGACCCCAGATCTCATATTTAAGAGGTCCTGTAAGGGATGTTTACATTCCTTATAATAGGAATAAAAGTGGCACTTTTTCTTTTTTTTTTTTTTAACCACTTTCAGACCGGACCATTTTGCTGGTAAATGACCAGAGGTCTTTTTACACTTTGGCACTGCGCTGCTTTAACTGGTAATTGCGCGGTCATGCAATGTTGTACCCAAACAAAATTTGCGTCCTTTTCTTCCCACAAATAGAGCTTTCTTTTGATGGTATTTGATTGCCTCTGCGATTTTTATTTTTTGCGATATAAACGTAAAAAGACCGCAAATTTTGAAAAAAAATGATATTTTCTACTTTTTGTTATTAGAAAAATCCAATAAACTCAATTTTAGTCATACATTTAGGACAAAATGTATTCAGCCACATGTCTTTGGTAAAAAAAAAGTCAATAATTGTATATTTATTGGTTTGCGCAAAAGTTGTCACATCTACAAACTAAGGTACGTTTTCTGGAATTTACGCAGCTTTTAGTTTACGACTGCCTATCTCATTTCTTGAGGTGCTAAAATGACAGGGCAGTACAAAACCCCCCCAAATGACCCCATTTTGGAAAGTAGACCCCCTAAGGAAATTGATAAGAGGCATGTTGAGCCCATTGAATATTTTATTTTTTTGCCTCAAGCGATTGAATAATGACAAAAAAAAAATTTTTTTTTTTTTTTTACACAAAGTTGTCACTAAATGATATATTGCTCACACATGCTATGGGCGTATGTGAAATGACACCCCAAAATAAATTCTGCTGCTTCTCCTGAGTACGGGGATACCACATATGTGGGACTTTTTGGGAGCCTAGCCGCGTACAGGGCCCCGAAAACCAAGCACCGCCTTCAGGCTTTCTAAGGGCGTCAATTTTTGATTTCACGCCTCACTACCTATTACAGTTTTGAAGGCCATAAAATGCCAAGATGGCACAAAACCCCCACAAATGACCCCATTTTAGAAAGTAGACACCCCAAGCTATTTGCTGAGAGGCATGTTGAGTCCATGGAATATTTTATATTTTGCCACAAGTTGCGGGAAAATTACAAACTTTTTTTTTTTTTTTTTTTTTTTCACAAAGTTGTCACTAAATGATATATTGCTCATGCATGCCATGGGCATATGTGAAATGACACCCCAAAATAAATTCTGCTGCTTCTCCTGAGTACGGGGATACCACATATGTGGGACTTTTTGGGAGCCTAGCCGCGTACGGGGCCCCGAAAACCAAGCACCGCCTTCAGGCTTTCTAAGGGCGTAATTTTTTGAGTTCACTTCTCACTACCTATTACAGTTTTGAAGGCCATAAAATGCCAAGATGGCACAAAACCCCCACAAATGACCCCATTTTAGAAAGTAGACACCCCAAGCTATTTGCTGAGAGGCATGTTGAGTCCATGGAATATTTTATATTTTGCCACAAGTTGCGGGAAAATTACAAACTTTTTTTTTTTTTCACAAAGTTGTCACTAAATGATATATTGCTCACGCATGCCATGGGCATATGTGAAATGACACCCCAAAATAAATTCTGCTGCTTCTCCTGAGTACGGGGATACCACATATGTGGGACTTTTTGGGAGCCTAGCCGCGTACGGGGCCCCAAAAACCAAGCACCGCCTTCAGGCTTTCTAAGGGCGTTACAGTTTTGAAGGCCATAAAATGCCAAGATGGCACAAACCCCCCCCCCCCAAATGACCCCATTTTAGAAAGTAGACACCCCTAAATTTAGGGGTACACTAGTGAGACTAGGTAATAAATGGCGGGTGCCCTGAAACTATAAAAAAATAACTAACCAACCAGCGTCACCTGTAACAGTTATATGGTGATCACTGGTGAAAGGGTTAACTAGGGGGCAATCAGGGGGCTTTATGCGGTAGTATATGGGGGTCCCTGGCGCTATAAAAAGCTGCGGCGAACCTAAATACCTACCTGCCTAACTAGCGTCACCTGTGACACTAATACAGCGATCAGAAAAACGATCGCTTATTAGGCTGGGTTCACACTGGAGCGATGCGGGAACGCCACGAATGCGCGGCGGGTTCCCGCATCGCATGCCTCCCGGCGGCAGTTCACACTGCCCTATGCGAACTGCTGGGAGTGTCAGTGAAATGTTAATGACACCCCCAGATCAGTTCGCATATCGCAGTGCGATCTGCAAACTTGGATCGCATGGTGTGAACACCCATGCGATCCGATTCTGCTGCGGACCAAAAAAAGGGTCCCGTGCGAGTTTGCGGCGGGTGCGACACGAATTCAGCCATACTATCTGTATAGCTGAACTCGAATCGCACAGAGATCGGATGTGATTTGCACTGCAGTGCGGTGCGAATCACATCCGTTCTCATAAACCGCTGCAATGTGAACCCAGCCTTAGTGACACTGGCGACGGGGGGTGATCACGGGGTTAAACCTTTATTGGGGGGGTTAGGGGGGTACCTTAGAACTAAAGGGGGCTAACCCTAACTGCCCTAACAGTTATTAGTCACAAATGACACCTGCCGGGTGATCAGGGGGTTAAACCTTTATTAGGTAATAAATGGCGGGTGCCCTGAAACTATAAAAAAATAACTAACCAACCAGCGTCACCTGTAACAGTTATATGGTGATCACTGGTGAAAGGGTTAACTAGGGGGCAATCAGGGGGCTTTATGCGGTAGTATATGGGGGTCCCTAGCGCTATAAAAAGCTGCGGCGAACCTAAATACCTACCTGCCTAACTAGCGTCACCTGTGACACTAATACGGCGATCAGAAAAATGATCGCTTATTAGGCTGGGTTCACACTGGAGCGATGCGGAAACGCCGCGAATCCGCGGCGGGTTCCCGCATCGCATGCCTCCCGGCGGCAGTTCACACTGCCCTATGCGAACTGCTGGGAGTGTCAGTGAAATGTTACTGACACCCCCAGATCAGTTCGCATATCGCAGTGCGATCTGCAAACTCGGATCGCATGGTGTGAACACCCATGCGATCCGATTCTGCTGCGGGCCAAAAAAAGGGTCCCGTGCGAATTTGCGGCGGGTGCGGCGGGTGTGGCGGGTGCGGCGGGTGCGGCGAATGGCTGAACTCGAATCGCACAGAGATCGGATGTGATTTGCACTGCAGTGCGGTGCGAATCACATTCGTTCTCATAAACCGCTGCAATGTGAACCCAGCCTTAGTGACACTGGCGACGGGGGGTGATCACGGGGTTAAACCTTTATTGGGGGGGTTAGGGGGGTACATTAGAACTAAAGGGGGCTAACCCTAACTGCCCTAACAGTTATTACAGTCACAAATGACACCAATGCAAAAAAAAAAAAAAAAAAATGACATTGGTGTCACTGTGACTGGGGGGCAGGGGTAATTGGGGGGGTGATCGGGGGGTAAAGGGGGGGTGTGAGTGTGCCTGGCATGTTCTACTGTGTGTGGGATGTGTTGGTGCAACTCACTGATCCGCTCTCCTCCGTGTCGGAACGAAAAATACCGACACGGAGGAGAGAATACATCACTTCCTCTCCTGTGTTTACATTACAGGAGAGGAAGTGATGTCACCGGGGATTTCCATTCGTCGGGAGCGATCGCGAGGGGGTGGCCATGAATGAATGGCCGTCCCCTCGTCCGGGATCGCTCCCGAACGAAAACCGACCGCCGCAGGCACCGGGCGGGGGCCCGATCGGGCCCCCGACCCGCGGGAGGCAAAGGACGTACATATATGTGCTTATGCCTGCCCGTGCCATTCTGATGACGTAGATCGGCGTGAGGCGGTCGGCAAGTGGTTAAAGCACAGTGTAAAAATATAACACAAAAGGTAGAATAAATAAGAAACATTTTTTTTTAAATGTACCCCATCCTGCCAAGTGCAGAAGCAAGTAGCACCTGCATATGCAATAGGTGTTCAAACCACACATGTGAGGCATCACAGTGATCGGTAGAGCGAGAGCAATAATTCTAGTCCTAGACCTCCTCTGTAACTCAAAACATACAACCTGTGGAATTTTTTAAACTCCGCCTATGGAGCTTTTAAAGGGTACAAGTTTGTTGGCATTCCACGAGCGGGCACAATTTTGAAGCGTAACATGTTGGGTATCAAATGCGCAAATACAGTGTGACAGAAAGTATTGCAATGACCGCCATTTTATTCTCTAGGGTGTTCGAAAAAAATATATATAATGTTTGGGGGCTCTAAGTCATTTTCTAGGAAAATTTTTTTTTTTTTAACTTGTAAAGAAATCTCAGAAAGAGGCTCGGTCTTTAAGTCATTAACCACTAGGTGTCCACGTTATAGCCGAAAGACGGCTGCAGCGCGGACACCAATTGCCGGGAGGCCATCCCTAGATGTCCTCCTGTTTACTTCTGCATTGCGCGCTCTCGCGAACGCACATCAAGGAAGTTCTGTGCTGCCCGTATCCCTTGGACACAGCCAGTCACAGATTGCTGTAAATGGCCAATCACAGCGGCTGTTTACAGCACGATCGGCGTGTCCAATGAGAGATGATCTCAAATGTAAACATATGAGATCATCTCTCATCACCGGCTTTCCCTCCTCACACAGACAGCATGTGAGGAGGGAGAGATGAACGGCTGCAGCGGCCGTAAGTAGGAAAAAAAAACACATAAAATAAAGTGCCCACAATGTCACTGCCACCTGTCCCTACTGCCACCTGTCCCCAGTGCCACCTGTCATTGCCATCTGTCCCCAGTGCCAGCTGTCAGTGCCATTTTCCCCAGTGCCACGTACAAGCGCCATCTGTCACCAGTGCCACGTGTCATCAGTGCCACAGAGTGCCATCTGTCATCAGTGCCATATCAGTGACACGTGTCACCAGTGCCACATATTAGTGCCATCTGTCATCAGTGCCACGTATCAGTGCCATCTGTCATCAGTGCCATCTGTCATCAGTGCCACCTGTCAGTATCATGTGCCATCTGTTATCAGTGTCATGTGTCATCAATGCCACATATCAGTGCCATCTGTCATCAGTGCCATGTATTAGTGCCATCTGTCATCAGTGGCACATATTAGTGCCATCTGTCATTAGTGCCACTTATTAGTGGCACATATTAGTGCCATCTGTCATCAGTGCCACGTATTAGTGCCACGTGTCATCGGTGCCACGTATAAGTGCCATCTGTCATCAGTGCCACATATTAGTGCCATCTGTCATCAGTGTCACGTGTCATCAGTGCCATGTATTAGTGCCATCTGTCATCAGTGTCATGTGTCATCAGTGCCATGTATCAGTGCTATCTGTCATCAGTGCCACGTCAGTGTCATTGTCCTGGTGCTCCAGGGCCTTCAAAAGTGTAATAGGTAGTCAACAAGTTAGATGTGTAATTTATGCTCTTAGAACACCTGATGGTGCTCCTGGCATGTTGGGCTTTTCTGAGTGGCCAGGCTGTGGAAAAGTCCCACACATGTGGTATCATAATACTCAGGAGGAGTAGCAGAATTTATATTGGGATGTCATCTGTGGTATACACATGCCATGTGAGAAAAATACCTATTACACTGACAATTTTGTGAAACAAAAAATCTTCATTTTGCAAAGAATTGCGGGAAAAACATCAAAAAGCTCACCATGCCTCTTACTAAATACTTTGGAATATCTACTTTCAGAAAAGTCATTTGGGGGGTATTTGTACTTTCCTGGCTTGTTCGTGTCTCAAGAAATGAGAGCCACCAGTACATCAGATGTAATCAATTTTGTATGATTTGCACCACAGCTTGTAGACTCTCTAACTTTCACAAAGACCAAATAATATCCACTAATTTGGGTTATTTTTACCAAAGATATGTAGCAGTATAAATTGTGGCCAAAATTTATGTAGACAAATTAATAATTTGCAAAATTTTATCACAGAAACTGTCTTTTTTCATTTATAGCGCAAAAAATAAAAAACCCAGAGGTGATCAAATACCACCAAAAGAAAGCTCTATTTGTGGGGAAAAAGGACAAAAAATCGTTTGGGTACAGTGTTACATGACTGAGTAATTGTCATTCAAAGTGTGAGAGCACCGAAAGCTGAAAATTGGTCTGGTCACGAGGGGGGTTTAAGTGGCCAGTAGGCAAGTGGTTAAAACAAAGTCTTAGGATCAGGGCTTGCAGAGGTTGCAGCTGTGACTGGAGCTGGGCACCTAGGTAATCTTTGGTAGTCTCCACTCTCTACATCAAATTTAGAAATAGGGTAGTGCTGGGAACACAGTTCTGCAGTTTCAATTTCAAGGCCTCAGAAGATGAGAATACTGTGGCAAGTATTGGGATTCAGCTAACAGGACAGTCAGCTGCACAAGATGAATGCTAGGATGGAAATTAGAGCCACTCAGCAGGTAGTCTCTGTCCCTTGAGTCAGTTTAAATGCACAATTGTCATGCTTGACTGAAGTGTGCCTTTAGCGTAACATCCAGGACAAAGGTAGCTGTTTAGGTTATTTTGATACCAAGCATTTTTCTGAAATGACTCGTCAGCAAAGTTCCACTATGTATTTTGCAGCTAGACAAAAATGCCGTAAAGTAGACAATTTTTAAAGTCACCAGGTCTTTGGAGAATAGTTCCTCCACTCTATATATATCTGTTGAAGACAGTTCATCAATGCAAGATCATCACCAGACAGAGAATAGCTTTCCCCATCTAGACATTAATCATTTTCACTGGACACAGGCAGAAAGACAATAGCATAATGGTACTTTCAGCAATATATGATGCCGCTGAAACGTCCAATTACCAAAGCCTGAACAAGCCTCAGGAGAGGAGGACTCAAAGACACAGCAAAGCAGAATGCACTCATTGACAGGTAGCATTACCATTTATTGCACAGAGTTCATAGATTATGTAGTTATTTATTAAAAAGTAAATAAGAGAGTATCACTGGGTTAACACAAAGCAGGATATTGTTTTAGTGATAAATGAGCAGCCGTGGAAGTCAATACCTATATCCAATTAACAATTTTAACTAGTCTACTTATATACATTTTAGAACCTTTTATCAACCTAGTGTGACTGTGCATAGGCTGAGATTAAAGTGGAGTTAAACAGTTTTAGTAAAGTGTCAAATACATTTTAATGTCATCTTAAAAGTGGATTTTAAATTTACATCTTTCATTGTATGGAACTCTTAAATCTACACTATATTGCCAAAAGTATTGGGATGCCTGCCTTTACACACACATGAACTTTAATTGCATCCCAGTCTTAGTGCGTATGGTTCAATATTAAGTCGGCCCACACAATAGCTTCAACTCTTCTGGGAAGTCTGTCCACAAGGTTTAAGCCCTTGTACACACGGTCAGAGAATCTGTCGGAATGAGTCTTATCGGACCGTGTCGTCAGATAATCCGACTGTGTGTGGTATGCATCGGACTGATTCCGTCCGAATCTCCGCCCGACCCAATTTTCCAACATGTTGGAAATATTTCCCGACCAACTGGGCCGGACGGACTTAATCCGATCATGTGTAGAGCATTTTCATCAGGCCAAGTGCCACGCATGCTCAGATCAAATTCCTACATCAAAGCTATTGGCTACTAGCCTGAATGTAGTCCCATCGTAACGAAATTACGTCATCACGTTCTGAAAGATCTGATTTTTCGCCAACTTGGCCCAACCGTGTGTATGCAACAGTTTCGGACACAATCCGTTGGACTAAATCCGACGGGCAAAATCCGACGGATTTGGTTGGCAAAATCTCCGACCGTGTGTACGTGGGCTAAGAGTGTGTCTATTGGAATGTTTGATCATTCTTCCAGAAGCGCATTTGTGAGGTCAGGCACTGTTGTGGAAGGAGAAGGTCTGGCTTGCAGTCTCTGCTGTAATTCATCCTGAAGGTATTCTATCGGGTTGAGATCAGGACTCTGTGCAGGCCAGTCAAGTTCCTCCACCTCAAACTCTCTCATCCATGTCTTTACAGACCTTGCTTTGTGAACGGGTGTGCAGTAATTTTGGAACAGGTAGGGGCCATCTCCAAACTATTCCCACAAAGTTGACATTTTTTGGTATGCTGATACCGTAAGAGTTCCCTTGACTGGAACTAAGGGGTCAAGCTCAACCCCTGAAAAACAACCCCACACCATAATCCCCCCTCCGCCAAATGGTTTGGATCAGTACACAAAGCAAGGTCTATAAAGACACGGATGAGCAAGTTTGGGGTGGAGGAACTTGACTGGCCTGCACATCCCTATACCCGATAGAATACCTTTGGGGATGGATTAAAGCGGAGACTGCAATCCAGGCCTTCTCGCAAATATTAGTGCCTGACCTCACAAATGCGCTTCTGGAAGATCGGTCAAACATTCCCAAAAACACACTACCAAACCTTGTAGACGGACTTCCTAGAAGAGTTGAAGCTATTATAGCTGTAAAGGGTGGGCCAACTCAATATTGAATCCTATGGATTAAGACTGGGCTGTCATTTAGGTTCATGTGCATGTAAAGGCATGTGTACCAATAATTTTGTTAATATAGTGTATTTATAAATTGTCTTACATATCTGTTTCAAGGTTTCTTACTTGGAGATCCTGCCAGAAACAGCTTTCGCTAAGTCACTGCATTGAAACTCAGATAGCAAGGCTAACTTGCCACAACCTTGTGGCAGTGTTGAATTGTAAGTCTGTTAATGTGCTGCTCATTTTCACTGGCAAGTTGGGCGCGTGCAGAGCACTTGAAGCACAAGTTCTAGTTGACACTTTTACAATTTGTAGCAAATTTGCTTGGCAAGTCGCTAGCAAGGGCAAAGTTGCAGGGGTGAATCTACAGCAAGAGCTCTGCAAGTCTACAGCATGGAAATTCAGCTACAGTGACCCCTGTGGTGGAATGACTATTGCACAACATAACTGATTCAAAACTTGCAGCAAAATGTTTGCAAAGAAACTTGATCTTGAGTTATGCAATGCAGACTTGCTGCAATTGTGCAACAAACTTGCGAAGCCTGGCAAGTCTAGCAATAGCCTAGCAAGTAAACTTGCAGCACAATTGCTTGCTATCTGAGAATTGGTGACAGCTTCAGTTGCCTGTTTTGCAGCCTATGTGGTCTGCTCTTGCCTCCTGCAGAAATTATAGGCAGTCCAACAAACAACTGAAGGGGTGTGGCCATGGCAGGCTAACAACACCAATGCCAATTGAAAGTCAATGGCTTAACAGTGTCCAATTATATGTATTTTATAATAATATTATAAAGATTATACGCTTAAGAAAACTGTATAAAGTTAGGCATGAAGCCAAACATTCTGAGAATAGATTTTGGGTTTACATGCTCTTTAAACAAATACCTGATGATTCTGTTGTGAAGGTCCTTGTTTAGGCACTTCCTGGTATAGGGTGACAACTGGAACCCAATTGTGTTTCTGTGTTGTCACCCTGTTCCAGGTATTCCTGGTGGTTTTAAGGCTGTGTGGTCCCATAAGGCCTAAAAATAAAACAAGCACTGTGCATGCGTGTGCCACCGTTGTCATCGCTGAAGTGAGTAGACATGAAGTAGCTATAAGAGACTGGGAACGATCTGTAGGAGAAAATAACAATAGTAATTGTTTGTGATACACAGTTTGAGAAAACTAAATGTAATCTAATTTGGGTTAGGGCTGATGCATTCACTCATCCATAAATATGAATTTCTTGAATTTTTTTGCACTGGATTGAGCACTCAGATGAAAAAGATCAACTCCCTTGAAAACAAACCTCTGGGTAAACAGTAATATTATCTTTCTTTAAGTAGTATAAACACATTTTTTGACTTTATAGCAAAGAACAAAAAAAAATAAAAAATTAAATGTGGTAAGCTAATACATGCTATTTATCAGAAGTATTGCGTGCTAGAAGTGAGCACCCAACTGTTGTGTAGAGCCCCTGGACAGAGGAGGTTCACCTCTATTATAAAGGCCTGGCTGCTTTTGGCAGAGTCAGCTGCTTGCAGCCATTACTTGCACCATATTTCCAGTTTGATGAACCGGTAAGTCAGCCTGCGACAGGGCCCCTCTACTCTCTATTAATGACCTATTAATAATACCTTGGCAGATGTCGAATTGTCACTGCTTATTTTATAGGGATAGCAGTGAAATAACAGATTGATTAACAGCAATTAATATGCTATGTGCTATCTTACTGAACATACATTAGGTACATGTATATGGGCCTATAAACCAGTAATGCAAATTGAACTAACATTAAACACGTTTTAAACACAAATAAAAGTTCTTATTTACCTATAAAGTTAAAGGGATTGTTGAACATCATCCTTCCAGCTCAAAAGCAAGTGCAAACGACTCATCGAATATCTTTATAGTGTTTGTGTAGAAACAGTGCAGTAAGATACTTTATTTTTCTGTTATGTAAAGTTCTATATTATTTGAGGGCTAAGAATATGCATGTATTATGCATAATAGGGGGAGTACAACTCAGGGCTTTCATAGTGGGGAAGGATTTGGTAGATCATAAGCTCAATAATAGCATGCAATGCCAAGCTGCGGTTTCCAAAGCGAGCAAAGTCCTTTCTTGTATTAAGAGAGGTATGGACTCCAGAGAGAGAGATATCATTTACAAATCATTAGTAAAACCTCATCTGGAATATGCAGTCAGTTTTGGGCACCAGCTCTCAAAAAAGGATATTGGTGAACTGGAGAAAGTGCAGAGAAGGGCAACCAAACTGATAAGAGGCATGGAGGAGCTCAGCTATGAGGAAACATTAGAGGAACTGAATAGGGATGAGCTGAACACCCCCGGGACACAAACATGAAAAATCAAAAGTGCTAATTTTAAAGGCTTATATGCAAGTTATTGTCATAACAAGTGTTTGGGGACCCGGGTCCTGCCCCAGGGGAACATGTCCCCTGGGGCAGGATGCAAATATTTTTTTTACAAAACTGCAGTTTTTTCAGTGAAACAATGAAAATGAAACATTCCTTTAAATATCGTGCCTGGGGGGTCTCCTTAGTCTGTCTGTAAAGTTGCGCATCTTTCCTTTGTTTATAACAGTACCACAGCAAAATTACATTTCTAAAGGAAAAAATGTAATTTAAAACTGCTCACGGCTGTAATGAATTGTCGGATACCGGCAATATAGATAAAAGTCATTTAGAAAAATGGCATGGGTCCCGCCCCAGTCCATTACCAGTCCCTTCAGGTCTGGTATGAATATTAAGGGGAACCATGCGCCAAAATTAAAAAAAATGTCACAGGGGTCCCCCAAAATCCATACCAGGCCTTTCAGGTCTTGTATGGTTTTAAGTGGAACCCCAAGCCAAAATGTAAAAAAACATGGCGTAGGGATCCCGTAGGGATCCCCCCAAAATCCATACCAGACCCTTATCCAACCACGCAACCTGGCAGGAAAAGAAAAGGGGAGACAAAAGAGCCCCCCCCCCCCGAACTGTACCAGGCCACATGCCCTCAACATTAGTGGTTGCGGGGGTCTGCGGGTGGGGGGCTTATTGAAATATGGAAGCCCCCTTTAAGACAAGGGGACCCGCAGTTCCAGGTCCCACCTATGTGAATGTGTTGTACCCTTACACATTCACCAAAAAAAGTGTCAAAATGGTAAAAATGACAGTAGACAATTTGGAACAAGTCCTTTACTTAAAAAAAAAGTGTCCTGTGATGTACATTCATCTTCGAACTATGTAACTGTGTTATTCCATTATTTATAGAATGTTGGGGCATGCATAATTACAAGACCTCTAACTGGGGATGCTTCTCCTAGTTCATAAGGTATAAATCATTCCATTAATGTATTTGTGCAGGCACATTATGGGGTCAATTAAAGCTCTGAACCCCCCCACCCCCACACAAAAAGAAATGGTCCTTTTAACCGCATGCAGACCAACCGCCGCAGTTATACTATGGCAACATGGCCCGGCTGCCCAAATCGGCATCATGGTACGTCGGTACCATTTGCGGCCCCCCTCTTGCCCCCAAGCCGATGCGAGTGCCCGGCGGTCTCGATCACCGCCGGGCTCCCGCGATTGCTCAGGGCACGTGGAGAACTCATACAGAGTTTCCCTGCACAGTCCACAACCCCTTTCAGTTAGAACACTTCCTAGGATACACATTAACCCCTTCACTGCCCCCTAGTGTTAACCCCTTCACTACCGCTGAAATTTTTATAGTAATCAATGCATTTTTATTTGCACTGATCGCTGTATTAATGCCAATGGTCCCAAAAATGTGTCCGAATTGTCCGACATGTCCACCATAATGTCACAGTCACGATAAAAATTGCAGATTTTGTAGAAGCTATAACTTTTGCGCAAACCAATCAATATACGCTTATTGCGATTTTTTTTACCAAAAATATGTAGAAGAATACGTATCGGCCTAAACTGAGGAAAAAAAATGTTTTTTTATATATTTTTGGGGGATATTTATCATAGCAAAAAGTAAAAAACTGCATTTTTTTTCAAAATGAATGCCATTTTTTTGGGTTATAGCGCAAAAAATAAAACCCACAGAGGTGGCAAAATACCACCAAAAGAAAGCTCTATTTGTGGGGAAAAAGGGACATCGATTTTGTTTGGGAGCCACATCGCACGACCGCGCAATTGTCATTTAAAGCGACGCAGTGCCGAATCTCAAAAAGTGCTCGGGTCTTTGGCCAGCCAAATTGTCCTTGACTTAAGTGGTTAACTAATTGCTGTTGCACTTTAAAAAAATTAAATGCCCCAAATACTCAACTAAATCTTAAAGTGTTTTAACCACTTAAGCCCCGGGCCATTTGGCAGGCAAAAGACGAGAGCCTTATTTGCGATTTGCCACTGCATCGCTTTAACTGTAAATTGTGTGGTCGTGCGACGTGGCTCCCAAACAAAATTGATGTCCTTTTTCCCCCACAAATAGAGCTTTCTTTTGGTGTTATTTGATCACCTCTGCGGTTTTTATTTTTTTGCGCTATATAAAAACGCATACTTTTTTACTCTTTGCTATAATAAATATCCCCAAAAAAATATAGAAAGAAATTTTTTTTCCTCAGTTTAGGCCTATACGTATTCTTCTACAACTTTTTGGTAAAAAATATTGCAATAAGCGTTTATTGATTGGTTTTCACAAAAGTTATGGCATCTACAAAATAGGGGATAGTTTTATGGCATTTTTATTATTAATTTTTTTTTACTAGTAATGGCAGCGTTCAGCGATTTTTATCGTGACTGCGACATTATGGACCATTCACATTCATACAGCGATCAGTGCGATTAAAAATGCATTGATTACTGTGTAAGTGTGACTGGCAGTGAAGGGGTTATCCACTAAGTGGCGCTGTAGGGGTTAAGTGTGTCCTAGGGAGTGATTCTAACTGTGGGGGGTAGGGGCTATGTGTGACAAGACACTGATCACGATTACAGTGAGCTGTGATCAGTGTCCTGTCACTAGGCAGAACAGGGAAATGCTTGTATACATCAGCATTTCCCCATTCTTCCTCTCCGCGAGAGGGTCGCGGGTATCCCCGTGGATATCAAGTCCGCGAGACCCGCGATCACACTCCCGGAGGTTGCGGCAGGCGAGAAAACCGCTTCTTAAAGGGCATCGTACAGGTACATTAATCTGCCTGTATGTGCCCTTCCGCCGACGTATATCGGCGTTATCCAGTCGACAAGCGGTTAAAGTGTTTGTAAAGTCTCATTGTTTACTTTACTAAAATAAACAAGATGTCATATTTACCTGTTCTGTGCAAGGGTACTGCACAGAGTGGTCTCAAATGCCTTCTTCTGCCCCCCCCCCCCCCCCCACCAGTTCTCTCAGCTATGTTTTTTTTCTATGTGCCACCATCGGAAGTGGTTTCCTATGGTGGCACATGTGTGGGCTCCCTCCTGATCCAGGCTCTGTGCTTCCATAGACACACACAGTGCGGGTTGGCCCAACCTCTGCTCCCTCCAGGATTTGACTGACAGCAGCTGAAGCCAATGACTCCTGCTGCTCTCAACCAAGCCTGTGAGAGAATAGAGAGGAGAGAGAAGACCTGCAGATAGGCACAGCACTGAATTGATATGGGAATCATGTAAGTATTTAGGGAGGGGGATGGAGGAACAGCTATTGAAAGGTTTGTTATCTTAATACAAGGAATGCATTAAGGTAAAATAAACGTGCCTTTTGTCTATATAAGCACTTTAATTCATGTAAGACTCTAAATCCAAGCCTTCTTTCTTCCAGACTGCACAGGGGATATGTCCTTCTTCAAGTGCCCTGGTATTTGCCTGGGTGATGTGGACACTTCCTATTGGCTGTCCAGTGCTTGGGTTCACTCAGGCTCCAAAAGACGGCACAGGGGGGGTTATTTACTAAAGGAAAATCCACTTTGCACTGCAAGTGCACTTGGAAGTAAAGTCGCTGTAGATCCGAGAGGGACATACAAAAAAAATAAAAAACAGCATTTTAGCTTGCACATGATTGGATGATAAAATCAGCAGAGCTTCCACTCACTTCAGATCTAGATTCAGATTTAGAGCGACTGCACTTCCAAGTGCACTTGCAGTGCAAAGTGGATTTGACTTTTGTAAATAACCCCCAATGAGATAACATCATAATGAGGTGTCCAGTTGGTGGCAACCACAGATTGCAGCACTGGATAACCTGCCTCTATGTTCGTCTTCATTAAAGTGGAGGGCCACCATGAAAAAAAAAAATATAAAAAATTACAAAAAAATCTAAAAAAAAAAAATGAAAAAAAATTTTTTTTTACTTACCAGAAGTGCCTGTTGCTAGGCACATAATCCTAATCTTCCTCTTCCTCCTCCGCGGAGATCTTCTGTCTTCTCTCCTCCGTGCGGCGTCTTCTGGGTAATGGGTCGCGCTGTGTTCTGGGAACTGTGTGTTCCAGAACACAGCGTGTCCCATTCACAAAGCGCTGCGTGACTCGCGCATGCGCAGTAGGAAGCGGGCAGTGAAGCCATAAGGCTCCACTGCCTGTTTCCCTTACAAGGAATGGCGACGCCGGGACCCGAGAGCCGAGGGACGGGTCGGCCTCGGGCGGCCGACATCGCGGGCGCCCTGGACAGGTAAGTGGGCTGATTAAGTCAGCAGCTGCAGTGTTTGCAGCTGCTGACTTTTTTTTTTTTTTTTTTTTTTAAACAGCCCACCGCTTTAATGTCATAGGCACCATCGAGGGACACATAACACAAGAGTTAAGTTCATTCCCATGTAATATTTGCTTATTTTAATTTGAAAATGCAATTTTATTACCACGATAGATATTATCATAAGCCAAAATGTAAACCAGTGAAAGTTTTGGGTGCTGAATATTAGCACTGAAAACAAATGAGCCAACGCAGGATATACGTAAAATTGGCTTATAGGTTTATAATTTAATTTGACTATACCACACCAAAACATAAGCAAATTCTCTGAGGGTTAACTAAGGAATTAAACATACAAGTATCGTATTCCAGATAGAACTTTATACTCCCAACACATATCTTTGCCTTTTCGAAAAACATATTGATTGCAGTAGACACGCTTCAGTAAACTGTGTTGCTTTTCATTTACTTTACTTAGGACTACCAGTAAAGAAAAAAAAATTGATTGCAAGGTTATCCTATGTATTACTTTAATGTCAGATTGGTCTCCTAGGTATTTGCGTGAGATAATGCCAAGCCTAATTATGGAAACTCCTGTCTTAGCCAATCTTTAATTATGTTAGCCTGTCTCTCCATGTCATGTATGACTGCAGGAGAGTGCACAAAATTTCAAATTAACTTTATAGCCGGAATAGCAGAATGCGGGATTGCCATATACTCATCAAATAAATGAAAAAAAAAAAAAAACAGTGGACTTGTAATTTATTCAGTTTTGCTTTGTGTGCATTTTTATGGAGAGACCTACATTAATTAAAATTACTCTCTCGGAAAAGAATATTGTTCCTCGTTCCAGCTCAGACTAAAAAAGAATGACATGGAATATAGGTACATCCAACAATAGAACAGTATTAATGAGAAACTTTATTGCTGCCAAGGTAGCACTCAGCTCTCAGAATCCCCAGAGACCTGAGCGTTTTACAGCAGAACTTCTGCCATCACAAGGATACCAAAAAGCTATAACAATATAATTTTATTAGGATGTGTAAATTATATAATTCATTTTTGCAATTTATTGTGTTATGAAATTATTTCATTAAAAAACAGAACAGCCATTAGTTGGGAACAAGAATAATTAATTTATGAGATCATTATAATGGCTGTATGGTCATTTTACAGTTTTTTAAATATTCATGTGACTGTGATCTGCTTAATAAATGTATCATTGTCAGTGCATGTTAAAGAAAACCTATAACCTTCATTAATGTTGTATAAATAAACATGAGAAAAAGATAAGATAAATATGAATGATCTTATCTAATTGTATCTGTCTAATCCTTAATAGGTTAATGTTCTAAAAATCTGATTATGTCGCTGATAAAGTATATATTTTTTGACCACTTCAGCCCCAGAGCATTTGGCTGGCCAAAGACAAGAGCGTTGTTTGCGATTCGGCACTGCTCTGCACAGTCGTGCGATATGGCTCCAGAACAAAATTGGCGTCCTTTTTTCCCCACAAATAGAGCTTTCTTTTGGTGGTATTTGATCACCTCTGGGGTTTTTATTTTTTGTGCTATAAACAAAAAAAGATCGACAATTTTGAAAAATCATATTATTTTTTACTTTTTGCTAGAATAAATATCCCTCAAAAAATATATAAAAAAAACTTTTTTTCCTCGCGTTTATTGATTGGTTTGTGCAAAAGTTATAGCATCTACAAAATAGGGGATAGTTTTATGGCATTTTTATTAATAATTTTTATTTTACTAGTAATGATAGTAGTAGTGATCAGCGATTTTTATCATGACTGCAACATTTTAGCGGACAGATTGGACACTTTTGGTGTTATTTTGGGACATTAACATTTATACAGTGATCAGTGCTGTATAAAAATGCACTGATTACTGCGTAAATGTGACGGGCAGTGAATAGGGTTAACCAGGAGGGGGCACTGCAGGGGTTAAGTGTGTCCTAGGGAGTGATTCGAACTGTGGGGGGAGGGGCTGTGTGTGACGCTACACTGATCACCGCTGCTGATCACAGGGAGCAGTGATCAGTGTCCTGTCACTAGGCAGAATGGGGAAATGCTTGGTTACATCAGCATTTCCCCATTCTTCCTCTCCGTGAGACGATCGCAGGTATCTCTGTGGATATCGAGTCTGCGGGACACACGTTCGGACTCATGGAGTGCGCAAGCGCCTGCTATGCAAGCCTCGCGAGATCACGTACAATAATGTGATTTCGCACAGCAGAGCCAACCTGTCGCAGTAAAACTGTGGGGGCTGGTCCGCAAGCAGTTAAAGAGGAAGTAAACCCTGATGAGTTTACTTCCTCTTTCATTCCCTGTAACGGCAAAGCATAATGGACTACTATGCATCGCATAGTAGCCCATTATGTGTCACTTACCTGACACAGGAGCCAGTGAAGTCGCCGCTGTCCCCTGTAGTCCGCCGCATCCATCTTGTTGGTGGGGTCTCGCAGCTCCGCCGTGGCATTGCGCACGGGAGTCGACACGCACGGCAGCTCCATTCTTGGAAATGCCGCGCTCAGTGCGCCTGCGCTCCGCTGTCTACGGCGCATGCGCCGTAGATACCGGTGCCCTTTTTCGAGCAAATATCTCCTAAACCATATAGGTTTAGGAGATATTGCTTGGACCTACAGGTTGTTAGGTCGCCCGTCTTCTCCTTGTGGCCTAGGCTCTTAGAGATGGCTCAGTGGAGGTCCTCGCCGGCGGATAACTCATGACTCATACAGACACAATTGGTATGCTGAAATGGTTACAATTCTTTAATACTGGTTTTGCCGTTTTATACTATTTTTACAAGACTCTGCCCCAATTTCGGGGGCCAATCAAAATTATACACATAAATGTTCATTAGCTCATTATTCGGTAATGTCTTGTGACCTTAATCTTAACCTCTGTATTTCAAAGCTTATTCCAGTTCAATAATTCCTTACTTTCTGTTACCGTCTGCTGACCAGCCACAACTTCCTAAAAACCAAATCTAGCCTTTTCATACCCAGTAACAGTGTACAGAGAGGAAAACCACAAACAGATGCTTCCTGAAATGAAGACATTTAACAGAAATAGATAGACATGACCATGAGATAATTCAGTTATTAAGCAATACTGTCATGAGATTGGATTAGATTCTCTAAATTGTATCAAGAAAAGTTTCTTTAAATCACTTAAGCAGATAAGCAATCCTGAACTTATATCTTCAGGGTAAAAGCAATAATCAGAATCAACAATCAATAATGCAATGTATTATGGAATCTCCTTACAATCCTCCCTTTGACCATTCGATATCATCGAAATGGTCATTTTCTACCTTTTTGTTAGGCCTCATGGATTCATATCCTCCGGCCTCATGTTCCTGATTCTCGTACCATACAGTGGGATCTCTGGAAATGGAAGTCAGCTTCTGGAGCATGGCTTCTACCCACGATTTGAAAACTGAGGGGCTTGTTGGGACTTTCTCTTATGACATTGGCAAGAACAATAGGGGGTGTTCCATTCAGGAAAGGAGTGATGTTTAAGGGAATGGCCATTAATGGGATTCTGGCTGTACTAGGGTGGAGTTTGCTGCATATCCAACATTTCTCAAAACCAGACTTTTGTGCATAATTGTACTTAAACTTCAACAACAACATTCTGTCGGTGAAACCTGAAGGGGGTTCAGTGGGGTGTATACTTCTTTTATATTTTAAACTAGGGACATTGGCTGTCTGTGCTTTCCCACATATGCCTTCTAGTAGCCCTGAATCTTCTGGATGGTACACACAATTTGCTATTAACCAAACAGGTATGAATACTATCAGAATCAGACATGTCCAGAAGCATAATGTTTTTCCTGACACAAAAGTGGAAATCATTTTTGTCAGGTACTGTGTACAAAGTTCTGCTACTCGTTTCTTCCTGTGGGTGAGGGATTTGTCTTGTTGTTCAGAGAGATTTGCTTTATGCCTTCTTGAACGTCCTTCAAATCTGGTTGCTGTTCCTGGTCAGAGGAGTCCTGGGGTGCTGGAGGCGGGTCTGGGGTCTGGGGTTGCTGTGGACACTTCTTTAGCCGGCTGGCGTGGATCCAGGTGTTTCCTAGGTCGGTCAGTACAGCAGTTCTGGAAACCTTCTCTATCTTCCAAGGTCCAGAGTAGATTGGTCCGATCCTCTTTTTGTGGGCCAGTTGCTTGACTAGCACTTGATCTCCTGGGATGAAGGGGTGTGTCGGTTCTGTGGAAATAGGAGAAAAGGTGACAGAGACTTGTTCGTTCATTTCCTGTAGCATACTTACCAGATTTTTCACGTACATTTCCTGTTGGGAATAGATGTTAATGTCAGTGTTTTGATCTAAGAGGGGCAGCTCTATGTTTGCAGGAACTCCCATCAAAATCTCAAAGGGCGAGAGTTTTGTTCTGGCATGTGGTGTTGTTCTGATCTGAAATAGGACAGAAGGAAGGTAATCCAACCATCCTTTCATGGTGCCCCCCGTAGCCTTTTTTAACTTGTCTTTAATGTTCCTGTTCATTCTTTCCACTACCCCTGCACTTTGTGGGTGGTAAGGGATGTGCAGTTTCCACTGTAAGCCTAGTAGCTTAGCTAAAGTCTGTGTAACAGAGGAGCTGAAGGCAGGTCCTCTGTCTGACCATATGGCCGTTGGTATTCCAAACCTACAAACCCAATGGTTCAGTATGCATTTGGCAGCAATTTTAGCAGTCTCACCTGTACACGGAATACTTTCAACCCAGCCTGACCACCTGCATACGATCACGCAAAGGCATCTCAAATTGCCTTTTTGTTTGGGCATGTGTGTAAAGTCTATTTGTAAATCTGTTAGGGGACCTAGGGGTGGGGGCAGGTGGCCATGTAATCCATGATGTTTCCCTTGGACATTGTTTTGTGCACAGGTCATACAACTGCTGGTGAGGAGTTTTGCCTGTTTATTTAAGTTGTTTGTACAGAAAGACTTTGTGTATATGTTCGTTAGGGCGGTGGTACCTATATGTCCTGGACCATGGAGATAGGAAAGTATGAGAACACTGCTTGATTCTGGTATGCCCAATATCTTCCCCTCTTTTGACCAAAGACCTTCTTGGTCCTTGGTCAAGCCATCCTTGACCCAAAAAGAAACATCCTCCTTTGTAGCTAATCCCTGTATTTGTGCCACAATGGTTTTAAAGTTGGGTGATGTAAAATGTTCTTTGAAGAACATTGTTGTGGGGGCTGGCTGACCAATGTATAGGGCAGTGGCCTTTTTTGCTTCTCTGTCTGCCAGCGCGTTTCCTTTGGAAATTCTGCTGTTATTTGATGAATGTGCCTTTACCTTGATGACCGCTATCCGCTTTGGGAGAAGAATCGCTTGCAAGAGTGCTTTAATTTGCGTAGAGTTAGCAATTGGCTTGTTGTCAGCAGTTTTAAATCCTCTATTTGCCCATATTACGCCATAGTCATGCGTGACCCCAAAAGCGTACCTACTATCTGTGTAAATGTTTACCTCCTGATCTGAGAAAAGTATGCAAGCTCTTGTGAGCGCCTCCAATTCTGCTACCTGTGCCGAGGAGGGTGGTAAAGCTTTTGCTTCCAACACCACATCAGGGAGTTGGACAATGGCGTACCCTGTCAGGAATGTTGCATCAGAGGGGCGGGAGCAGCTGCCGTCTACGAAAACGTCCTGTACTCCTGGTAGGGGAATATCAGTGAGATCTGGGCGAGGGCTGGTTATTGCTGCAACCTGTTCAACACAATTGTGTTTCTGATCAGGGTCTCGTGGCAGCCTGAGCAAAGAATGCAAAAGGCGGACAGTGGGATTACTTGGTGGTGCGTGTTTGAGGGTGAGGTTATCAGTATTCAGAAGTGTGATCTCATACCCACTAAGCCTTTGTGCTGTCATATGCTGCGTGTTCATGTTTTGCAGGAGGTGAGTCACTGAATGAGTAGTGTAGAGAGTCAGCTCATGGCCTAATACTGATTTGTTAGCTTCTTGAACTGCCATTGCACAAGCAGCAAGGTTTTGTAGACAAGATGGCATCCCTTGTACTTGGGTAGGCAACTTTTTTGAGAGATAGGAGACTGGTCGGTACCCGGTTCCATGTTGCTGTGTTAAAACTGCAGCAAAAGAATTTCCCGACACCACACAGTATAATTGAAAAGGTTTGCCATATTCTACCAATCCCAGGGCGGGGGCCTGAGTCAGACTTTTTAACAAGGCCTGAAAAGCATGGAGCCTTTCTGTTGTCCAATCTATTGTCTTTGGGGCGGTGGACAAGGTAGCCTCCCTCAGAATGCCATCATAATATGAACAATCTGGGATCCATTGGCGGCAATATACGATTGCGCCCAAGAATGACAGCAAGGTTGCTTTGTCTCTCGGAGGACTGAGAGCCTGCAGGGCTGCGGCACGTTTGGGGGATACTAGCCTGGTTCCCTCCTTCAGAATGCATCCCAGGTATTCTACCTGACTTTGACACCATTGTATCTTCTTCCGCGATGCTAGGTGGCCAGACCTGGCCAGGTGATGTAACAGAGATGTGGAATCGACCGCACAATCTTCAGCAGATCGACTGCACAGGAGCAAGTCGTCCACATACTGTATTAGTACCGACCCGCGCTCAGCAGTCCATGACTTAATTGTCTCATTAAGGACCATGGAGAAGGCTGCCGGACTGTCCACATACCCCTGCGGTAATCTTGACCAGGTCAACTGCTGCTTTTTCCCCCATGAAAATGAGAACATGGGCAATACCCTTTCATCGATCGGGATGCTAAAAAATGCATTTGCCAGGTCCACTACTGTGTAGCAAAGGGAATCAGCAGGTATTTTCAAAAAGATGAAAGAAATATCTGCCACCAAAGGTGGCAGAGGTATAACCTGCTTGTTGACGGCCCTTAGGTCCTGTACAAGCCTCCACTCCCCATTCGCCTTTTTCACAGGGTAGATTGGTGTATTCCAGGGGCTTATAATGTGTTTCAGAATCCCTTTTGCTATGTAATCATCGATTAATGGTGTGATGCCTTCAATTTTTTCGAGTGGCAGGGGGTATTGCTTATGATATTGTACTTTGGCGTCTGGTCGCATTTGTGGTGTGTAAGGTGTACAGTTAATAAAACCCACACTCCCTTTGTTTTCTGCCCATATGGCATGTGTTTCTAGAGTGGGTGGTAATGATGCAAAGAGTCCCCTGTAAGTGTGTCTTTTTGGAGCATGTAAATCGCAAAATGGTGAGCTGGCAGTGAGGGAGCCCCCTCTGTCAAATTTAATGGTGATATTCAGTTTTGAGAGTAGGTCCCTCCCCATTAAAGATACTGGACAATCCACAAGGACAGCAAAACTCTGGGTACATAGTTCCTGCCCTTCTGGAGTAGCCACGGGCAATGGTGGAGTGATGGGGTGGGTAATTGATGTCCCATTTATACCAATAGAGTTTCCCTCAGTACAGTGCGGTGTGTCATATATGGCATCATTCAAACTACTGAATGTAGCCCCTGAATCTAATAATAGACATATCAGGTGATTGTCTACCCGCAATAGTACCTGCGGAAGACTTTTCCACGATGGATTATAACACACAAGGCTGAGGGACGGGACATTCTCTTGGCATCCCTATTGTGGGGTCCGCCGAGCGGATGGCCACTGCATCGGGATGCGTGGGGGTGGTCTATGAGGCTGAGGCTGGTATTGGGGTTGTGGTGGGTGAGGATACCTGATATCCTGAAGGCGATGTGGGGCGGTGGTGTTTAGATTCCTACCTCTTCCTCTCTGAGCGTTTGTTCCAATTCTGTAGGGACATTGGGACTTCCAGTGTCCCAGTTCCCCACAGTTAAAGCATCCCTTGTCTGGTGGGTAAGCCTGATCTGGGGGATAAGATTGCATTGGTGGATAAGGTTGCATTGTCATTATGTGGGTGGGCGGAGTCTGGGTTGGTGTCAGGGAGGGAAAAATGCCACCCTTCTGCTCAAATACCCCTGATGTTTCTCGTGATCTAGTATCCTTCATAAATTCATCTGGGGCTTGTTCTGCCCACTTTGGATTAGTGAATTTAAGCAGCTGTGTCACCTTCGTATCGCCACCAGCCATAATGGTGGAGGTGAACAATTGGGGGGTAGCGTTATCTACTGCTTTCCACAAGCCATATACCCGGGTACAAAATTCATAGAATTTTTCCTTTGGTCCCTGTTTTGCTAGGATAAGTTCCTGGAGTGCGGATGAACCCTTGTATATAGTAGACCAGTGATTCCCCATGCTTTTCCAAAAAGATACCCAATCTTTATCTTCCTTTATGTGGGCTGTCCATAAGGCCTCTACGGGATGCCCTTCTGGACTGTCAGGGTCAATTATACTAAGGATCCCTTTTATATCTTCCTTATCCAAGCTTGTCCCTGCACTGTATTTTGCAAGGAAAGCGCCAGCCTCCCTTGGGCTTTTCTTTGGGCTGGGGCATAATTCCTTTATTTTTGACAGTGTGCCTAAAGGTAGGGGAATATGGACTTCCGTCTCCCCTATATGCATAAGTGGTGCTTTAAAGGTGGCACCCAGACTTTCCTGTTCCATGTCTATTTCTCTTTCACCCTGCTCCCTTTCCTCCTGTGGGGGTTTCTGGCTTATGGCCGGTTTCGTTTGGCTTCTGAGTGTGGTGGATGGCTGTGAAATTATCTTTCCCTTGGCCTCCTCAATCCTTCTTGCCTCTTTCTCTAGTTTCCTTTCGTATGCCTCTAAATCTTCCCTTTTCCTCTGTATCCTTTCTTCCTCTACCTGCTGTCTCTTATTAAATTCTTTCTGTTTCTCCTCCCATTCCTTTTCCCTGGGGCTCAACTTCCCGACTCCTTCCTCTTCCCCCTCTTTCAGGGTCTTTCCATCCCTTTCTCCCTTAGTTATCGCAGAATATTCTCTCATCTCACCTTCCCTCTTATCCAGCTCTCTTTTGTACTCTTCTAGCTCTTCCTCCCTTCTAGACATTTTCTGCTCTAATTCCTCCTTTCTTTCTCTAAGCTCTTTTAACCTCTCTTCTAATTCCCTTTCCATTTTTCTAATCCTCTCTTCTTCCCTACTTTGTATACCTTCTGCCCGGACTTCCTCTTTCCTGCTTCTACTTTCGTTTTCCCATCGTGTAACTTGTGCCTGATCAGCTGCCCCATACACTATGGTGGCCAACACTGCTGGGTCTAAAGATGGATACAGCTGAAGACATGGACCCAATGTTCCATCTTCCTGTTTAACCATCACATAAGGGGGGGGTGGTGGTGCCTCAGGTTGCTGAGATAGGGCGGGTGAGTTTACAGGCTTTACTGTGGGGACTTTAGTTACATACTTTGTTTTATACTTGGCTAAGCATTTATTCCATGTTTTGTAACAATCTTTCATGTACTGGGTGTCTTCCCATTTCCCAGGTGGATAAGAGTGCTTGTGTACCTGACACACCTTGCTCACCTCTTTCCATTCATCCTCTGAACAGGGACCTAGTGGTCCTGGGTCATGTATTCCTAGCTGTTGGCACCGTTCTCTGACCTGTGTCCAAAAAGGTTCTACCTGTGGCCCCGGTAGTGTGTTTTTAACATACTCATAGGGGGATGGGTTGGCCGTGGTCTGGGTTGCTGCAGAATTCCCCATCCAATAACCTTGGTAGGGTGTGTCTAGTACAGGGACAGAGATGAAAGCAACCTGTTTGGGCTATAATTTGTTCCCTGACTTGTGAATATGTCCCCTCGTCTGTTATTGCTGTGGGGCTGATATAGCTATGAAGGTTAACCCTCAGTACTCGGTATAGGAAACCCCTCCTCGTGGTAGGATATACTCCCCTTGCACCAAGTCGGTATGAGAACCCAGTTGGTCTAGTGGTAAGCAGGATCCACGTCCTGTCAACACTAAGGAACAGTAACCCAAAGGTGCAACGTGGGCAGGCGGGCGCTATCTCACTACAATCGGGTTCCTGATTTATGTTGTTCATTTAGTGCATATATGTGTAATGCCTTAATAAAACCCTTCAAATCAATACAATACTTTACATTCAGTTGTCATACATATATATATCATACACTTATCTCTAATTCTCTATACACCCTAAATACTTACGGTGGTACCTAAAAGAAAAAACAAGCAAAATCTTATATATATATATATATACAATGGCCAAACAAAGTTACATTATATCAACATGTTATTATAAGTGCACTTTCCAATATTTCCCCCAAAAAGATTGGGCGTCCACTCAGCCACTCCTTATACTGCGGGCGTATCCTATACTTCCCGAGTTTTAAACACACATATATATATATACCTCTACTCAATACAGTCAGACCAGCCTAGTCAGACTACTCAAAAAACCCAAAATACCTGCGAGCCCCTCTAACCTTCCAAGGGGCCAGCCTAGCCCGTTGCGAAGGCACAGTTATGTAAGTGGGTGGATATACAAGGTTATTTGAACAAGGCAAGCACCAACACCAGTTACCAAAAATAGGTAAAAAGGAGCAGAATGTGTCTTACCTGTTCAAACAAACGCCAGACCCCACTCTCCTGGTACCAAAACTGTTAGGTCGCCCGTCTTCTCCTTGTGGCCTAGGCTCTTAGAGATGGCTCAGTGGAGGTCCTCGCCGGCGGATAACTCATGACTCATACAGACACAATTGGTATGCTGAAATGGTTACAATTCTTTAATACTGGTTTTGCCGTTTTATACTATTTTTACAAGACTCTGCCCCAATTTCGGGGGCCAATCAAAATTATACACATAAATGTTCATTAGCTCATTATTCGGTAATGTCTTGTGACCTTAATCTTAACCTCTGTATTTCAAAACTTATTCCAGTTCAATAATTCCTTACTTTCTGTTACCGTCTGCTGACCAGCCACAACTTCCTAAAAACCAAATCTAGCCTTTTCATACCCAGTAACAGTGTACAGAGAGGAAAACCACAAACAGATGCTTCCTGAAATGAAGACATTTAACAGAAATAGATAGACATGACCATGAGATAATTCAGTTATTAAGCAATACTGTCATGAGATTGGATTAGATTCTCTAAATTGTATCAAGAAAAGTTTCTTTAAATCACTTAAGCAGATAAGCAATCCTGAACTTATATCTTCAGGGTAAAAGCAATAATCAGAATCAACAATCAATAATGCAATGTATTATGGAATCTCCTTACACAGGTAAGCCTTAATCTAGGCTTACCTGTAGGTCAAAGTGGTTTGTAAGGGTTTACAACCACTTTAAAGAGTATTTCCAATTTTCAACCAAATTGGCATAAAACCTACTCTATACTTGCTACGTGTCTTCATTCATAAGGATAGCATTACTTAAAGAAAATTTCAGCTTAACTTTTATTTTAGACATTTTCTTCTGGAACTTCCAACAAGGAAATCTACTTGATTCTAATTGATTGACTTAATTCCATTCTCTTTGTTTAGAGAGGGCTGGGAATCTGTGTTTACCATATTTAACCCTGTCTGTGCCGTGCAGAGAAGATATAATCTCATTCATTGTACTACAGTTAAACACTGTGGGGTTGATTTACTAAAGGCAAATAGACTGTGCACTTTGCAAGAGCATTTGCTCCAGAGCTTAGTAAATGAGCAGAAGCTCTGCTGACTTCCATCATCCAATCACGTTCTAGCAAAAATGCAGTTTTTTTAATTTTCCTTGCAGATGATTGGGCATTTATTGCAAAGTGAAGCTTTACCTCATTTGCTAAGCTCTGGAGCAACTTGCAGAGTGCACAGTCTATTTGCCTTTAGTAAATCAACCCCATCTGTCTTAGCAAAAGGTTAAATGTTTAGGAGCTAGGCTTCTCCATTGTATGCTAATGAGAACCCAGAACCAGGTCTACTTTAAATCTAATTTCTAAATCAAAAATCTAACATATAGCAGCTTACCAGTCAATAGACAAGGTGGCATTAGTTTTCTCTAGCACACTTTCTTTTAGCTGGTTAATCTACTACTGCAATATAACTATACAGTGGCAGCATAAAATATGTGAACCCTTTGGAATTAACTGGTTTTCTGCAGTAATTTTACATAAAGTAAGACCTGATCCAAGTGTGATCTAAGTCACAACAATAGACAAACACAATGTGCTTAAGCTAATAACACAGAAAGATTTCTGATGTATTATAAATGTCACTCGCAGTTAGGCTACTTTCACACTGGGGAGGATGGGATCCGGCGGTAAAGTGGCGCTATATTTAGCGCCGCTTTACTGTCTTTTTAGAGGCGCTATTTGGCCGCTAGTGGGGTGGTTTCAACCCCAGCTAGCGGCTGAAAAAGGGTTAAAACTGCTGCAGAGGTGCTTTGCCGGCGGGTTTGCGGTGCTGCCCCATTGTTTTTAATGGGAAGGGCGTTTTAGGAGCGGTGAATACACCGCTCCAATAGAGCTGCAAAGATGCAGTTAGCGGGACTTTTTTGACTGTCCTGCAAGAGCAGCACTCCAGTGTGAAAGCCCTCAGGCTTTCACACTGGAGACACACGATAGGCTCTTTACAAGCGCTACACAGGCGCTATTTTTAGTGCTGTAGCGCCTGTAAAGCGACTCTGTGTGAAAGTAGCCAAAGTGTGAAAAATTGTGTGTAAATAAAAGCTGAAATGTGCATGTTGGTAGTGTAGGATCCACTAGTTACCCACTGCTAGGATGCTGCAACATTAATGGTAGCTATACCCTAGTGTCAAGTCTTTTTAGTGTGAAATAAAGTGCTAATATGCCATGTCACTTAATATTGCATAAATCAACATGTGCATACATTCATATCCCATGTGAAAAACTCATCAATATACAAGGATAAATAAAATAAAAAACTCATCAATATAATCAATATAAACAAGAAATCAAAATGAAAAACTATATGCAGTCCATTAACCTCCCTGGCGGTACGATTATTTCGGATTTTAGGTGCTAAAAGCGGTACCATTATTTTGCATGAAAATTTGGCGTTTTATATTGTAGTCCTGCAATTCTTAGGAATAACTCTCTTAAATCTGTCCAAACCAGAGTCTAGCAGACATCCCGGGTATGATAAAGTTTGAAAAATGAAATCATAAATTATAATATAATAAATAATTATAAATAATTGTACCAAATAATAATATAACAATAATAAAAATTATTCAATAATGTAATCAAATCAAAAACACTGAAATTTGCTCAGTTGCAGAATTGTCACTGTCATTACTTTTCAGTATTTGATGACGGATCTCCCCACAAATCGCTATCGCTCAATTCTGCGAGTGATTCTAATTTATTATCGCTGTTTTCTAGCTGCTCTAATATCATTTTTGATGTAAAGTGACAGTTTGGTTGCTATGGGCAATCTCCAGTTTCCAGGCATAAAGAACAGTTTTTATTATATAAAACTGCATGCAGGACACTGGGCAGACCACTAGGGACAACGGGGATGTGAAATATTTACATACAGCAATGTAATCTGTAAGATTACATTATACTGTATGTTTACTGTTTGTTTCACTTTTTGAATTTGGCGCCGATCTCCGTGCCCGTACGGAGATCGGCGATGTAATGCATCGAGCGAGACACGGCTCGCTCGTACAGCGGGGAGACAACGCTGGATCCGAGGGAGAAGGTAAGTAATCCTCCTCCTGGATCCAGCGATGCAGTCCCGAGTCTGACTCGGGGATACCGCTCTTGGTATAAAAAATCCACCCCGAGTCAGACTCGGGAATACCGTCAGGGGGGTTAATTAAAAAAATAAGCATGTTGCCAGTGAAAAAAGTGCATGAAGATTTGTCAACAAAAGGTGCACATGAAGTTCATCAAATATTAAACTGTAAAGTGCTCAGTGCTTGTGTAAATTCACTGCAAGACACAACGTGCAGACTCCTACCAGAGTGCGCACTCACCCGCAAGGCCTCCTGGTGACATCTGGATGAAGAAATGCATAGGGGCGGGCACACTGGTCACGTTTGATCATCATTTCTGTTGATTGAAACACATGCTGGCCCCAGGACCCATGGAGCAATGGCGCATACACATTGTACAGCTGGGACACGGCACTAAAATAGGCGACTGACATTTAACTTGTTTTTAAAGATTGTTTTTAACAAATGGATTACGCTAGGTCCGCTTTCTGATTTCTTCTCTTCTATGATCTAGAGTACATGAGAGACTCCCCAAGCCATTGGGTGGACACACATTCATTTAAGCCTTGTTGACCCACTTCGGAATACATCCAGGGGGTCCATACCTGCTGGGAGTCTGAACATTGTGTCTTGCAGTGAATTTGCATATAGTTTTTCATTTATATTTGATGAGTTTTTTTATTTTATTTATCTTTCTATATTGATGAGTTTTTCATATGGTATTTGAATTTATGTACACATATGCAATGTTACGTAACATGGCACATTTTCAATTTTATTCACAGAATTTAGTAGGAAGCACAGCGAAACACTAGAAAAACAGAAAGAATTAGAATTCCTTGTGTCTTTATTGAACACGCCCATTAAAAACTCACCGTGCTGGAGAAAAAAGTAAGTGAACTCATAGACTAATTACTTCAAGGAGTCAGTAGTTTGCACATAATTAGTTAAATGAGTTTGGAGATGTGCTTTAAAGCTACTTTTATTGATAAAAGAACTCAAATATTTTAAGATTGCTGTTCATAAGAAATATCAGCTGATGTGAACCATGCCTCACCAAAAGGAACTATCTAAGGATAAATGATTAATAGTAGTTTCATAAGTCTGATAAGGGATATAAAACAATCTCATTGTGTTAGGCATCCATCAGCAGGCAGTTAGATATATTGTCTATAAATGGAGGCAGCATAGTACTGACTCCAAGAGCCAAGGTGATGCCCAAGGCAGGGCTGGTGCTTCCACTGTGCAAACTAGGCAGCTGCCTAGGGCGCACTGCTGCCTGGGGGGCGCCCGGCTGCTGATTTTCCTCCATGTATGCATGCTCTGCAGGCTGCAGCATGTAACTAACTCAGTCACAGGAAGCTGCTCCGTCCGACCGGTGGTGTAATTAGAAGCGCATCACAGCACAGGAGCCCCAGAGCTAGAGGAAGCAGAGCCAATGCTTCCTGTATAGCGCTGCCTCCTGTCACATGGGCAGGGCAAAGGCGGTGGAGTCAGGGGTGGAGCCCATGAGGGCGGCAAAATTAGGTTTCGCCTAGGGTGTTAAAAAACTTTGCACCAGCCCTGGCCCAAGGCACAATGTAGAATCCTCAATGAGGTATAGAAGAACCCATGAGTTACAGCTAAAGGCTTGAAGACATCACTGGAACTGGCAAACATCCTTGTTCATGAGTCTATCATATATAAGTCTTTGAACAAGCAAGTTTTCCATTGCAGAACACCACAGAGGAAGTCAACGTTCTCCAAAAAAAAAAAAAACATTGCTGTGCACCTGAAATTTTCTAATGAGCACCTTAGCAAACTGCTACTGGGAAGATGTTTTGTTGACTGATGTAACAAAAGTTGAATTGTTCTGGAATACCCAGCACTATATATGGCAAAAAAGGGCACAGTTTACCAACAACAAAATATCATCCTGACGGTGTATGGTGGAAGGAACATTATGATTTGGGTTTACCTCACTGCCCCAGGGCCTGATCGGGAGCTGAAGCAGTGTTCACAAGAGAAATGGTCAAAATTCCATCTGAACATTGTGCAGATCAGATTCAGAGCTAACGAAAGCTCCTGCTTGAAGTCATTGCTTCCTAAATGAGCTTCAACCAGCTATTAACTTCAAGGGGTCACTTATTTTTTCCTCCAGTAATGTGAACCTTTAATGGGTGTTCAATAAAGACATGAGAAATTAGAATTGTTTGTGTCTTTGAATACATCCGCTTAAGCACATTGTGGGGTTGATTTACTAAAACTGGCACTCTTCAGTTTTAGTAATTCATTCACTGTGTCATCCCCTTGCCACTATATATAGTGGCAAGAAAAAGTATATGAACCCCTTGAAATAACCTGGTTTTCTGAAGTAATTTGATCTGATCCTTATTTTCAGTAATAGACAATAGCGTCTATTACTGCAAATGAGGATCAGCTCACATCACTGGAGAAACCCAGCTTAGGACAGGAGAGTGGATGTCCCAATATGGTGGAGTGTCTCTGTTGGAATACATTGTTCATGTATTTTGTGCAACAACTACATCAACCAGTAGTTGGAAGTATTTCGTTTGTAGCTGCTCTATGGTAAACTGTGTCTTTTCTCTGTATAGTAAAGTTTCCTGTTTCCTGTCTGCAGTTAAGCAGAAAAGCTCATGTGGACTGTGCACTGTCTGTTCTGTAGGGCTGTATATAGGATTCCTAACAGGTTATGGGCCCAGGCATAACCCAGACACCCAGAGAGAAGCTGAGAACCCTGCCATAGCCCAGTCATAGACAACCACAGCAGATAAGTGCAAGCTACAGCAACAGAAAGAAGACTGCAAAAGAATAAAAGAAAAATCCCAGTAACGCAGCTGCAACAAAGCTGTCAGTTGAGAAGAAAAGCCAATGTGGACTGTGCCCTGTATGTTCTGTAGGGCTATATTCAGCATTTCTAACAGTCTCCAAAAGACAGGTATGTGAGTGTCCAATCTGTAGAGGAAGCAGGGCAAGACCTGGGACAACTTGGCGCAAACAACCTCTGTCCCATTCCTGAGCCCGTACAATACTGGGAATATATTGAGTGTCTGGGCTGAATTCACTGAACATACCTTGAACCCATCTCAAAGCTTGAAAAAAAGATATTCTTGTCATTATAAATTCTAATGAGGAAAGGACTGTAAAACACAGGGTATGTGGAGCTGGGCACTGCTATTGGGAACATGTACTAATGGCAAATTAAAAAATATATTGTAGAGCAAGGAAAGGGTCCTTCTTGTTATCTGACTTTGAGGACAACATGGGGAAAACACCGGTCCTTTCAATTACATATTTCCATGGCACTGTATTCTGACATTACATATTTTGCATATTTTTTTTTTTACTTTTCCTTTATTGCTATGCATAAACACAACAGCAGCCTAACAATCTGATTTACTGTGGCTCAAAAAATAGATTTTTAGGTACTTTTGGAAGCTAAATATGATTTTTTTTTTAGCAACAATAGGCCTGAATTGAAAAATGGAAGTAGGAGGTACAACAGTTGTCAAAGGAACTGAAAAGTGTACTTAAAAATAAAAAACTTAAAGCGGAACTTCAGTCATTTTTTCATCTTTCCATCTATTAAATCTTCTGTCCTTGTTGTTTTAACTTTGGATAGTAAAATATTTTTTCTACCAGTAAATACCTTATACAGCCCACTTCCTGTCTCTTGTCTGGAAAAATGCCTAGGCGTTTGATGCACAGCTCTCTCTCTCACTCTGGTGAGAGTTTGCCAGGAAAGGAGGTGGGATGAATCATAGGAGGGCCAATCAGAGCTGCAGAGTTGGTAAATCCAGGAAGTTAACAGGCAGCAGCTTCAGCTGCACACAGTTAAAATGATTGCAGCCAGACTCAGTGGAGGGAGATTTCTGCATCATATTTGGCAAGTACAGAATTACAGTACACTATGCAAAGGGGTTGGAGAAAAGCTTCAGAATGGCAAAGATGTTTTTATTACAAATTATGTGAGCAGACTGCAGTTCCTCTTTAAGCCCCCAACTTTGTACCCAGTGTGGCCAGTGGCAAAAAAAGTTCCATAGTATAGTTTGTGAGCTCTTTGCAGAACCACACTGTATTTTCTTGAATAAAATGTTTAAATATTTAGCACAAAACACTTTAAAACCAGAACCCACATTCCAGAAATGAGTGGCAGGCCAGGAAAGGTGGCAGGGTTCAATTTAAGTGAGGAGGTCCACAGTGTCAGGGAACAGCGGATTCTTTCCAAAATTATCTTTTGTGCTGAAGGTTCTCTACAACAGCACACACTGGCCACAGGGCAATCCAGAAGCTCTGGTGCATACCTTGCAAGCTTCAGCCAGTGGTGCAGACTGGACATTCTAACTGGAAAACTACAAATCCTAATGACCTGGTGGCCTTTGGGATCTCTGAAAAAAAAAGAACACAGGCTTACCTTGATTTCATAATGCATTCTGTTAAACTAATAACCTCTGGTAAAGTGGAGAGCCACCTTAATATTCTTTAAAAAAATGTAAAAAAACATTTGAAAAAAAAATATTTTTACCTTACCAGAAACCCCTGTTGCTAGACAGTCTTCCTAATCTGCCTCTTCCTACTAGGCGGTGATCTTCGGTCTTGCCTCCTCCTCACGTTGTCTTCTGGATAATGGAGCATGCTGTGTTCTGGGAACTGTGTGTTTCCTAACACAGCGCGTCCCATTCACAAAGTGCTGCCAACTCGCGCATGTGCAGTAGAAAACCTTGCAGCTTCACTGCCTGTTTCCCTTAGTGAGGATGGCGGCACCGGGAACCCGAGAGCCGAGGGACGGGTCAGTCTTGGACGGCCGTCATCATGGGTGCCCTGGAAACGTAAGTGTCCTTATTAAAAGTCAGCAGCTACTTTTTTTTAGCTGCTGACATATATACAGAATGTTTCTAAGTGGTTCCTTATATGAAAAGGTTTAAAGACACTTTTCATTGCCAAATCACTATGCAGTAGATATATAACTCTGCTGCAGAGCAGTTCCTTTCTGCACTGCATGACTCACTGCAAAACAACATTTTTCAGAGTTTGTAATTCTGTATACTCCATGTTACCACCACAAAATCTTCATAGACTACTAGTGACCATTACCTTAGTAGTAATGCCCTGTTACTTGAGTAAATCCACAGACGTAACTCCCATCCCACCATTAACTTGCAAAATGGACATTCTCATTAGCAAGAGTAACCCTAGTGGGCACTGCTGATTCTTGAGCAGTGAATTAGGTCCTCCAGCAACCAGTGCCAGGTAGAGCATGTAACCCAAAAATGCCAAGGCTGGTATGCCTAGTTTATCCCAGCATTGACCTGGTACATTTGTCCATTTCAGAGTAAGAAAAATCTCTGGTGCTGTTTGCTATGGAGGTGCTGCTTGGGAACCATATGGACAATATGTCAGCTTAGCTACTTCTTTCATAAAGTAAGAAAGTGCACAGCAGCAGTACTGTAAAGCATTTGTTACCCCAATACTTCATATTCCTGATATGTGTTTGCTGTACCATGTACTTGTATGAGAAAATATCCTGTTCTCTTTGTATTGCTTCCTTTATGTGAAATCCCTGGCGTTCCTGCTAGTTCTCACTTTCCTTTCTTTCCTAATAAAAACTGACCACACTAAGTAGGAGAGCACACCATGGTCAGTTCTCTAGCTATGCTGGGAACTCCGGATGTTCTCATCCAATGATCAGACTTGCTCTGATGATACACCCCCACTGCACAGCCATTCACTGGGAGACTCAGTGTGCTGATTCTTCTCCTCCACCCCCTTCTTCCCAGCACTTATGTAGTTGAGAACAGAGGGAATGTGATCACTTATAAAAAAGGAAAAAAAGGTATTTATAATGTTTTTTTAATATCTATGCACAAATAGTTTGCCTTTCATTCCTATTTTAAACTGAATGGGTTACTTTACACAGTAATCATTTACAATTACTTTAACTGAGATACAGAGTTCAGGCAGTTAATAAGCAAAGCTAAAATAAAATATTTAATGACATTAATAAACTAAACGTTTTCTATAGTTACATGTTGATGCTTTTTATTGTTGTAAAACCTATAATGAATCAATAGTCTTATGGGCTATTAATTGATAGCATACCATATATTATATATCTATAAATTAATTCATAAATTATATCTATAAAATTATAAACAATAATTCCAATAAGTATGTGCCTCATAAATCCCCAAAACAAATATAACATAATTTCAGCTCTATAAATGTATATCAGTATATTTCTTCTTGAATTTTGTTCCTTGTACAATCTCATTGGACAGATGCACTGGGATTTTATGTCATTAAAGGACTGGTGTCTTTCATTTCTTCCTAACATGTTCATCACAACATGGAAACTACTCTCAAACCATCATTCTCAATTTCCATCTTTGGCTTACTTTGGGCAAATAGAAAAAAATAAGAAAGCAATGAGTTCCCAGTTGTGCATGAGACGACTCGGCATATGTGCTAATTAGTCATTCCTTCTGAAAATATAAATTTATGTACGCGTGACACAGCCTGAATAAATCATGAAAATGTCCCATGACTCTGTCACCAAAAAAAAAAAAAAAAAAAATCAGAACAGTTTGGGTTTATTGTTCATCACTAGAGGATTAAGCATTATTCAACACAAAAGTTGCTCATAAGGGTAATTTGTGCTTGATCTTTTATTAAACTCAGAATTATTATAATTCAACTTATTATAAGCGCTGAAGATTTTCTTAAGATGATTCTTTATTTACAAAATGCCAAGATAATGTTTGAAACTGGATGCAATTTAAAAAAAAATGTTTTAAGTATAAAAATGTTTAAATGTTTTTTTTTTCAATATACAATTTTAAGTTCTATGTGGGAGCTAAGTAGGTCTTACAATATTTCATTTTCTACAGAGTGATTTCCCTTCTTTCCCACCAGTTTACTACCCTGTTTCCCCGAAAATAAGACCTAGTGTGATTGTCGGTGGTGGCTGCAATATAAGCCCTACCCCAGGGGTCAAGTCCTGGGGAAAAAAGTGTGGGAACTCCCACCCAAGATCCACTTGCCCACCAAAAAATAAATAAAAAAATGATACGCTCATATGCACGAATGCTTCAAAAGTGGTATTTTTCATCCAATTTTTGTATTGTGTGTATGAAGCTTAACTGCTAGTACATAAAAAAAAACAATCCTCAATAAACATAAATACGGTAATTCTCTAAATAATCAGCATTCATTCAATTGTGCTTCCATGCAAATGTGAACATCATGTTCTGATCTTTATTGGGGAATTTTATTTTGTATATAGAGTGTTTATGTGGTGAGTTTACACTTTTCATTATCTGGACAGAATGCTTAGGGAGATAGTGATGTGTTCCTGCTTAGGAGATGTATGTTAGCTTGGGGGGGGTGCAAATTCGGCAGGGCTCCAACACACACTCGCTGCTATTCCAACCCTTCACATATTTCCACATAAACTTCCCTCCTGGCATTAAATTTTGCCAGGTATTGTGCTCAGCTTACCACCCCAAACTGATGTTCCTCCCTCAGCTTACCTCTCTCCCTGCTTGTCCTGTGAGCAGAATAGCTGTGCTCCTCCTCTGGGTTCTCTCATCATATGGAACTGAAGATAGAGGAGGGGGGATCCAGCGGGACACACAGAGCAAGTATGCAGGAGACTAGGGGGGGGGGGGGTGAGGAGCCAGAAAATAAGGAGGGGCCGGCGGAGAGGAGCGCATCATGAGATCTGACAAAATACAATCTCTTAGCAGCAGGGACCTGATCTACCCATCAGCTAGCTGTGATTGAAAGGACGATTGAAGCGGAAGCTGTAATGGGGCCCCCTACTGGCAATGCCTGAATGGTCAGGTGTGCGGCACTTACTATTGCGAGCTGTGTCGGCAACTGCTGGTGTCTTGCAGGACGCGGCTGCTAACGGGAACTGAGTTCCTGTTGTGGAAAAAGTACAGGAACTCCGTTCCCATGCGTTCCCGCAGGACTTGAGCCCTGCCCTACCCCCCAAATAAGCCCTACCCTGTTTCCCCAAAAATAAGCCCTACCCTGAAAATAAGATCTACAAGGACTAGGGCTTAGTTGGGGTAGGGCTTATATTGTAGCCATCACCGACAATCCCGCTAGGTCTTATTTTCAGGGAAACAGGGTAGTACAGTACTAGTGACTCTTAAAACTAACTCTGCTAAATCTGCAACTACCTAATTTCATAACAGTGATTGAACATGACTACTTACCAATCCAATTTAAAATGAAATTCTAATGGCTGTGGTTCAATTTTAAAGAAATTTAAATATTTACAACTAAAACATTTAATAAAGGGCACACAAAAGATCAATGTTATTTTTTTTTCAAGAAAAAAGCTATAAGCTTATCTCTCTATGGTTTGGAATTGAATCCTATTTTCCCCTCAACCTAAGAATTTGTTGCAGGTGTATGGAAGCTGATGGCTCCTATATTCATATTTAGTGGGGATGCTGTCTAATCTATGCATTTTGGTGTAGCAATTTTCGATAGATATAATGCTATGTGTATTGCAGATGTAGTGACTTCCCCTGAGGTAGCTCTTCTATTGATGATTTTTGGACCCATTTCTAAAATCAAAAAACTTGAGTATCCATATGTTGACAATGGAAATCATCTTCTTCCTCCTCATATTTTGGAGCAGGTCCAGATACTCAGTGATTTAATGTTATTGGAGACTCTGGTGACCGAGAACAGTAACAACCTTAAAAAAACTTGAACCTTATGGACATGTTGGAGAGCTCATAGAGACACTGATAGTTTCAGAGCCTTAGCTATACAATCATAAATCCATCTATTTGTGAGCAGATGGTGTTTAAAGATATGTTTGTATAACACTGTGGGGGGGATTTACTAAAGCTGAAGTGTGCAAAATCTAGTGCAGTTCTACATAGAAACCAATCAGCTTCCAAGTTTTATTATTAAAGCCCAATTGAGTAAGCTGAAGTTAGAAGCTGACTGGCTACCATGCAGAGCTGCACCAAATTCTGTGTGCCCCAGTATTTGTACATCTCTTCTTGTGTGACTATGGACTTATCCATTTCTGTACACCTCTTATGCCGCGTACACACGAGCAGAATGTCCGACAGAAAAAGTCAGACAGAAGCTTTTCATTGTATATTGCGATTGTGTGTAAGCCTCATCTGACTTTTTTTTTCTCGAAAATTCAGACGGAACCAATTCCTATTGGGAAAACCGCTCGTCTGTATGCTGTTCCGATGGACCAAAAACGACGCATGCTCTGAAGCAAGTACGATACAGAAGATATGGGTTACTGGCTATTGAACTTCCTTTTTCTAGTCCCGTCGTACGTGCTGTATATCACTGCTTTATTGACGATCGGACTTTGGTGTGATCGTGTGTACGCAAGACAGTTTCAGCAGAGCTCCGTTGTGGGTTTTCTTTCATATTTTTCTAATCTGAAAATCACAATGAACATATTGTAATCCTTATGTTTCACCTTTATTTCCTGTGTACATCTTCTATCCACAGTCTCCCCTTCTTTTTTACATTTTTACATTCTACTGTAATATTTATTTTGTTATTTTCATCTCTAGCCTTCTTTACAATTTGTTGTGTTGTGTTATTTTTTAACACTGTTAAATGTTAACTGGATGTACATGGCGCTCTAAGAATATGTATGATATCAACTGTCCTCATTCCTGTGTACCTTACTTTACTTATAAAGAAAGAAATATTTGAACAAAAACATACAGCCATGACACAAGAGACAGTAGGGGAGACATTTCTATGACTTATTCAATTGTGTTTATATTTCCCAGTTTAACTATTGAACTTTGAAGCAGCAGGCTTGTACTAACAGCTAAGGAGATCCTGGAAGCCATTTTATAGGCAGCTGAGAGCTAATCCGCTTGTTGCATTCGAAAATATAAAAGTCATAAGAAATATTTCATATGTACCTAAAAAAGAAATAACTGGTGATATTATATTCAAAATCACTGAATGAAATAAATACCGGTAAGTAAAGATGTTATATACAAAATCACTATTCACATCAAATGAAATGTATGTGTAGAGAGATTGGGAGAATGGGTGGAGAAAATGGGATGGTGATATGTTAGGACTATGTTAGGACTAAATCAGAAAATGGCAGTTGGAAAATACAGTATAAAGGGGAGCAACCTCTAGGTATGTCCTGTCCTAAAGAGCATGGCTTTAAAAGGGGTGTGGCTTATTATTAAACACTTGCCCTCTGGTAGATTTACCCCCCTTCATAGTTACATAGTAGGTGAGGTTGAAAAAAGGCACAAGTTCATCAAGTCCAACCGATGTGTGTGATCATGACCAGGTCATTATTTTTTGCAAAATGCGGCACTGCATTGCTTAAACTGACAATTGCACGGCCGTGTGATGCTCTACCCAAATAAAATGTGATTACCTCTGCATTTTTTATGCTATAAACTAAAATAGACAGACAATTTTGAAAAAAAAAAAATATTTTCTACTCTCTGCTGTGAGACTTCCAATAAAAAAATTGAAAAAATCAAATTTCTTCATAATGTTAGACCAATATGTATTCTGCTACATATTTTTGGTAAAATAAATCCCAATTAGTGTATATTGATTGATTTGTGCAAACGTTATAGCATCTACAAACTATCCCTTCCCTCCTGTCAGAACAGCAATATGCCTTGTTTACATAGGCAGACTGCTGGTCTGCCTCTCTGCCTGATGATTAGCCGGCGCCGGCAGACATTGGGTCCATGGTACACGCCGATAGGTGAGCATGCGAGCCCACTACCTAAGAGTCGGTTCACATATATACATATATATATATATATATATATATATATGTATATATATATATGTGTATATATATATATATATATATATATATATATATACGTATATATATATATGTGTGTATATATATATATATATATATATGCGATCCGACGCACAGGTGCCACCCTGTTGCAGTAAAACTAGGTATGCCTTATGCCACTACTAGGTTAAAAACAATGAAACATTTAAGTTATTTCTCCAGTTACTAAAGGTAGTTAAAGGAAATCTCTATTTACATGCTTGGCTTTCATGTTGGTCCTTTGGCATCCATACATTCTAAATCTATGAGCTAGGTCAGTGATAGCAAACTTTGGCACTCCAGATGTTTTGGACACAACACACTTTTTCTAGGTCCATAGGAGTGATACTGCAGTGGCTAAGAGGTCTTGTCTTATAGTTCTGATCAGCATTTGTACAAATTCTGTGTATCAGCAAAGGTTTCCTCCAACAACCTAAAAACATGGTTGGCTAGCTGACCCAAAAAATAAGTTTTAGGCTGGGTTCACACTGCAGCGGTTTATGAGAACGGATGTAATTCGCACCGCACTGCAGTGCAAATCACATCGATCTCTGTGCGATGCGAGTTCAGCCATACAGATAGTATGGCTGAATTCGCATCGCACAAGGCCCAAACTCGCACAGGACCCTTTTTTTGGTCCGCAGCAGAATCGGATCGCATGGGTGTTCACACCATGCGATCCGATTCCTGTCCGAGTTTGCAGATCGCACTGCGATATGTGAACTGATCTGGGGGTGTCATTAACGTTTCACTGACACTCCCAGCAATTCGCATAGGGCAGTGTGAACTGCCGCCGGGAGGCTTGCGATGCGGGAACCCGCCGCGGATTCGTGGCATTCCCGCATCACTGCAATGTGAACCCAGCCTAACAGTTGGAAGCAGCATGCCACTGAAAAAAACAGTTCAGATAAAGTTAACAGACATACCTCTGCAAATTTCCTCCACCCAAAATATGTATTGGGAGTTTGAGACTTCTTTTAACAGAAAGGATTAAGGAACAGGGGAACAGGCCTACTGTATGTACTGTTGCTGTCCAGAAATAAAATAAAACAAATTCAAAGACTGAGCAAAGAACATAAATTAGGTTGTCTTACTCTTGGCAGCAAAGTGACATTGAGAACACTAGGGGATATCAGTGATGTTTTGGGAACTTTACACAGTAAAGATAAATCTAGTGATCTCTAAGGTGCAATTATTCAGTATGATGTCGTTGTCACAATGTTCTTTGTAGTGCCATCTTGGGATGCAAGGGTTCATCCATTAAATATGGATCTCTCAACTTCAAAAATAAAGATTTTCAAAAACTCGAAGCAAACATGATGCAGATATTTCTTAGTAAACTATGTTAGGTTTTACAGTATTTAAAAATATATGATTAGAGATTTTAATTAAAAGATAATAAAAGTTTCCAAAATTCAATTTACTGTTTATGTTGTATTCTGAAAAAAGTTTAAAGTCCAGGAAACTCAGAGTCAGGGAGATTGAATGAAGGGCAAAAATGCCCTTTTGTACATTGTAATAGTGGCAGTCCAAGAAATAACCCAGTGGCTGGAGCTGCAGCAAGTGCTCAAACCTTTCCCGATGTTATACAATGCATATAAAAGTCTACACACCCCTGTTAAAATGTCAGGTTTCTGTGATGTAAAAAAAATAGACAAAGATAAATAATTTCAGAACTTTTTTCACCTTTGATGTGACCTTTGAACTGTACAACTCAGTTGAAAAACAATCAAAAAAATAAATAAAAAACTAAAATAATGTGGTTGCATAAGTGTGCACACCCTCTTATAACTGGGGAGGTAGCTGTGTTCAGAATTAAACAATCACATTCAAACTCATGTTAAATAGGAGTCAGTACACACCTGCCATCATTTAAAGTACCTCTGATTAACCCCACAAAGTTCAGCTGTTCTAGTAGGTCTTTCCTGACATTTTCTTATTCGCAACTTACAGCAAAAGCCATGGTCTGCAGAGAGCTTCCAAAGAATCAGAGAGATCTCATTGTTAAAATGTATCAGTCAGGAGAAGGGTACAAAAGAATTTCCAAGGCATTAGATTTACCATGGAACACAGTAAAGACAGTAATCATCAAGTGGAGAAAATATGGCACAACAGTGACATCATCAAGAACTGGACATCCCTCCAAAATTTATGAAAAGGCAAGAAGAAAACTGCTCAGGGAGGCTGCCAAGAGGCCTACAGCAACATTAAAGGAACTGCAGGAATATCTGGCAAGTACTGGCTGTGTGTTACATGTGACAACGATCTCCCGTATTCTTCATATGTCTGGGCTATGGGGTAGAGTGGCAAGACGGAAGCCTTTTCTTACAAAGAAAAACATCCAAGCCTGGCTAAATTTTGCAAAAACACATCTGAAGTCTTTTAAAAGCATGTGGGAAAATGTGTTATGGTCTCATGAAACCAAGGTAGAACTTTTTGTCCATAATTTCAAAAGATATGTTTGGTGCAAAAATAACACTGCACATCACCAAAGAACATCATATTCACAGTGAAGCATAGAGGTGGCAACATAATACTTTGGGGCTGTTTTTCTTTAGCTGGAACAGGGGCCTTATTCAAGGTATAGGGAATTATGAACAGTTACAAATACCAGTCAATATTGGCAAAAAACCTTCAGGCCTCTGCTAGAAAGCTGAACAACAATAGAAAAAGCATAATGCTTTGTAACATCATGGGTGTACCCTATAAGGAAAGTTGATTTGTAAAATAAAGATTTACATAATTAAAAAAATAAGAACAGAATTGACGTAAATCTGTTTTAGTTAAAGCTTTGCTCTAGGCAAACAGTTACATTCACAATAAGAATACAGATATAGGTGCTTCCTTTGTAGATCTCTTCAGAAGGATTGCCGTTCAGAGCACCTCCGGTCATTGGTATGTCATCCTGGAAGATTCTGATGCAGCTGTACACTCCAGCCTGTCTTCCAAGATATATTGATTTTATAGCGTTCAAAAGACTCCACAGAAGAAATTATTCTGAACCTAACACACTGAGATATAACTCAACTTGGCTCCTGTTCTACAGAGAGCAACATGAAAGAAATTCTCACTACCAGATGAACCTCTCCTACTAGAACACCCTTAAACTTTTCAAATCCCTACTCTTTTTCATGTTTGTATTGCTGTCCGTGTCCCCACTGGGGAGATTCTCTTCTCTTAATAATCGGGCAAACACTAGCAACAGGAAAGAAACTTATGGCAAATCCAAAATGTTATAGTTGTCACTGTAACAGGAATAGAGCGAAAATCTTTCAATGGTGACACCTGTTCCGGTGATAACTGTCAAAGTGGGGATTTCCCTTTGCTTTGGAGAGATTTTTCTCCTTAGTGGGATACATGCATCAATAAAATGCATCACAGGGGTTTCAATCTTCTCTACTCTCTGCATGGTCAGTTCTCTTGTAATAACAACCAAAGCTGCTAAGCAGCGGCTCAATAGTTATTATAAGCAGTAGACATGTGCATTCGTTTTCATCCGAATGCATTTTCGTACGAATTTCAGGTATTTTTGTTATCGTTTTGACAAACGTTAACAAAAGCACAGAGTCCGAAAAACTAAAGATCAGAGATAAGTGCTGTATTTTCGTTTTCGTTTTGACACAGTTCGATACAGATAGGAGATTCGACGTGACTCTGACAATAACAATCTGTGTCTATTGAACTTGTATCATCACAGTCCATTCATTCACACAGGGGCAACACGATTTCCAGCATGACTTTGGGAGGCAACTTGGACACGACTTGAGTGTGAATCACAGTGCGACTTACAACACGACTTTAATGTAAAAAAAACGGCATGGGTTTCCCTTCAAGAGCATACCAGGCCCTTCGGGTCTGGTATGGATATTAAGGGGAACCCCGTGCCAAAAAAAATGGCGTGGGGGTCCCCCTCAAAATCCATACCAGGCCCTTCAGGTCTGGCATGGATTTTAAAGGGAACCCCGCACCAAAAAAAAATGGCGTGGAGGTCCCCCTCAAAATCCATACCAGACCCTTATCCGAGCACGCAACCTGGCGGGCCGCAGGAACAAAGGGGGGATGAGAGAGTGCCCCCCCTCCTGAACCGTACCAGGCCACATGCCTTCAACATTGGGAGGGTGCTTTGAGGTAGCCCCTCAAAGCACCTTGTCCCCATGTTGATGAGGATAAGGGCCTCATCCCCACAACCCTAGCCAGTGGTTGTGGGGGTCTGCTGGTGGGGGCTTATCAGAATCTGGAATCCCCCTTTAACAAGGGGACCCCCAGATCCCGGCCTCTCCCCTGTGTGAAATGGTAAGGGGGGTACAAAAGTACCCCTACCGAAACACCAAAAAAGTGACAAAAAAGTGTTAAAAATGACAGGAGACGGTCTTTGACAAGTCTTTTATTAAAGTCTTCTTTCATCTTCTTTCTTCTGGTCTTCTTCCTTTCTTCATCCTTTGGTTTCTTCCTCCATCTTCTTCTTACTCTGATCCTCTTTTTCCTTCGATCCGCTTCTTCTTGCTCTGGTGGAACCGTGCGTCAGAAGGGGTGGAGTCACCGGGTGGCCCCGCCCTCCGTTATAAAAGAACTGTAAGAAGAAGAGAAGCGTCACAAAGCGGGAGCCTCCAATTGCGCGCAGCGGCCCGAGAACCAAGAAGAGATGCCGTGGAGGAAGATGCCGGACTAGAACACTGGAGCAAGAAGCAGCGGATCGGAGGAAAAAGAGGATCGGAGGAAGAAGAAGATGGAGAAATAAAACCAAAGGATGAAGAAAGAAAGAAGGAAGAAGACCAGAAGAAAGAAGATGAAAGAAGACTCTAATAAAGGACTTGTCAAAGACCGTCTCATGTCATTTTTAACACTTTTTTGGTGAAATAGTAGGGGTACTTTGTACCCCCTTATAATTTCACACAGGGGGGGAGGCCGGGATCTCGGGGTCCCCTTGTTAAAGGGGGCTTCCAGATTCCGATAAGCCCCCCACCCACAGACCCCCACAATCACCGGCCAGGGTTCTGAGGATGAGGCCCTTGTCCTCATCAACATGGGGACAAGGTGCTTTGAGTGGCTACCTCAAAGCACCCTCCCAATGTTGAGGGCATGTGGCCTGGTACGGTTCAGGAGATGGGGCGCTCTCTCATCCTCCCTCTTTTCCTGCGGCCTGCCAGGTTGCGTGCTCGGATAAGGGTCTGGTATGGATTTTGAGGGGGACTCACATGCCATTTTTTTTGGAGCAGGGTTCCCCTTAAAATCCATGCCAGACCTGAAGGGCCTGGTATGGATTTTGAGGGGTATCCCCACGCCATTTTTTTTTTTTGGCGTGGGGTTCCCTTTCAAATCCATGCCAGACCTGAAGGGCCTGGTATGGATTTTGAGGGAGACCCCCACGCCATTTAATTAATTTTTTTTGGCACGGGGTTCCCCTTAATATCCATACCAGACCCCCACGCATTTTTTTTTCTTCCTTTTTTTTTCTTAATGCTAATGACCTGTGTGCAACGCAAATAGCTTTAAAAAAGCCATAGAAGACGTACAACATTAGAATCTTACTATAGCTTGTACAAAATATTCAACCGGGAATGTATGATTGCAGCATCATAAGTGAGTTTTGCTGCTCAGTCTATTCTTCTTTAAACATTCGACAGACACCATAAGCCTTCAATGACAGATTCGACCGTAATTCATTTGGATTTTCCGACGAATGCAATTTTTTAACAAAAAACTAAATAAATAAAAACGCAAGTAACTAAATCAATTATTTTTTCGGACGAAAACGAAATTCTGAAATGAAATATTTCAGTCTGCACATGTCTAATAAGCAGCAGGAGGGGACACCCCCCTCTCACCGTCTTCTGCCCCTCGTCTGTGCTTTCTCGCCCCACCGTGAGACCCGAGCTATCAGCTGTCGCATCAGCCCGCTGGCCGGAGACCTGAAGAAAGCCGGAATTGGATGTAGTAACCCAGAAGTAATGTCAGGACATCACTTCCGGATTACTAGAGTCTTAAAAGTGCCAGTTTTAAAAAAATTCAAAACTGCTGATCTTGGCGTATTGAATGCTTTTAAAGGAATTGTAAAGGTAGAAGTTTTTTTTATCCTAACACATTCTATGTATTAAGATAAAAAGCCTTATGTGTGTAGCAGCCCCCCCAATACTTATCTGAGGCCCCATCTCTGTGCAGCGATGTCCATGAGTCCCTTGTCCGCCTGGGACACTCCTACTAATTTGATGAGACACGGTAGCGGCGCCATTGGCTCCTGTAGCTGTTTATCAAAGTCAGTTAGCCAATCAGGAGAGAGAGGGGCCGAACAGCAGCTCTGTGTCACAAGGGATGTTTACATTCCTTATGACAGCAATAAAAGTGATCTTTTTTTTTTTTTATAAGCAACAGTGTAAAAATAAAAAAACAATATAAATTAATAATGGAAAAAATTATTTTCAACTGCCCCTCCCCCCCATGCTAGCGCACAAAGGCAAATGCACACGGCAGTCCTGAATGCACACATGTGAGGTATCACCGCAAATGTCATATCATTTGCAGTAATTCTAGCACTAGACCTTCTCTGTGCATCTAAAGTGGTAACCTGTAAAGGCTTTTAAATACTTTGCCTATGGATAATAAAATGTACGTAGTTTGTCGCCGTTGTGCGGGCGTGCACAATTTTGAAGCGTGACATGTTTGGTGTCTATTTACTCAGCATGACATCATCTTTTTTATTTTACAAAAAAAGAGGGCGATGTATTGTCTTTTTTTTTTACTTTAAAAAGTATATTTTCCCCCCCAAAAAACTAGTTTGAAAAACAACTGCTCAAAAATCCAGGTCTCTGCTAAAAAAAATATTATAATGTTTGGGGTTATAAGTAATTTTCTAGCAAAAAATACTGATTTAAACTTAAAAATGCCAGAAAAATCCTGGTCTTCAAGTGATTAAAGCATGACTTCACTTTTCTTGAAAAAACAGTATCCCCTCTGGTTGATCAATGCACATGCACCTGCTTCTACTCTGAAGAAAAAGCTGTTTGTTTTCTGCAGAGTGAATCTGAATGGGAGTGACTTTTGCATTATTAAACAGCTGATGCACTTGAAATGTTCTAATGAGGAAAATGCAGTGTCTGCACCCCTTTGAAAGTGATTAATGCTTTGGGAGTATCTCACCCAAAATGAAATTTTTGTTGCAGAGGATGCCTAAAATCTGACTGGTATTTTTTGTGCAGATTTCTGGGAAAATCAGTTAGCCAATCTTGCAAGCAGGAAATTGCATTTCTGGCGGTGTTTTTGGTATTGCATTGTATTGCATTGATATTGTATTGCATTGTATTGCATTGTATTGCATTGAAGTTTCAAGGAAAAGTACAGCTCTGCAGTTTGATGTTATGTACAGTACAAAGAAGTATTGTTTATACAATGAAATTCCAAGTTCACAAAACCTGAATTATAACATAGAAAGAACGCAAAATATGAAAAATAGGGGGAGAAAGAGGAAACAAACTCCCAACATTCATACACTATAGGGATGCACCAATACCACTTTTTTGACACTGAGTACGAGTACCGATACTTGACATCATGTACTCGCCGATACCTGATTTTGGTCATGTGAAAAAATAATGAAAAATTACACATTTTCGCTATAATATGAGGGGACATGGTGTAAGGAGGACGCTCGCCATGTGGGGCAGCCATGTAGCAGACGCAGCGGCAAAACCCATGTCACGAGGGAAACAGTACTCACCACCGCGTGGAGAGGCCGCAACCTTATGCGGTTCCCGAGTTCCGCCCAGCTGACGTCACTTCCGGTATCTGTTTCTGGTATTGGTGCATTTTCACGAGTACCGATACCCCCGAAAACGCCAAGTATCGATAGCGATACTGGTATCGGTATTGGTGCATCCCTAATACACTATATTACCAAAAGTATTGGGACGCCTGCCTTTACACGCACATGAACTTTAATGACATCCCAGTCTGAGCCCTTGTACACACGGTCGGACATTCCGACAACCAAATCCGTCGGATTTTGTCCAACGGATTTTGTCTGAAACTGTTGCATACACACAGTCGGACAAAGTTCTTAACGTGATGACGTTATTTCGTTAGGACGTACTACGTTCAGGCTAGTAGCCAATAGCTTTGGTCTAGGAATTTGATCTGAGCATGCGTGGCACTTTGTCCGATCGGAATTCTCTACACATGATCGGACAAAGTCCGATCGGATCATGTTGTCGGAAAATTTTATAGCCCAGCTGGAAAACTTGGTCCGTCGGATACTCTGACGGAAACAGTCCGATGGGGCCCACACACTGTCGGATTATCCGACAACACTGTCCTTTTACGGACATTGTCCATCGGAATGTCTGACCGTGTGTACAAGGGCTTAGTCCGTAGGGTTCAATATTGAGTTGGCCCACCCTTTTCAGCTATAACAGCTTCAACTTTTCTGGGAAGACTGTCCACAAAATTTAGGAGTGTGTCTAAGGAAATGTTTGACCACTCTTCCAAAAGGGCATTTGTGAAGCCAGGCACTGATGTGAACGAGAAGGTCTGGATCACAGTCTCTGCTCTAATTCATCACAAAGGTGTTCTATCAGGTTGAGATCGGGACTCTGTGCAGGCCAGTCAAGTTCCTCCACCCCAACCTCGCTCATCCATGTCTTAATGGACCTTGCTTTTGGTAGTATAGTGTATATATAAATATACGGTTGTAGGCTGACATTGTAACAAGAGCCTAAGAAATACCGGAGATACAATAGTAAGGTTCTGTCCTCAACCACAGGACTGTATCCCCAGAATATTTTCACGAGAGAGAGAAGGATGGGGAGTATTGTCTGAGGGAGGTATTTTTTTAATAACATTCAAATACAATATGGCTTGTGTAACAATTGTATATGCTATATTATTTGTTTTAATTAGCTATTTTTTCCACATGAAATTGGAGTTAACTTTTAAAAGGGACTCTGTTGGTATGGATGTATTAATGTTCAGCTGCTAAAGGTGCAAGCTGTAGGACTGATGCTTATCCTTGTTGCACTACATAGTCAATCACTAACCTAGAACCAGCTTGTGACCATTATTGCTGGAATGTGTGATATGTACTTTCGACTTCCATTCCCAGGAATTATCAAGTAGTAAGAGAAGGACAAGGATGACAGTACCAGAACCTGAACCAATAAAAATAAATCTGTTCCCATATTTTTATCTTGACAGGTTCCTTTGAATGTTCTTGTTGTTTCCACTAAACAATAAACATTGCTCGTAAAAAGGTTGTTGGGCAAGTGCTGTATGGTTATACCTGCAAATGCATGTCCAGAAATAATATATCTAAATTGATGATAAATTTGCATCTGGCATGATAGGCACTATTAGAAGCAAGTCCCATTGTTCCATTCTAATATAAGGCAAAGATGGTGTGTTTTTTTTTTCTTGACGCATTTGGAAAGATAATCATGGTAAATAACAGGGGGGAGGGAATTTTAAGAGCTTTTAGAATGTTTTAGGTACACACAGTATAATAAACTAATCACTCAAGTGTCATAATGTGAATTATAACTTGCAAAGAGTAAACTCCATTAATATGTAACCAGGATAGCATAAAGCATTGTAGTCAGAAATAGGCAGTTCAGTTAAAAGCTTAGAGTGGATATTACATTCTGAAAGAAGGATCTTGAAATTGCATGTCTAAAAATATAAATAAATGATCAGGTCACATGGCCCTGTGAATTATAACGGAATGTTCTGCAGCTGGAAAAAGTTAAGAAGTCTCACTTTGGAAATTAAAGTGGTACTCTGGGCAAATAGCAGTTGAAATATACCGTATTTATTGGCGGATAAAAAGGCACTGTTTTCCAATGAAAACAGAGGGTAAACTGTGCCTGCGTGTTATACGCAATATTTTATTTTTTTACCAACAGGGTGGGGATCGGGTGGCTCGCCTCAGGTGCCACCCATTGGGTGGGTGTCAGGACAACTGCCCTGCCTCTCCTGGCCCTAGGACAGAGCTACCACACTTTAAAGTTAAGAAAACATTACTGCCAGCCCTTTCTCATACAACGCTCCTCCTGTGTCACTCTCAATGTAAATGGAAGCCTGTAATACCTCAAGTAACGCTGCTCCTTCCAGCCACTCTCTTCCTCCCACTCCACCTCCTCCTCAAGTGTAGCTTTTGATTGGAGGAGGAGAGAGGTCATGTGACCATCAATGAAACAGCCGAGGAGGGTCACATGACCGTGGCCAGAAGAGAGCGGCGTTGAGGTATGTAGAAGCTTTGATTTACAATAAGAGTGACACAGGAGGAGTGGTGTATGAGAAGGGGCTGACAGTGATGTTTTCTCAATTTTAGAGAATGCTGGCAGCGCTGTCACATGAGACTGGGGGTCTCCTGGGAGTGCAGGGGGCTTTATAATGAAAGGAGTCTGTGTGCTGTGCATGGGGTCTGTGTGCTATTCAGGGGGTCCGTGTGATGTACAGGGGGTTGTGGAAAGTTTTTTGCCGAAACTTCCCTCTTAAAATTAGGGTGCGTGTTATATGCCTGTGTGTGTTATACGCCGATTAATTATGTGTATTAATATATTTATGTGAGATATGCCTGTTAAAGGATTTTTCATTCTCTTAAGCTCCATTTTTTTATTTACATATATCTGCTACAGCCAGGTATATGACAACCCTACCTCATGGTTCATGCCAACGAATGATTGTGTAACCTCTGTTCATCTGTCCTGTTCGTTTGACAGTGAAATGTTGCATCGTTACATAGTTACATAGTAGGTGAGGTTGAAAAAAGACCATCAAGTCCCTGCTATGTGTGTGATTATATGTCAGTATTACATTGTATATCTCTGTATACTGTGGTCGTTTTTTGAAACTATCGATGCTCCCCGCTGAGACCACCGCATGTGGAAGGGAATTCCACATTCTTGCCGCTCCTACAGTAAAGAAACCTATACGTAGTTTAAGGTTAAACCTCTTTTTTTCTCATTTTAATGAGTGGCCACATGTCTTGTTAAACTCCCTTCCACAAAAAAGTTTTATCCCTATTGTGGGCTCACCAGTATGGTATTAGCAAATTGAAATCATATCCCCTCTCAAGCGTCTCTTCTCCAGAGAGAATAAGTTCAGTGCTCGCAATCTTTCCTCATAACTAATATCTTCCAGACCCTTTATTAGCTTTGTTTCCCTTATTTATACTCGCTCCATTTACAGTACATCCTTCCTGAGGACTGTTCCCCAGAACTGGACAGCATACTCCAGTTGCGGCCGGACCAGAGTCTTGTAGAGTGGGAGAATTATCATTTTATCTCTGGAGTTGATCCCATTTTTAATACATGCCAATATTCAGTTTGCTTTGTTAGCAGCAGCTTGGCATTGCATGCCATTGCTGAGACTATCATCTACTAGGAACCCCAGGTCCTTTTCCACCCTAGATTCCCCCAGAGGTTCTCCCCCTAATGTATAGATTGCATTCATATTTTTGCCACCCAAATGCATTATTTTTAATTTTTCTACATTAAACCTCATTTGCCATGTAGTTGTCCACTCAATTCATTTGTTCAGATCTTTTTGCAAGGTTTCCACATCCTGCAGAGAAGTTATAGCCCTGCTTAGCTTAATATCGTCCACAAATACAGAGATTGAACTGTTTATCCCATCCTCCAAGTCGTTTATGAACAAATTCAATAGGATTGGTCCCAGCACAGAACCTTGGGGGACCCCACTACCCAGCCCTGACCATTCCGAGTACTCCCCATTTATCATTATCCTCTGAACTCGCCCTTGTAGCCAGTTTTTAATCCATTTACTCACCCTATGGTCCATGCCAATGGACCTTATTTTGTACAGAAAACGTTTATGGGGAACTGTGTCAAATGCTTTTGCAAAATCCAGATACACCACATCTGTGGGCCTTCCTTTATCTAGAAATCACCTCCTCATAGAAGGTTAATAGATTGGTTTGGCAAGAACGATTCTTCATGAATCCATGCTGATTACTGCTAATGACACAGTTTCATTACTAAAATATTGTATATAGTATTTTATCATCCCCTTCAAAAGCTTGCATGCTATTGATGTTAGGCTAACTGGTCTGCAATTTCCAGGGATGTATTTTGGGCCCTTTTTAAATATTGGTGCTACATTGGCTTTTCTCCAATCAGCTGGTACCATTCCAGTCAGTAGACTGTCAGTAAAAATGAAATGGGTTATAAGCATAGCTGGATTCAGACACTGACCCAAGGGAAACCAATTTTAGTTGGGTTTTAGTTTTATTAGGGTTTTAATGGGTGGATACATTTATCGTTGAACAGATGGGAAATGATTTATGAAAAAAGGGTAAGTTATTTTGGGGGAGGCATTGCCTATTTTAGCCTTCTCACGAAATCGGCTCTAGACATAGGAAACACAGTCACAGCAATAACTGGATCCCTATGCTGGGAGGTTGAGGGGTATCAAAAGCCAATCCTCTTTTCTTCCCCATAAAATATGTAGAGAAAGTCAATCCTCTGAAGTATTGAACATAGCACAGCGACCTTTCCCCTATGCCCCCTGTATTTATCCGTGGAATTTTATGGATCACATGATGAAGCAAAGGGTCACATGGGAAAAATGACTACACTCGGCTTATTCCAGCACATCCCTGGCCAGCCCCCTGTTAATAACCATTGGTCCCATAAGGAAGGCAAGGCTGGTTGGATTCCAGAACTCATAGATCTTCGGACTGTGAACTTTTCAGTATGTTACAAAACACCCCTTTTGGGACAAAGGGGTTGATTTACCTAAGGCAAATAAGCTGCTCACTTTGCAAGGGAATTTATCTCAGAGCTTAGTGAATGTGGTAGTTTCACTTTGCAAAGAATATCCAATCACATGCAAGAAAAATTAAAAACAGGGAGTTTTTTTATTTGCACATGGTTGGGTGCTGGAAATCAGCAGTGCTCCACCTCATTCACTAAGCTCTGTGACAAATGCCTTTGAAAGTGAAACTTCCCTTGCAAAGCGAACAGACTATTTGACTTTAGTAAACCAACCCCAAAGCTTCAAAGTAGAGGGTGCACCTACTGGACATAGAGCAATGAGGAATGTGTCTCGCTATGTTTTGTAACAAGCTTTTTGAGAATGCAATTGCATTTCAGTTGTATTTTACATATTTTTTTCTATTACAATTTTAAGCACTCATCAATCTGTTGCCTAAAACCTGCTGTTGCCTAAAACCATAGTCTACTAAATGACATATTAATTGTTGAATTTCTAACATGAGAAGACCTGGCTGAGCACCTGTGATATGATACAGAAGTTGTTGTTTCTGAAGACTCAAACTGCGTAAAATGACATAAAACTGGAAACAAGCTGAGAGGTGAACACAAATCACTTAGATATTCAGAAACTGCTTGTGACATCAAACAGGTGGAAGAAATACCGCTCTATAATTGTGCTCTGTTATTTGCATGTGTTTGAAGTTACAAGGAGACCTTTGTTTTTAAATATACAGTACCTAGTTTTAAAGGACAATGGATTTAGGACTTTTATGATTTAGGTAGTCATGTCTGGATGAGGAGCACTTCATTTTATCATATTTGCACTGCAGTAGCTGTGTTATGAATAGGCAAGTCTACTCCATGTACTATTTGTACAAATTTTATCAAGATGCCATCTATCAAGCTATATAGGGCTGTTGTGTTCTTTATTTTAATGGAGTATACCTTGAAAATGTATAATGAAAAAGTTGCAAAATATTGGTAGATTGCATGTTCATCATCGTAAATAATGCAACCATAATCTATCCATTTTAAAAAGCTGAGTCTAAACAGTTTTTCCACTGAAGTATTGTATACTGTTATAAATAAGCAAAATATCTTGATACTTTTGTGATGAAATTAATACAAATAAATATATCCCCAATGTTGGTGAAGAAGGAATAAAATATATTGTTGGCTTTTACCTCCTCGGTTATTAATTTGAATTCATTAGCGTAATGTGATTCTGGCAGCCAGATGGTACTGATGAATCCATAGGATCCCTCCTGTGCTTCATTGTGATATCCATAATCTTTTTATCTTGCCACAGGTGGCTAAAATGTTTTGAGCAAATGCATTGGTCTCCAGCATGTACATTGTTCACATATGTTAAAACACCTCTCTAGTTATTAGAGACAATGAACTTACATTACAGTATTTAAAGTGTAACTAAGAGCAAAACTTTTCTTTACAATTTGGATAGAGTATGGGAGGGTAACAAACCCTGTCAGTTTTCATTTTGTCATCTGTGTCCCATTGGGGAGATTTCCTTCACTTTTGTCCCATAGCCAAAACAGAAAGTGAGATGAACGTGTAGGAATCTGCATGTTACTAGAACTAGTGTCCCCATTGGAAGATTCCCCCTCTATTAGTGTTCTGAAGTCAACCCAAAATTGGGATTTTCTTTAATGCTTATTTTCAATGATAACAGGTGAAATAGAAAGGGTGAATCTCCCTAACAGAGGGCAGAGACTGCAATAAAACTGATAGGTGTTCTAATCCGTCTTTACTCTATCCAAAAGTTATACTTTAATGAATGTGTACCAATAAAAAAATTACCATTATATGGCTTGCTATGGGGGCACACGTAAGAGAGGAGGAGTGAAGAGCACTGGTGGGGGACTTCAGAAGAGCAGATAAGATGCTGCTGCACAGAGCAAGTATGTAAGTATACCCTCTTTCTATTTTAAACCTAAAACATTTTTGACTTTAATATCACTTTAAAAATAGAAAGCAAGAGGTCACATGACCATCTCTGGTGTTTTCATTCTGCTCTGCACTGGCCTGTGCGAAGAGTTAGGTAGAGCCATTCAACAGTGATTGACATTTTGCAGCATGATGCCCATCTAAACTAAAACACACAGGAGTTAATTTATTAAAACTGAAGAGTGCAAAATCTGGTGCAGGTTTGCATGATAGCCAATCAGCTTCTAACTTGTTCAATTAAGCTTTGAGAATAAAACCGGGAAGCTGATGGGTTTCTATGCACAGCTGCACCTGGTTTTGCACTCTCCAGTTTTAATAAATCACACCCAATGCTTTACCTAAATGTGAACAGTTTATTGAAGGCAGTAAACCATTTGCTGTGTGTTACATGTGTTTGACATTCAGATCACGCTGCACAGCATAAGACACTAATCTGAGCTCCCCTTACATACAACTTTATACCGCAGCACACAAAATCACATAACAAAATAGGAATAACAATAAGTCAGTTTTACACACTAAAGAACATTGCATTTACACAATGCAGGAGGAATGTGAAACTCCATACTAAGCCACTGTGATGCCCTTTAATGATAACTCAGTTGTTGGAGAGCCACTGTGATGCCCTTTAATGAAAACTCAGAAGGGAAGGGGAGAAAATTATACAGCAACACAGTTTTCCACCAAGAATTAGAAGCAGCAACGAATGGAACATAAACATGGGAGGTCGGAGTCTAGCTTTAATTAATACTCTGTACATCGACTTTTTATACCATGTTTATTTTTATTGGTGGAGACCGTGTTGCTGTGCATGGGAGAGGGGGGTATTGCTGAGGGGTACCGGAAATTCCTTGTAGAAGAACAAGTAAACCCATAAGAAAAAGATTCTCCTTTTCACTTGTGACCATCTATAATCCTCTATACACTCTATCTGGGTTCCTATAACATTTTAGATATCTGCCAAATGGTCATTAAAAATAGTTTACACAATCAAGAATTTTTGGAATGAAGAATGTATGTAGAAATGATATTTAATGAATAATAGAATTTTCTATACTGATAGTGACCTCAGATTAGATCTCTGTAGATTAGACTTGCACAACAGTTAGGGCTTTTTCACACATAATGTCAGTTTTTGACGGACTCTGCTTGCTCAGCGGGGATCGATCTGTTGATCCCCGCTAGGCTGGTGGATAACAGGTCCGTCGTGGAGAGAAGGACCTGTCAGATCTCTGCTCTGAGCTATGGGGGATCGGATGAAAAGGAATCCGCCTGTCCGCTTTCATCCGATCTGATCCGCCAGGTCGATGAAAAAGAGGGTTTAGCAGAGATGATCAGATAGGACATGTCACCTCTGACATCCATCGCTCCATAGAACTGCATGGAGCGCCCGTTCAGGTCTGCCTAAAAAATTGACAGGTGCACCTGACATGTGTGAAAGGGGCCTTAGGAAACATTTGATCCCATTTCTGTATATAAAACGTGTAAGCCACATTTTAGAAGCTAGACCCAGATATTTCAACTGTAGTAATGAGCCAGCCAACCTACAAAGCTGTTGAGGGAAGGCTGCTTGAAACCTAGAAACAATCAAAGTTCTGTCTAATGGCAGTAATTCAAACACAACTCAAGCTACTGATAATTCTTGAAACCATTCATTCAAGTTGACTTATTAATCTGATTGCCATAATGTCATGCACATGAGGCAGGTGTTAGTTGGAGTATGTAACTCAAGCGGTAATTATTATTAGACATGTACCTTAATTAATTAAAGTGTTGACTAGAGGTGTGAATTTGTCAAGGCAAAAATGTTAGGGCAGTACTGTAAGCACTAGAAAGTTGTTCTGGCATGATTATAGATGGGTTTTTTTTTACACCTCTTTTGAACCACCTATCTTGTCTATCCAAAATTAGTATCTCAAAAAAAATGTTTCCAATGAAAACTTTGAAATCTGTGACTACTCAGAGTGGCATTTTAATGATAGCACTACTTGAAGCTTTTATAAGTCTCTGCATAAGTAAAGCAACCTGTCCTAACTTAGGCTCCTTTGACATGGATGACCAGTGGGGTGGAACCCCTGACCACCCATCTACAAGCAGATATGCATCCTGATGCCACAATTTAATGAGAAGTACCCCAGCCTGTCAAACTCTCCCATGTAAGTAAGTGGGACTATTGCACAGCCACGAGCCAAACACCTGACTCACAGCTACAGCATTACCCCAATGCAAAATTGACATTCGGCAGTAAGCTAAAAAAAAACATCCATCAGGAGGCAGCAATATTGCTTTCTGGACAACCCGCTTTCATCACATTCTGAAAAGTGATTCAATGTAGAACACTTTTCAGGGGACACACTGCTGCTAGTGAGAAAGAAGCTTTACTCCTTAACAAAGCTCACATTCTATTTTTCACTCATTGAGAAGTGAGTCATATTCCTACAATAATAAATGGTATAGAGAAGCTTACAATGTGGCCTATTTGTCTGCAGGAAAACTGTAAAACTATATTTTACCACATTATTTAATTTATTTATAAAATACTAACAGTACAACCCACATTAACATGATAATTAGTTATCTTCTTTCACAAATGAATTCCAGACTCATAGATATGGTCTGAAATAAAGGAATGCTACAATGATATTCTTTGTTTTCGGCTATTAAAATCGACATGTATTGCAGTTGCAATTTGCATACTTTAGCTTTCTCTGTACAGTTCCTTTTTTCCCCTTTCCCCCCTTTTCCTGATTACCATTTACTTCCTTTTATTTAACTGGATTGTTATCCTTTGGGTATTCATGATTAGGTATTCATTGCAAAGTGAAACTTTACTCCATTCACTAAGTTCTGAAAGCAAATTCCCTTGCAAAGTAAACAGCTTATGCTTATTTAGCGAATCAACCCCATTGCCTATTCAGTTTGTGCTCCTAACAGTACCCAAAGCTCAAGCTGACACGTTAGCAGAGTAGTGGTGGAGCACTGCGGAGGAATGACCTGGTCCATGAGTTACAAATCTTTTAAAAGTTACAGTAAAATGTTTTTTCAGATGTTTATTTAGCATTTTGCAAAAAAGTTCCTTAAGATATAGTAAGTGTATTTTTGTTTTGTTTTTTGTTTATATAGACCAAATTTTCTAAATTGAAGGACAGCACTTGGGCTTAAATTTCAACACGTGACCTGATATACACCAAATAAGCAGATGCTCACAGTTAGTGGTTTAAACTATTAAAATCACTAGCCAGACACCTACTGGCAGAATAAGGTCTGCACCTGTGGAATAATTGGTGATGGATACTGGGGACTATAGTAACTACTAAATTGATTTGAACCACAGTCTAGAAATGCCTACATGGATTCACCTTCATTGACCTAATTACTGGAGGGATAGGATCACAACTAAACAGGCCCAGCACAGGGGCGGACTGACCATTTGGCCACTCGGGCAGTGCCCGAGGGCCCTGTGCCACTAGGGGGCCCCATCAGTGTTGCCAGCCTCAGTAAAACCAGGGACAGTATGTAAAAATATGGTTTTTTTTTACATCTGTCTCTAAAATGTCCCTTACCGACATTCTTTTGGTCTCAGCCAATAGAAACATGTCTGTGTATACTGTGTGATTGTATACTATGTGTGTGTGTTTGTGTATACTGTGTGGCCCCATAATGTCTGATTGCCTGGGGGGGCCATATTCGCCTATTGCCCGGGGGCCCCATGAGTTGTCAGTCTGCCCCTGGCCCAGCATCATCACTCTCTTTTACCTAATTGCCTTTAGCAAATAAAACTGGCTCATGAAAAGCGTTAGGAATGAGCAGAGTGATCTGAGCAAAATTGATTTCATTATAAAAAATTACCACTTTTAAGATAGATTACAGGTTTCTCCATTTAATCTCTGATTTGCTTAGTCAAAATTTTCTTGAAAAAAAGTTCTATTTTCTTTCTTTACCTAGAAAGTGCATTTTTAGGGTATATTTATCGTAGTTTGATTTATTTAGTATTCGTTTTGTTTGTGTTTTTAATTTTATTTTATGTGTATTTGATTGTAATTTGTACACTTTTGCTTTAAATTTTGTATTTAACTTTTTTGTTTTTCGTTCTGTCTTTACTGACATACTTTCAGTGCCCAGGTAGCTGGTGTAGTGGTCCAAGGAGTTCAGCACCCCACTTTTCTGCCCTTCCTTTTTGCACCGACACAGGGAACCACTCTGACCTGTTCTGGAAGCCCTGCACTGATAGCTTATCACCCATGGAGGTAAGTACAGTGGGGACCAGGGGCTAGGGAGGGTGTAGGGCATGAGTGATCAACCTGTGGGTCTCCAGCTTTTTTGAAACTAAAAGTCCCATCATGCCTCTGCCTTTGGGAGTCATGGTTGTAGCTCTCAGCCTTGCAATGCCTCATGTAATCTGTAGTTCTGCAACAGCTGGAGGGCCACAAGTTGAGCACCCATTATTTAGGGTGTCAATGTTTTAAATTTTTTTATTAACCAGTTGCCCACCAGCCGTGGCCGATATACATTGGCAGGTCAGCTCAAAAGCACAAGGAGCTATAGCGGGTGTGGTTTCCGGAGCCAATGTGTGTGGCCTGCAACCAAATGTCTGCCGGCCACCCCCAATCAATTCTCAGAGAGGTAGAACGGGCATCTGTCAATGTAAATAAACAGATACTTGTTCTGTCAGGGGAGTAATGAGAAATCGTCTGTTCTTACCCTGTTTCCCCTAAAATAAGACCTAGCGTGATTGTCGACGATGGCTGCAATATAAGCCCTACCCCCCAAATAAGCCCTAGTTAATGTCCTTCTATGTCTTATTCTCAGGGTAGGGCTTATTTTTGGGGAAAGAGGATGGGGTTTATTTGGGGAGTAGGGGTTATATTGCAGCCATCACCGACACTCATGCTAGGTCTTATTTTAGGGGAAACAGGGTAAGAACAGACGAACAGGAACAGCAATCTCTCTGTACTCCCTGTCAGTACACTCCCTCCACAGTTAGAAACACCTTCCTAGGGCACATTTAACCCCTTGATTGCCCCTAGTGTTAACTTCTTCCCTGCCAGTGTTATTATACAGTAATCAGTGCATTTTTATAGCACTGATCGCTGCATAAATGTCACTGGTCCCAAAAAAGTGTCCAAAGTGTCTGATCTGTCCGCTGCAATGTCGCAGTCCCGCTATAAATCGCTGATCACCGCCATTACTAGTGAAAAAAAAATTATAATAACAATGCCATAAATATATACCCTATTTTGTAGATGCTATAACTTTTGTGTAAATCAATCAATGTACACAAATTTTTTTATCGAAAATATGTAGTAAAATACATATTGGCCTAAACTGATGAATAAATTATTATAATTTTTTTTGGGGGGGGGGGATATTTATTATAGCAAAAAGTAAAAAACATGGTTAAAGTGACGCTGTGCCCTATCACAAAAAATGGCCTGGTCAATAAGGGGGTAAGTCCTTTGGGGTCTGAGTGGTTAAAAGATGAACTAATCCTTTAAAGCCAACAAACCAAGAAAATCCCTATTGACAAAATCTCACAGAAAATCCACACCTTTTGCCAAAGTCTTAGGAAATAAAGACTCTATTTTGCTTATACCTAAAAAATGATTCTTTGAGCCAATTGGAATGCTATATTGAGTAGCATTAAGAGGAACTAAACTCTCTCAATTAACCTTGACTGTTTTTAATGCTTATGCCACTAGCCTTAGTAAATAGATAGGAAGGTATATTATATTTACTTTATATTTATATTTATTTACTTATTTACTGTAAACTTTTTTTTACTTTTCTTTCGTTGCTTCCTGGTTTCTGGTTTAGGCCAAAATTATGTTCTATATCCCAGGAGTGGATTCATGGTCATTTTTCTTTCTTTCATCTGTGGGGGGGCGGAGGGACTTTCTCAGTTAAGCTCACCCTGCTGCCTGCATGCTTGAGCTAAGGCCAGATGGATTCCAGGAAGTAAAAACTACATTAGTCATCTGACCTTATTCAAGATGACCACAGCTAGAAATGCTAAGGAGGCGTAAATTAAAGTGATTTCTTAAAAAAATAAAGCATAGTGATATGGATAGATGAGTAGATGGGATTCGTTCAATAGAGTTTTCAGGTTTTAGTGCTCAGATATCGTTAAGTTCCACTTTAACATAGTAAAGTAACTTTACTACTGAAGTAAAATAATAGTTTTAATTACTCTCAACAAGTAGAAGTTTCATGATAAAGGGTGTACTGCAACAAATTATTTTCTGAACAAGACTAAACTAATCCTTGAAGACTTAATAATGAAAAGATGTGTAATCCACACCAGGCTCAACTGAATACAAAATAAATATAAGTGATATTTTTATCATAAAAGATCCACTTCAACATCAAGTGTTTCAAGTTTACAAAGAAATAGGTGACTGTCATTCTGAAACAGGTCTTGTTAGGAAAAAGCCATTAGTATTCATTCCTTGTATCTTGGGTATATACTGCATGACCTTGATAAGATGAAAGTGTTCATACAACTTCTATAAAAGTCTTTTCTCTTCTGAAGAACTTATGTTATGCAGGCAGCAAAGAGAATTCATACAAGGCAGGCTGTATGTGTGAACTCTCTGAAAAATAAACTGGATAAACGATTCATAAACATTTTTTAAAAAAATTTTACGGACTAATATGTATGTCTATGTAATAAAATCAAATAAGCTGCTGGTGGTACAATTTGGGTGATGTATGAATATTGCATTGCGTTTTGTGATTTATTTATTTTTTTCTATTTATATCTGAAGTGGTAAGTATAACCCAACACAAAGAATAAATTCAGATGGACTTTCTTGGTACCCCATGAACAAGACCATACACATCTAGTATAAAAAGACAACTACACTACACTATATAAAGCGCTGCTCAAACTGTCGGCGCTATATAAATTTTGTATAATAATATTGTCAAAAGTATTGAGACACCTGCCTTTACACGCACGTAAACTTTAATGGCATCTCAGTCTTAGTCCATAGGGTTCAACATTGAGTTGGCTCACCTTTGTGCACTGGTGTGCAGTCATGTTGGAATAGGAAGGGGCCATCCCCAAACTTTTCCCACAAAATTGGGAGTATGAAATTGTCCAAAATGTCTTGGTATGCTGATGCTTTAACAATTCCCTTCACTAGAACTAAGGCGCCAAGCCCAAACCCTGAAAAACAACCCCACACCATAATCCCACCTCTACCAAATGATTTGCACCAGTGCACAAAGCAAGGTCCATAAAGACATGGATGAGCAGGATTGGGGTGGAGGAACTTGACTGGCCTGCACATAGTCCTGACCTCAACACGATAGAACACCTTTGGAATGAATTAGAGCAGAGACTGCGAGCCAGGTCTTCTCATCCACATCAGTGCCTGACCTCACAATTGCACTCCTGGAAGAATGGTCAAGCATTCCCATATACACACTCCTAAACCTTGTGGACAGCCTTTCCAGAAGAGTTGAAGCTGTTATGGCTGCAAAGGATGGGCCAACTCAATATTGAACCCTACAGACTAAGACTGGGATGTCATTAATATTCATGTGCGTGTAAAGGCGGGCATTCCAATACTTTTGAAAATATTGTGTATTTCTTAATAAAGCAGTTTGAACATACTACACTTTGAAGTCTCCTATTCTCCTACCTCTGGCTTGAGATCCATCTGCATATCATTTGATGTTTCTTTAACCTCCCTGGCGGTATGATTCAGTCTGGAATTAGGTGCTGAAAGCGGTACAATTATTTTGCATGGAAATCTGGCGTTTTATTTTGTAGTCCTGTAATTCTTAGGAATAACGCTCTTAAATCTCTTCAAACAAGAGTCTAGCAGACATCCCGGGTATGATAAAGTTTATAATATAATAAAGAATAATACAAAGTATTCAATAATGTAATTAAATCCTAAAACACTGAAAAAGGGAAACGTTTTGGTTGCTATGGACAATCTCCAAATTCCAGGCAGAAAAAACTGTATTTATAATATAAAAGTGCATGCAGGGCACTGCACAGACCACTAGGGACAAAGGGGGTGTGTAATTTTTTAATACAGCACTGTAATCTGTAAGATTACAGTGCTGTGTGTGTTTTGTGTGTTTTTACTTTTTTGAATTTGCCGCCATTCTCCGTACCGTAACGTCGCAGGGAACGGAGCTCGGTGGAATTCGGCACTGTGAATTGAGCGGAGGACAGCTCAATCACACAGCACGGAGGACATCGCTGGATCCAGGGGACAAGGTAAGTAAGTCTCACTGTGTCCTCCCCTTCATCCAGCGAAGTGATCCCGAGTCTGGCTCGGGGTTACCGCTAGGGGGGTTAAGAGTCCATTATCCTTCATGCTGGCAGACGCCTCGAGCCATCAGAACTGATGTTATATTGCAAGCTCTGACCTACTGACTATTGACCTCTGTAATGCGGGGTCTTAGGCTCTGGTAAGGTGGTGGTGTCACAGTGGTTGGTGAAGGAGACTTCCTAAAGCTGGATTTCGGAAGTGGATGCATTAATTAATTTTACTATTGGACTTTTCTATAAGGACTGTCTATTTTTTGATATAATTGTAGTTTTGCATGCTAAAGATAAATGTAGCAGCACAACACATTATGGATACATATTAGTTCTCTAAGATATTTGGAACAACCTACCTGCCGAATTCCCTCTTAGAAGAATTGTATGCTATTTTGAAGGCAAAGGGTAGTTACACCAAATACTGATTTGATTTGGATATCTCTTCTATTCATTTACTTTCCATTTTGTTAATTGATAAAAATAATCTTTTAACACTTCTATTTCTGAAAGCATTCTTAATTTACAGCATTTGGTAAAACTTTAAATTTTCATTCAAAGTTTCATTTCAAATTTAATTTGGGTGTCTGAGTAATTGTCATTCAAAGTCTGACACTAAGAACTTAAACATGGCAAAAAAAGTGGTGTTTAGAAAAGCTCTGGTATCAACTGAAACATTTACATTTTTCCTCACTTTGAGTCCTGGTGATAATAGTTACCTGCATGGAAGTAGGTTATTCTCCCCAACGGCTACACAGCAGAAAAAAACATCTTTCCATTCCATTTTTAACCTGTCTGAAATTTACAAAGCCCAAACTTAAAAGCAAACATCACTGAAGTCTATGGGGGCTCATCTTGATACAAAATTTTGCCCATTTTCAAGGCTAATAGGCAAGCTGTTTTTAAAAGGGACATGAGGAACATGACACGCAGTGGTGAGAGGGTCCTTTTTATTTAACTGAAGCTTAATGTACACATATAATTCCTTCCCATGTTCCCCTTTCTTCCTCAATTAATATAAAAAAAAATTTCAATCAAATAATTTTGTTTTCAAGACTTCTTTTGAGACCCAGTGACATCAACACCGGGTCTGTCTTTTGGTCTTTGCTCCAAGTTTGATGGGAGGGGTGACAGGCAAGTCTAAAGGGATGCATGGGGATGTTCTTTCATATAATGCTTGAAAACAAAATGACCGACGACAGAGAAAGCTAATAGCTATGAGAGGTGGACAATGGTAATAAGAATCAGGAGGAGAGGGTATTGATTGATGATTGAAGTTGTTCAGACAGGAAATGAAAGTGGGCTACAAATTCAAACGGTTATATTGTGGAGGTGCAAGTTTGCAAGGAATTGAGAGTTGTTCGTTTCAACACAGTAGAGTAGTTGCCATAAGGGGAAAAGTGAGGCTAGAGTTTAGCATTATATTTGTACTTTAAATTTTCATGATAACAGGCACAGTCTTTCCTTTTGCATAGCACTTACTCCCGCAGGAGCTGCTGGTAACTGCCCAGGCTCCTTTCTCCCTAGATTGCCCCACAGCAAGGCCCACTATCACAGTCACAGTCTTTTCCTCAAAAAACAGTCTGGTGGTGTTTTTGTTTTTTTAGGTATTTTTATTTTTGGAGCAACTGGGATAGAATCCTGGGAAGTGAGTGGGATACTCCAAAATGAGAATTATGTACAGATTGAGGACAGTACACTCCTCTCTGATAATCTGAAGCAGAAGTCCTTGAAATAGCAAACTGTGGACTTGGCTTGTAGTAGAAGAAGGGCCAGTGCTACCACTAGGCAAACTAGGCAGCCGCCTAGTGCATCCTGCTCCCTAGGGCACCCAACCACTGGTGTTCCTACTCTCTTCTCTCTGCAGCAAGCAACTAAGCCTCAACATCAGCAGGCAGCCACCGCTCCGTTCGCACAGAGTGTCAGAGGCGCAGCAGCAAAGGATTGTCTGTGTCCTGACTCCCGAATAAATGGAAACAAGCAAACATTCATTGATGGGCACTGGTAGGCTGCATTGGTGGGTGCTGGTGAGGCTACATTTCATGGGCGCTGGTGAGACTGCAATGATGGGCGCTGGTGAGGCTGCATTTGATGGACGCTGGTGAGGCTGCAGTGATGGACGCTGGTGATGCTGAATTGATGGGCGCTGGTGAGGCTGCATTTGATGGGCTTCATTTGATGGACACTTCATTTAAAAAGGTGGGGTTTACATGGGCAGCGAAAAGGTGGTAGGGTCAGGGGTGGAGCCAAGGGGGGGAGAAACCAGCCCTGAGTAGAAGCAGTTATAAGGGTAAAAGCTTTTTCTTTAAAGCAACAGTAGAGTTCCTTCACACAGAACAAGATAGACTGCGCTCTTTAGGACACCCAAGCAAAACCTTTCTCCAATGATATCAGGCTAGATCTTCAGCAGACAGCCCCTCAGTCAGCTCTCTGTAGCTTTAGCATTCAGGCCCTTGGGTCGCCCACCGGAGGTCTCACAAACAGCAAGCATGTGGCGGCGTTGCCCTGGACTTTCCCTTGAAAGACCTCAAAGCATTGTCTCTCAGAGTACTTATACAGACTCCCAGCAGCCTTCAGGGCCATCCTCCCTCAGATTGGCCAGGGCTGTACAAATATTAATGCCGTAATTGGCATTGCCCCACACCTATGTTCAAGAGAATTCTACAGCTCTCTGGAAAAACAGAAGGGGCATTCAAACTAGCAGCAGCTTAAACACTGAACAAAGGCAACTGCACTTTTTACAGTGAACGCAGCTAAATTTACCTCACACAACAATTGCAGCCACACTGGTTGAACTGAGGCAAGTTAAATATTTACCTAGCAAACAAAGTACAGTTCCACTGAACACAGTAAGCCAGAAATAAATCAATCTAATCCTAGCACCTACATAGGAGTGTGCTACATTTGAAACATGTTATTTCTCTTTAAAGAAGAAAACATCAGACTTATAATCTAAAGCAGGTCTACAGCCAAAAGATATGTTATGATATAGTGGCAGAGGATAAAGAATTCTGTATTATTGTATTATCAAAAATTTCTGGACTCCAGGCAGATACAAAAAGGACAATTAATGCAGTTGTGTATTCATTAAAAAAATCATTAAATGCATTTTGAAATGCTATTGTCTGCAGTTGTGGTCTCTGTATAGAAAAGACACGTCTGTACATTTTTTTTGTAAATTCATTATTTATAATGTAAGGAATAATTGCAAAAAATAAATGTCATAAGAAGGAATTACAGAGAACATAGATAAAGCAAATCAATTGTCTTAACAGTTAAAGCTGAACATCAAACAGATAAAAACAGCAATTAAGGTAATTATGTCTCCTTTAAAAAATAATTTATCTTAAAATGAAGGTAGTGAAAGTTTTTAATTCCTCATGAAATTAGTTTTACCATAATACTCTGCAGAGACAGACTAAAGCTGGAATTAGACTACAAGCAGTAGATTTTCCTATAAACATTTGTACAAATATTCATATAAAAATTCTCAGTACTTTGGTGACTAGGGATGGTACTCCTGTGCAATCAATCACTGAATAAATGATAAATGATAGTGCTATGCAATGATTATGTGATCTGTATGTATATAAAAAATTCAAATAAATTCAGTGATACTTTTCAAATGCAACATATATAAAATATAAAACCCACTTCTTGAAATTGGTGAATACATATTCATAATTCTATACTTAGTAAAAGTGGTCCATAGTTCTTCAAAATTATAATAAACAATATAAAAATTCAGTCTCTGGTGTTCTTCTTTGCCCGTCACCTCTTGAGCTCAAACTTGACTTCTTTATCTCTTATCAGTGTTACTCTGTCACCACTGTGTTAAAAAAAAATTATTGTTTTATTACCTTTGTCTCAGCGTGAATCATAAATCCACCAAATATATAGATCCTCCTATGGTCTTTATCCACTAGGGGTCCTCTTGGTCAAACTTCGCTCTGTTCTAGGTCCTTTGGTGGGTGCAGCCTGCTTTAAGATGCTCCTCTGTATGTGTTAATCTTGCCCAAGGTATAGGTACATGTAGAGAAAGCCTACCATAGTGTGATATTGTTTACACTTTAAAATGTGTCAGCCACTTTGGCGGGGACACTTCTCTTCCTTTTTGTGACGCTGGGAGGATCATGCCAAGCGCATAAAATTTCCTCATTCAGTGCTACCCTGTTCATCTGGCAGCACCTCTTACCTGCACTGCACATGTAGTGGATCATTTCCTCACAACAACACAAGGTAATCACTCAATATCCTTGTGTATCTATGTTTCTAGAGTCCTAATCATTTCCTTTTTGCTCATTCTCTGCTTTCCCCTCTTTTTTTTCATACACATCTGTTTTATGTCCTATTGTCATCACTATCTCCATGGTTCTGCCTGGACACTCTTTATTTCACTCACATGCTTTTATCTCAATTCTTGGTGTTGGGTTCTAATTACTTTTGGGAAATATTACACATTATATATTTTTTTTTTTTTTTTTTCGGTCCGTGATTAAAGATGGATGGACATCAGGGGACACAAAACTGTCTCCTGTCATTTTTTTCTTTTTTTACACTTTTTTGGGGGTCTAGTATGGATTTTAGGGGGACCCCCAGGCCATTTTTTTTAATTTTGGCACAGGCTTAGACCTGAAGGGACTGGTATGGATTTTAGGGGGGACCCGATGCCATTTTTTTTATTTTGGCATGGGGTTCCCCTTAATATCTATACCAAACCTGAAGGGCCTGGTAATGGACTGGTGGGGGAACCCATGCCATTTTTTATTCAATCATTTTTATGTGTATTGCTGGTATCCAACAATACATTACAGTGAGCAGTTTTCCTTTAGAAATGTCATTTGGCTGCTCTCATTCATTACACTATGTACGGCCACTATGTGATCAGCCTTACATAGTGTGGGGTGTGGACTTAGCCCCTGAGCCATGATTGGCCAAAGGCACCCTGCCTTTGGCCAATTATGGCTCTCTCAGCAGAGTGCACTGTGATTGGCCAAAGCATGCAGATCAGGTGCATGTTTTGGCCAATCATGGTCTGGTGACATTGTACTGATGTGACGACAATCAAGAACACTAATGATGGCTGCACTGGCTCTGATGACACTGGCACTGCTGGCAGCAATCAGGAACACTAATGATGGCTTACACTGGTCTGGTGGCACTGTGACATGTGTGTCAGCAATCAGGAAAACTGTTGATGGCTGCACTGCTCTGGCAACACTGGAAATGGTGTGGTGACAATCACGAACACTGTTTCTGACTTACACTGGTGACATTGGAACCGTTTGTGATGATGAATAGGAATACTGTTGCTGTCTGTACTGGCCTTGTGACAGGATGGGCTAGCAACCAGGAACACTGTTGCTGAGTTACACTGTTCTGGGGAAAATAGGACTTGTGTGGTGGTCAGGAACGCTGTTTCTGGCTGGACTGGTTTGGTGACCTTGGGACTGGTGTGTCAGCAATCAGGAACAATGTTCCTGGCTTACACTGGTCTGATGACAGTAGGACAGGTGTGGCAGTGATAAGGAGCACTGTTGCTGGCTAACACTGATCTGGTGTAATTGGGACTGGTGTGGCAGTGATCAAAAACCTGGTTCTGAGGAAGAAGGTATCGCTTTGAAACATGTCAGCCAGCAGTGGTCCTCATGTCCTCTACTTTACCACTTGGAGAGTGTTGTACCTAGACCGATCGCCATCAACTGAAGGCATTCACAGAGTGTTTTTTCTTTATATTTTTGTGAGTAATTTTTAATCTGTTTTTATAAATAAAATTACTAAGGATAAGGCACAAGGTCAGTGTGCCCTCTTTTTCTATTGTCTTCTCTCATGTAAACAAGAGCCGTGCACTCTTCAGTAAAAAAAAAAAAGAAAAGAAAAATGGTCAGTAATTTACACCTCATGCAAATGGCCATTTACATATTGTGCAGAACAAAAACATAAGAATACATTTTTGCAACTGCAAATGCATACAAAAAAATAACGTCTGAAAAAGTAGATGCTCAATCAGGAGTATCATGTGCAAGAGGCCTTAAGTACAATGTGCAATGGCTGGATGGATTGTTAAAGAAGAACTATATTAAAATAGTCACAGACTACTAAGCAACCAGAAATGGGCAATAAACACCATGGTCAGGAGTAAAATATGATTGCAAATCAATGAGGAATGCAGTTTGATACTTTATAATATCCTTCATCATCACAGTCAGTGGATACTGACTTCTAAGATTGATAAGGATTTTTAGCAGGATATTATGTGTTAAATTAAGATTTAAATATATTCTCCTGTCCACTGGGCAAAGTACCATGCTCAGCAGACCTTGCATCTTTTTATGTCATTGTAAATGAAGAAGAGATCCTGCACACCTTCCTTTTTTCTCGCAATCATAGGGAAGAATTCATCTTTGCTGGATGAGTGAACAGTTCCCAGATGGCTTTTAAGCATTGCCTTACTAATAAAGACAATGAGCACAATTATGATGGTAAAGAACATTTGGGTCGATTCACTTTGATATGCAAGTTATTGTAACCTTAATTTTCAGGAAGTTTGCATATTTTGTTTAGTTTGCAAACAAAATGATCACAAAGATGTGAAATTGTTGCTTTATACCTTCATTTTAACTTCTTGTACAGCACAATTTATGCTCTCCTTAATAGACCCCTCATAGTAACTCACAATTATTGCCAATCAGAAGTTAGTAGTATTTTAGGAGCAGTAGTGTGAGGGATAATCTTTGTGCATTGATTCAATATTTTTCTATTTTTTAATAGTGTCAAAAATTAGAACACATAACTTGCTACTGGTCAAACGTTTTAGAATACCACCATCTTTACAGTTTTTATTAAAACTTTAGGCAGTTCAAGTCCAGTAAGTAACCTGAAATTGTACAAAAAAAATACTTAGGTTACCAAACACTGAACAATAATGTAAATGGCAGATTTTAACAAAAGACCTTTTTCAGAGAGCAAGTAATAGGTTAAAGCGGAGTTCCACCCACTTGAAAGTCAGCCGCTACAAAAAGCGAGCTTCTGACTTTTATTAAACAGACTCTCATCTGTCTCACAGCCCAGCAATGTGGGCGCACAAAGCCTCGCTCCTCTCCACGGCACCGGCTTTGTAACTGTGGGCACCCGGCTGTGGCTTCACAGTTGGACGCGCACTGCACATGCAATGTGAATGGCCAGGCAAACTTCTGGGACCTGTGACGTGCCCCAGAAGATTGCAGGGAGGGAGGGGGGAGATGTAATCTTCCTTCTGGTGCCACGGCGCCAGCTGAGGAAGTGGGAGCTGGGTGCCTGTCAAAACCGCCCCCCCCCCCCCAAAAAATGACATGCCAAATGACATGCCACATGATGCTCCACATTGAAATCTTTATTTTCACCTGGTGATCTAGCCATTAACACACTTCTTGCCATTCACTGGATGGAGGAGCAATGTAGATCTTGGACAGACCCTTGGACAGCAGAATTGTCAATCTCGGGAGAGGGTAGTGTTAAATATACTAGCATGGATGGAATAGATACACTAGCATGGATGGATTAGATGGACTTGACTAGCCAATTAAAACAGAATTATCGCTAACACCTTTTCAAGCAGCTACAGTAAAACATTTTATTTCCCATTAGCGATAAAAATTTTACACAAATGAATAACAGTTGACTAAAAAAACGTATGCAGCCAGCACATATCAAAATTGGTAATATAAAAAAAATTGTTTTTGGGTTTATTACCACGTTAATCCCTAAAATTTGATACAAACAATTATAACAGGAGCCCCACATTTTGTCTGTAAAAAACTGTGTTAAAATAACTGTTACTGGACAAACACTTTTTTTGGCTTGTCCTCAAGGAAGTAGTGTATTGCAAGTAAAAGGCAATTAACCAAGCAACACACCACAGGCAAATCATAACTCTTAAAAATGCGGGTCTTTCCTTTATGGAAGTTGTAAAAAGCTATGGTAATAGTGAGTCCAGTTTCCTACACCATCAAAAGGTACACAAAGACTGGAATTATTTAGATAAAACTCTGAAAGGAACTGTTCTGCTTTCCTAATCTAAGTGTTGCAAGTGTGACCTGTAAAACTGATCCAGTTGTGGTGAGATAGCTATAACTTACAATCTCAGCAGTGCTGGCAGACAGTAGCTTGATCGAAATTACATCTTGCATATCATAGAAAGCTTTCATCAAAAACGTGTGCAGATCTTCATAGATGAAAATCAGATAGGTCAAAAAAATCATAGTATGTCCAGCTCCAGCAATTACATGTGCTCAGGACAGAAAGTAAAGACATTCTGAAAATAGGGTGGAACTAGCTATGCATAGAGTGTGAATCAAGAAGACATGAAATTATTTAAAGGCAAACAAACAGACAATGCATGTGTAACATGATACTCCACATTGAAATCTATGATTTCAAATATTAAACAATTGAGAACCAAGTCCAAACATTGCAACAGAAAAATATGTCTGGATCACCTGAAAAAAGAAAGGGGCAGAACATGGAAGAATAATGTAAACATTGGCTTACTGTAAAACTTGAAAAGTCATTACTGGCTACTCTTTAAGATGGCACAGTAGACAGTTTATGTGTGTTTTCTTTCAGAGGGGAAGACAGCAACATGCACCAGTCCTTCTTTCCTCCCTTTGAATCACATTCTTCAGAGGGGAAAGCAGCAACATGCATCAGTCCTTTTTACCTCCCTTTGAATCAAGTCATCAGTGTAGAAGACAAATCATCTTTCTTCAGCACAAGATGTTTCAGTTCATTGATAGGCTTGAAGTAGACCTGCGCTGATTATTTCCAAATTACATTGACTTCTACTTTCTAAACCTTTCTATCATTACTTGGCACAGTCTTTGTAATGAGACACATGATTGCGGTGGGCATCCTTTTCTTTCAAAAGAACTATGTTGCCAACTTGTAGTTTAGGTTTGGTAGGTTGCCATAATCTTTCTTCCAATGACTCTAGAAGACATTGGAAAGATGCTGAATCTGTTTCCATTTCCGTCTATGAACATTAGTGCAGGGTGGGTCTTTCCTAAATTTGTTGCTCAATCTTCTGCGGCTGAGTGCTCTGCCTTCCTTTTTTGACACTTGACACATTTGTGAAGGATCTTATGGCTCCTTCCATAAAGTGCTGTCCGTGGTGCTGAACTTGCTTGTGGTGATGTCAAACCAGCAGTACAGTGATGTGATGCCTATCTGGAACAATAGGGAGATTATGTTCCTCACTGACTGGACTTCCCTATGCAACCGCCAACACAAAGTAACTCTTCGTAATCAATAATTGGGTTTAATTTGTAAAGTGGACTGTCCTTAGAAAGGTTACGTTCCTTGATATGTTATCAATCTCCTGTGAGTACACTTTATGTTGAACACATCAAATGATGACCTTTTCTGTGCTTGTGAATCTTCCTCAATAGCGGGAGGCCCTTTACAGATGTGCCATCCATGAATTGTTCGCGCTCCTCAGTGTCGGTTGCAAATTGATGAGCAACAAGGATATCATGAAATAGCTCATACAACAGAAGACCACTTTCAAAAGCATTCAAAACAGTGAGAACTCTTGTCTTCAACTTTGATGTTAAGTGTAATAATATTAGCTCTGATTTCCTTATCAGACTCAGGATTAACCAGTAGAAATGTAGAATCAGTGTGAATTGTGATGGGTTCATCATTCTTGCGATGCCATCAGTAAGCTAAGGAAGTTTCTTGTCGAATAATAAAACAGTGTAACATTTGCTCAATGTCAGCCATAACAGCACGGTTTCTTTTCTGAAGTGGAGCAAAACTTTTATAAGGTTGTTGTTCAGATTAGGCCAAGTGAAAAGGAAATTGGTGAGGGTAACACTTTCATATCAAAGAAATTAATTCAAAGACCACCCTGATCTCATCTGCCTTGTGAGGATAGTACATGCCAAATCATGGAAGATACAAATATTCCCCTCCTTCCTCCTTCCTTGAAAGGTGGTGCAGGCTCAGCATAATCTCTCGCAAACACCTTCCGCATAAAGTCAACAAAGTGTTTTTCCAACTCAGGTTTTCTGTTCAGGGTGTGCTGTAAATAAGTAAATTATGTTTTTGCATGCTGAATATCATTTGGTAGTTTCTTTCTTGTGGCACAAAATTATAGTGGTGCTACTCAAGAATTGTCCTGATAGAACTAAATACTCATAGTTTCTAGAAACTTCTTGATTTCCATGATGGTTGCCAGCTCATTGTCTTTAGTTGTTACATTAAACACTGCAGTGCCGATATTATCACCCCAGAAATGAAGGGCCTTGTTATCGCTTTGTGTGAAAAACTGTTGCATGCCTTTACTGAATGTAAATTTCATTTTCCAATTTCCATTCAGGGGACCTACTGCAAGACCAGTGGAGCAGAGCGGAAGCAGTCAACTTGGAGCTAGTCTTGGACGGCTTGTCAACTCTTCGTCGATCAGAAAGTGGTCCCCAGAAATTAAAATAAGATAATAGAAACAATAAAAACAATCATTTATAATTTACTCATGAATGAGCCAGTATTCCGTTGCATTTATATGAATATACAGAACCTCCAGTACAAAATTGCTCATAAATGCAATGAAATATACACACGCATGAGTATGTGTATACATACATCATCATGCAATACATACACCCTCAATCAAGAATCACAGATATTGAGTATATATATAGATAATAAAATACAATTAATAAACAATAACTAATAAACAAAAATTTATGTAAAGGTATCCATAATGAAAAGAATGAATTGATGAATAACAGAAAAATTTATGAATACATGAATGTGTATTAAAAGAATAAATACATGTTGATAGTTGTATATGAAAAATGTGGATATCAAATATTTGTAAAAATAATAATAAAAATAAGTAAAATAAATAAGAAAATGATAAGGGCAGCATCATCACCAAAAATAATGTAAAGCCCACCAGCGGAACTCTTATCTCCATTTTAATAGCTGTCACCACCCTACATGGAAGAAGAACATTCCCGGTGGACAGTTTAATAGGCTAAGGAGAAACTGCTTGAGGATTGACGACTATATCATACAAGGTGGCTCTATGCAGAAAAAGTCTGAAGAAAAGGGTTACCCTTCGGCACTATTTCCGGAGGCATTCATGGCACACACGAACCCTCCCCCTAGAGAGAATACTACAAAGTGAATGATAACCACGCTCTTAGATTTGTGTCAACTTTTAATGATAAATTCAAATCTGTTCCAGGAATAATTAAAAAACATTACAACATTTTATTATTAGACCAGCGCCTAGCAACTGTGTTTCCAGTGGCTCCGCAAGTGAACATTAGAAAGGTCAGCACCATGAAAAATATACTAGCACCCAGTAAAATGCTGTCCAAGAAAATCCGATCCCCACTAGATATCAAAATGTATTTTGATCACAGGACAGACATTTTTCAATATGAAAAAGAAGATGCCTTACCTGCCAATTTATTACTCATGGTAGCAACAACATCACCACCAACACAAACAAAACTTTTACCATCAAACAGTTCATTACTTGTTCTACAGATTTTGTTGTCTATGTCCTGTATACCTGCCCTGCGTGCTAGAATTGGTGACCACCAACGGTTTGTGAAAAAAGGATGCGATAAACACAGCATGCCACGGCATTTTCATTGCATGCATAATAATGATAGAAAATGTCTGAAAGTCTTTGTTATAGAGACCATCCCCAAGGGAACCCTGACTGCAAATGAGAGATCCTCACTCTTATGTAGAAGGGTAGGGTTTTGGATATATATGTTTGATCCCCTTGCACGCAAAGGCTTAAACAAGGAATTGAAAACAGACAGTTTCGTCTAGCAGTCCTCTTCCCCCCCTTTTTTTTACCCAAACCCCACCCTTTTCGACCCCCAATGCCCCCACCTTTTTTCCCTTCCCCCTTCTCACAACTCCCCCACCCCTATAAATTCACTCCTCCCCCCTCCAATCTACCCCCCCACCCCCCCTTCTGCCAGTCTTTGACCCATTATTCCTTAATGTTCAATTCACCCAAACCCATCCAGGTGCCATTTGTTTATATACTATTCATTATTTTTATGTTTTTCATTTTCTTATTTTTCTTATTTACTTTACTTATTTTTCTTATTATTTTTACAAATATTTGATATCCACATTTTTCATATACAACTATTAATATATACCGTATTTATCTGCATATAGCATGTGTCGGCGTATAACATGCGCCCTAATTTTAAGAGAGAAGTTTCAGGAAAAAAACATATTTTTAAAATAAACAACTTTGAAGCAAATTAAGGGTCAGTACCCATCAATGTCCATCTGCAGCCTGATTATTGTCCTCAATGCAGCCCAAATAAAGTCCTCAATGCAGCCTGATCAATGCAGCCTAAATAAAGTCCTCAATGCAGCCTAAACAAATCAATAAAGCCTGATTATTGGCCTCAATGAAGCATAAAAAAGTAATCAATGCAGCATGATAAATGCCTTTATTTAAACTACAGTGGTGTGAAAAAGTGTTTGCCCCCTTCCTCATTTCCTGTTCCTTTGCATGTTTGTCACACTTAAGTGTTTCGGAACATCAAACCATTTTAAACAATAGTCAAGGACAACACAAGTAAACACAAAATGCAATTTGTAAATGAAGGTGTTTATTATTAAAGGTGAAAAAAAATCCAAACCATCATGGCCCTGTGTGAAAAAGTGATTGCCCCCCTTGTTAAAACATACTATAACTGTGGTTGTCCACACCTGAGTTCAATTTATCTAGCCACACCCAGGCCTGATTATTGCCACACCTGTTCACAATCAAGGCATCACTTAAATAGGAGCTGCTTGACACAGTAAGGTCCACCAGAAGATCCTTAAAAGCTACACATCATGCCGAGACCCAAAGAAATTCAGGAACAATTGAGAAAGAAAGTAATTGAGATCTATCAGTCTGGAAAGGGTTATAAAGCCATTTCCAAAGCTTTGGGAATCCAGCGAACCACAGTGAGAGCCATTATCCACAAATGGCGAAGACATGGAACAGTGGTGAACCTTCCCAGGAGTGGCCGGCCGCCCAAAATTACCCCAAGAGCGCAGCGATGACTCATCCAAGAGGTCACAAAAGACCCCACAACAACATCCAAGGAACTGCAGGCCTCACTTGCCTCAGTTAAGGTCAGCGTTCATGCCTCCACCATCAGGAAAAGACTGGGCAAAAATGGCCTGCATGGCAGAGTTCCAAGGAGAAAACCACTGCTGAGCAAAAAGAACATCAAAGCTCGTCTCAATTTCTCCACAACACATCTTGATGATCCCCAAGACTTTTGGGACAACATTTTGTGGACCGATGAGACAAAAGTGGAACTCTTTGGAAGGTGTGTGTCCAAGTATATCTGGCGTAGAAGGAACACTGCATTTCATAAAAAGAACATTATACCAACAGTAAAATATGGTGGTGGTAGTGTGATGCTCTGGGGCTGTTTTGCTGCTTCAGGACCTGGAAGACTTGCCGTGATAAAAGGAACTATGAATTCTGCTGTCTACCAAGAGATCCTGAAGGAGAATGTCCGACCATCTGTTCGTGTATTCAAGCTGAAACGAACTTGGGTTCTGCAGCAGGACAATGATCCTAAACACACCAGCAAGTCCACCACCGAATGGCTGAAGAAAAACAAAATGAAGACTTTGGAGTGGCCTAGCCAAAGTCCTGACCTGAATCCTATTGAGATGTTGTGGTATGACCTTAAAAAGGCCGTTCATGCTCGAAAACCCTCTAATGTAACTGAATTAGGACAATTCTGCAAAGATGAGTGGGCCAAAATTCCTCCAGGACGCTGTAAAAGCCTCATTGCACGTTATCGCAAACGCTTGGTTGCAGTTGTTGCTGCTAAGGGTGGCCCAACCAGTTATTAGGTTTAGGGGGCAATCACTTTTTCACACAGGGCCATGATGGTTTGGATTTTTTTTCACCTTTAATAATAAACACCTTCATTTACAAATTGCATTTTGTGTTTACTTGTGTTGTCCTTGACTATTGTTTAAATTGGTTTGATGTTCTGAAACACTTAAGTGTGACAAACATGCAAAGGAACAGGAAATGAGGAAGGGGGCAAACACTTTTTCACACCACTGTATATAATTTGCAACCTCAGCATCTCCCTCACCAGCAGCCTGAATCAGGAAATGACAGGGCCATCATCTCCTCTCCACTCGACTCTCACGTTACACACACACACACACACAGTCCCGCCTCCGCCATCGGCATTGGACCAGCTCCTGTGATAGGCAAAACACTGGTCCAATGCCAGTGGTGAAGGCGGGACTGTGTGTGCTGTGAGAGCCAAGTGAAAGCCAAATGAAAGCCGAGGAGCCGAGTGGAGAGGAGATGACGGCTCAGTGAGGTACACTTTTGGCGTATAACACTACATAACAATAATTCTTTTCATTATTTACACCTTTACATTGTTGTTTATTTTCATTTATTAATTATTAATTGTTTATTAATTTTATTTTATATATATATATATATATATATATATATACTCAATATCGATGATTCTCAGATGTACTCATGCGCGCGTCTATTTACTTGCAATTATGATCAATTTTGTCATGGACATTCTTATTATTATTTTCTTTATTGCTTCTAACATGTTCTGTATATTCATATAAATGCAACGGACTACTGGCTCATTCATGGGTAAATTATAGAAAAATGTTTTTATTGTTTCTATTATCTTATGATAATTTCTGGGGACCACTTTCTGAGCGGCGATGAGTTGACGGCTTCTGCTCTATTTTCCCACCCTACTGCCTATTCCCTGACATTGATTATGTGTATGCGTGTGAAACGCATAGTCACGACAACCATACTGCTTGCGTTTCAAGCTGGTTCCTGAGCACACACAGGTTTCCCAGTCCATTCAGCTCCCATCAGCACTGAATGGCACCCATACAAACCTACCTGACCCAACCTCAGTTCCCACCTCGCAGCTTTCCCATCTGCACCAGGGCAACGCAGTTTGTCCATCAACAGGAGCAGCCACACACCTGCCTACACACCACCAAGGGAGAGCGACTTGCCATCTGACCGTGGACTGAGGCTTCACTCAATCCCTGTCAGTACACCAGCTGGTCCTGCAAACTGACATGTGAGATATGGCATTCCACCCTCTCACGGTCCACAGCCTCCCCCTGCACCGAGCCTACGAGTCCAGGTCACCCAACGGGTCCTTTGTCCATCCAAGTGCAGCAGGGAGATTGGCCCCTCCCCCACTGCCAAGCTCATTCCATCTGTGGATGCCGTTAGCTCCTCATTGCTATGGGAACCACAGCAACACCATAAGCTGTTTTTAATTAATTTATTCTTTCCATCATCCACATCATCATTGCATTGACTTTGGATTTTGGCTTTCTTATGTGCATTATTTAATTATTAAACTTGTTATGTTTTTATTCTGCTTCCCATAGACTCTGTTCTACTCTGTATTATAGTGCCCCTACTTTAGATGAAGGAGCACAGGGGCACAGTAGACAGTAGCACTGTTAATCTGGGAGGAGGGGAGTAATGTACTATGATGTTTATACAGTATACACTAAAAAGACCAAACTCACAATACAGTTACACAAGCAGTTACAGCAACAATTATTTATTTTTCTTTTGGGAAAAAGGTTTTATATAAATAAATAAATAAAATCTGATCGTTGTAAGCGCCCTTGACAGTGGTAAAAAGTTTGTCTCAACACTCTTAAAAGAGAAGTGCATCTGTCTCCCTCCACTTCTAGACCAAGAACTGAGTGATCAAACACCACTGACCGCTCAGTTCTCGGCCTTCAGGGATTACTTTTAGTCCCGGACTCTCTGCTTTGCCCCTCCAGTTCTAACCGGAGCCCTGGGCTGTGGAGGTGACGGCAGAGGCTGGCTCAGGCTCTCAGTGGCTCGTCTCGGTTTTGTATTCCTGTCCCCCATATCTTCCCGTTATTGTTAATGTCTAGCTGCCGTGACCTGTGATCCTTCTCCACATGACCACAGTTGAGCGCTGATGAAACTTATGCTATTTTTCCACTATAATACAGGAGATTTGTTAATGCCCAGATCATCAAGTAAAAACAGAGGGAAAAAAAGCCTAAAAAAAAGAAAACTAATACAACTACCACATCAAGTTTGGTTTTGGGTTTAATACTGCTTTGATTATCAAGATTCACTACTGTTTAGACTTCAGTTTGATATCGTTTTAGGTTCAGAATTTTTAGACTTCACGCTGGGTTTGATGACTTCCTCATGATTCAAACCCAGGTACATTTTCTGTAAGATCTTAGACCCCTTTCACACTGGGGGAGGGGTGCCGGTGTTAGCGGTAAAGTGCCACTAGTTTTAACGGGGCTTTACGGCTGTTATAGCGGCGCGTTTCAGATGGTAGCGGGGCGCCTTTAACCCTGCTAGCAGCCGAGGAAAGGGTTAAAAGTGCCCATGTTGTGCCCCTGCCAAAACGCTTTGCAGGTGCTTCGGCAGTGCTGCCCATTCAGTTCAATGGGCTGGGTATTTTGAGAGCTTTCGCACCACCCCAAAGATGCTGTTTGCAGGATTTTTTTCCTGTCCTGCATGCGCCCCGTCCCAGTGTAAAAGCACTCGGGCTTGCACCCTGGGTTGGCTTGAGAGCCACTTTTCAAGTGCTATTTTTAGAGCTAAAACACCTGAAAAGCGCCCCAGTGTGTGTGAAAGGTGTCTAATGAATTAAAAAAGAAACGTGTATTATAGCATTTTGCATAAAAGTGCAATTACGATCAAAATATTAGTCAGCTACCCATAAGATATTGTAACTCCACATGGTTCATACATTTTTATTTGTTCATAAGACCCATAATTGGGCACATATTTAAAAACTTTAGGAAAGAGGAGTTACATAACAAATAATAAGAATCCAGCTGTAAACTCTTAAAGTGATTGTAAACCATAAAAATTGTATAAAATAAAAAATAACAAACAGGTTATATTTGCCTGCTCTGTGCAATGGTTTTGCACACAGTAGCCCCAATACTCCTATTTAGGGGTTCCAATACTGGCGCTTCTGCCCCCCCCCCCCCCCCACCAAGTTCTCCTATAGCAAGCTGCTTATGTCCATAACATATAGAGCATGGCGCGGCTCTACCCCATGCTCTCTGCTCACTGACTTTGATTGACAGCAGCAGGAGACAATGGCCCCAGCTGCTGAATCTCTATACAAAAACGTGGCAACCCCCCCCCCCCCCCACCTATAACTAGCTTTTGCAGTTAATGTGGGGTTTTTGTGGGTAACGGTGGCAGTTATTTTTTATTTACTTTTTATTATTTTCTCTGGATATTTGTTTTTAATATTTATTTTATTTTTCTTATTTTACAATTATTATAGATCCAGACAGTGCACAGTCCCACAACAATGCCACAGGGGTTCTGCTTTATTTCTTGGGTTTTTCCCAACCGGTGAAAAGCATTGTTTTGGATGCATGGGATATTCATATTTATATTTAAGCATTTAATTGTTTACGTTTTTGTTTATCATGAAACAACTTTTGTTTTCAGAAAATGAAATGTGTGTATACATCTACAGATATATGTTTGTGTATGTTTTATACACCTTTTGTTTTTTTAATATTGTTTTCCTGATGCAGTTTAATCCAAATTGGCAACACTCATGATTATTTGTAATTACAATTTGTCTATCATGTTTTTATTTTTCATTTTCAGTTTTAGGATTTTATACATGTGATGCTAGATTTATCTATGAAAGTTTAACGCTAATCTTGCAGGATTCTGGTCTCAATTGGTTCCATGATCAACAAAGGGTTACTACTATTAATTTGAAGTCTTTGGTCTCAGCTGTTCCCATTTTCATTGAGTGGACCTGACTCTTTGCATTATTGTGTGGGTGTGAACATGTATGACAATTAAATTTTTTGTTATTTGTATATATATTATTGTTGTTCATTTGTCATTTCGCTATGACTAAGCACAGGTAAAAGTGGTGTGAAACGCGTCAACTTTTGGGGTTTTTATTTTTGTATGGACTATATTTTCAATATTTTCATTTAGAGTGAGGCCATCTGGACTTTTCTTGCACATATGTAGTTTTTGCAGTAAGGTGCACATGAAAAGGCAAAGCACATCACAAACAAAGATTTCCAAGCACACTTACCAACCAGCCTGCAAAACAACCAAATTGACCCTGTCTAACAATTTATGTTAAAAACAGAGGGTTATAGAGTTAGGACTGCAGTTTACAGAGGAGCATTGATGTGGGCACTGCAGCTTATGCAGTTATATGCAAATGTGTGCAAACATAAACATGTGTACAAACATTTCTTAACATAAATTGTTAAAAAGGGTCAATTTGTTTGTTTTGCAAGCTGGCTGGTAAGTGTGCTGGGAAATCTCTTGTTTGTTAGTGATGTGCGTTGTCCTTCCACGTGCGCCTTACTGCAAAGGTTACTTATAGGTCAGGTGGTTGCCACTTTTTTGTACAGTTAGTTGAATTGGGTGCAGGGATGCACTGGATGCCTTCACCGCCATTGTGCTTTTACTGGGCTTCACGTGTGTCCCTGTGCCTTTAACCGCTTCAGCCCTGGAAGATTTTACCCCCTTCCTGACCAGAGCACTTTTTGCCATTTGCCACTGTGTCGCTTTAACTGACAAATGCATGGTTGTGCTACGTTGCACCCAAAAAAAATTGACTGCCTTTTTTTCCCCATAAATAGAGCTTTCTTTTTCTGGTATTTGATCACCCCTGCGGTTTTTATTTTTTGCACTATAAACAAAAAAAGTGACAATTCTGAAAAAAACTATTTTTTTTTTACTTTTTGCTATAATATCCCCCAAAAATATATAAAAAAACGATTTGTTTCCTCAGTTTAGGCCAATATGTATTCTTCCACATATTTTTGGTAAAAAAATTGCAATAAGTGTATATTGATTGGTTATAGCATCTACAAAATAGGAGATAGTTTTACTGCATTTTTATTATTATTTTTTTTTTACTAGTAATGGCGGTGATCTGCAATTTTTATCTGGACTGCGACATTAGAGCGGACACGTCGGACAATTTTGACACTTTTTTGGGACCATTGGCATTTTTACTGTAAAAATGTCACTGGCAGGGAAGGGGTTAGCACTAGGTGGCGATCAAGGGGTTAACGTGTTCCCTAGAGTATGTTCTAACTGAAAGGGGGAGTGGACTGTAAAGGGGAAGAGGTAGATAGCTGTTCAAACTCTGTATGAACAGACGATCTGTCACTACTCCCCTCAGAGAATCGGAAACTGTGTGTTTATGTTTACACACACAGATGCCGGTTCTCTGTGTGCCCCGAGCGATCACGGGAGCCCACGGTGATCGCAACCGCCGGGCACTCTCATTGGCTCCGTGGGCGAGCAGGGGGCGGCTTGTGCGCCCCTAGTGGCCACAGGCCGAAACAATGTTGCTTAACGTTGTCTCACTCAGCCAAGCCATTCTGCGGCAGTACAACTGTGGCGGATGGTCGGCAAGTGGTTAAAGAAGAGTGGACACCCTCCAGGCACACCTGCCCTTAATCTATCCACTGCTATATGTGCTCCTACTTAGGAAATTCTGAAAGTCATGAGTTAGTACTGCAGTTTACAGAAGAGCCTTGAGGTGGGCACTGCAGCTTACGCATATATTCGCAAATGTGTGCAAACAAAACCCCTTGTTTTTAACGTAAATTGTTAGACAGGGTCAATTTGGTTGTTTTGCAGGCTGGCTGGTAAGTGTGCTGGGAAATATTTAGTTTGATCATGATGCTGCCTCTCTATCCAGTGAGAAGACTGAGAGATGAGAGAGCTGTTGCTCTCTGTCACAGCACTGGATCAAGATTGTGCTCAGGTATATATAAGGGAGGGCTAGGGTTGAGAGAGCTGTATAACGAGATTTTTTTACCTTAATGTAGAGCAGTGGTTCTCAACTTCTGTCCTCAGGACCCAATAACAGGCCAGATTTTAAGTATTACCTTGAGGAGATGCAGTCTATTATACTGCAATCACTGAGCAGCAAATTATATCACCTGTGATGTATTTCAGTTATCTTGCAATCTTGGGCTGTTAGTGGGTCCTGAGGACAGGAGTTCGAACCACTGATGTAGAAAATGCATTACAAAAAAAAAAAAAAAGAAAAAACACTTTAAATAGGGATACATAATAAGAAAAAAGCATGTCCATTGCACATTTGTGGACATTGGGGTCTTTTTAAAACCTGAAGCATGTTTTGTAATAATTCTCTTATTTTATTTTATTTTTTTCATCTAAAGCTTTTAATAAATTAATGATCCCTACTCTAACTGCAAATCTCAACCTTTTTACAATTACAGTATGTCCACCATTATTTGGGTGTGTGTAGTTGTATGTAGAGAGAGGCAAACACAGGAAGAAATATAAGAAAGAGAAGATAGACAGGATAAGTAATATAGGAGAGACAAGGAACAAGTACAATATAAGTATTGTAATTATTATTGGTTATACTGTGTATGTGCAATACATTTAATTATGTTTGTAGGTGGGAAATATTTGTAGACACACTCCATTCATCTCTTCCGTTGTTATGCCTATTTGTAAGACCAAATTTGTATTGCCTTGGTCTGCAAATTATAAAGAATTTAATAGTAAATACACGCAATTTCATTATGTCTGTGTTTGTTGATTAGAAGCTTGGAGGTCAACCCAGTAAACATTCAGCTTGCTTGGAACAAACTGTGCAGGAATCTAATAGAAAGCAATATTGTTGAAAATGGATACCAATTGAAAACAGAGAGCAATGTCAACTATTTCCCACTGGGAACTGGCAACAATAAAACCAGCCAAGCATTACACAGTGCAGCCTGCCAAATGTCATTAGTGTGTAGAAACATTTAAAGGAACATTCTTGTAAAGAAGCCCCTGAACCATTTTTTTCTCAACCCTTGGCAGCCAAGCAGTGATGGTTTACTTTATGTTTTACTTAACAGCCAATAACTGTAAAAGAGAGAAAATATTTACTATAAAAAAAACAAAAAAAACAAAACAAATAGACGTAAACCATTTAAAAAAAATGCCTAAAAACACAATATAGCAGAGAATGCAATTGTTTTTTATTCCTGGCATTTTCTATAGAAGGTTTATAGCTTTTAGCCTTAAAATTCCAGTAGGGCACTGTGCGGTGATACTTATGGTTTTATTTTTATGTATTTGTTTCTTCTTTCTTTCTTTTTTTTGGTGCCGGTGATGGGGCCAGCCAAAGATTGACTTGCGTTTTAACAGCAAATCTTATTTCTGGTTTTAAAGCTTTTATGTTTCCTGAGATTCCAAAAGGATGTTTTCTAATTAATCTAACAAACGAAAATGTGTCTGACTCAGACAATAGATGTTTAATGAATGCAAGACTGAAATTCAGAAAGAGCCATACAACAGTGCCATCTAGTGAGCCTCTGCTACAGTACACAGCCTGGCACAGGGAATGCTTTTCCCGCATAATATAATTAAATGCTAGCAGGACCAATACATTGTATGCAGTCCTCTGGGGCTAATAAAACAGTTTTGGAGGTATGTGCACAAAAATTCAACAAAGGGTTTAGCTTTCGTGATACTGCTCTTTATCACTGAAGCCAAGTTTAAAAAAATAAAATGATACTCCCAGGATTTATGAAAAGAAAATACACAATTTCAGTAAAGCGAAGCCAAGACACTCATAATAGATAAGATAGATAGATAGATAGATAGATAGATCAACCAACCAATAACAGGACATAGAAAGAAATGCAGATATATAGATTAGGGCAGCATGGTGGCATATGGCTTATTACTCTGGCTTGTACTACAGTGAACTTGCAGATGAACTCCAGTTATGGATATTTACAAAGTTACATTGGTCCAGCTTGCCATACCTTTGTGATCCCGTTAGTAGGCTTCTAAGTACCATGCCAAGCTGCCATGCTGCTTATTGAACCCAGGAGGGTACTCACACTGGCGCCATTCAGAAAATGCTTTGTATTTTCTCTAGGGGTTCAAAGAGTTCTTGGATTGGATGAAGTGGAGACTGTGACATCCCCACCCTGACTCTTCACCTCATCCAATCATTAAGAAAATGCTAAGCATTCTCTGATTAACACCTGTGCTGAACAGGCAACCTCAGCAGGGCAGCCGCTTGGCCCAGGACACGAAAGCTAGTGGAGATCGCTGTAGTATTGGAGTCTACTAAAGTGATTCCCAGCTTCCACCGCAATCTGCCAGGTATGATATATGCAAAGTTACATTGGTCTAAGCTGGACCCCTAGTTACAAACATCCGACTTACAAACGACTCCTACTTACAAACGGAGGGAGATAACAGGAAGTGAGAGGAAATCTACCCCTAGGAAGGGAAATTCTCTCCTGTAAGAGTTTTTATGGGGAGAAGGTACCTCCACTGATGCTTTATCACCAAGGCTTGTTTCCACAACAACCCAAACATTTCAAAATCTAATTGTCATTGGCACAGAAAGTGTGGTGAAATCTTCTGAACAGGGGCACAGACAGCAAAACAAATGTTACAGGGGTGTTAACCCTTCTCTATGCTATCCAAAAAGCATAAAAATATTTTTTTTGGCTGGAGCTACACTTATAAAATGTACCTGTTCCGACTTACAAACAGATTCAACTTAAGAACAAACCTACAGAACCCATCTTGTTTGTAACCCAGGGACCGCCTCATCAACATGCCAAATAAATTTTTAAATAAAACCTTCCCTTTTCATTACATACCTTATTTTAGTCCCAGTGATGTCATAATTGGGTTTTTGTGTTTTTCCATGTGCAATACAAGCAATTCATGGCTGGTGGGAGGTGCCAGCAGGATACTGTACATAGCTTCCTGAAAACATTAAGCTGTGATAATGCCCATATGTGATGAGCCTTCATAACTGAAAATAATGAAAATTCAATAAATGAAAGGGGCAAGTCAAGGACAGTCAGGCTACGGAGGAAAGGACTAGAAGACGATGGATGCAGGATCAGGAATGCACATTGTGAGAAACTCATAGTGTATAGTGAATTCTATGTACGCTATTTCAGTACAGGAGAGGAGCCTGTATCTCTGCATAGGACTGAAGGAAAGGCTGGAGTTCAACTTTTCACACTGCTGTCTGCATAAAGTTTATATGCTCCTCCTATTCTTATATAAAGTGTAAAAATACTGTGGTGTGCCAAGCCTTTCATAGGATGGTCAGCTTGTGTTTAGACAAAGCTGACCATAGACTTGGACACAAAGAGATCCATTACTTCATGGTATGTTTACCAGATTCTGACCCTTCGATCTAAATGGAAGTGAATATTTGTGAGAGCAACCAATGTTTCATCAAATGTCCAATTTTGTCAAACCTGGGCCCACTATAACCTCATTTTCCTAGTAATGTATCCAATCCTGTGCAAGGTTTTGCACGCTTTGTGTTCAGAAATGATCTGTGCACTCCCCATGAGGCCGACTAATCTGTCCATCCTCTGCTAACCTTTCTCATTAACAAGGTGCTTTCACTTACAGAACTGACACTCATTGTAAATTTTTTGCACCATCCTTTGTAGGGCAGAGATTGCAATGAATGAAAATCCCAGGAGGTCAGCAGTTTCTAAGATGCTGCAGTCACCGTGCCTGACATCCACAGGAATTCCTGTGGATGTAACTTTCTACCACATATTTTTCATTCTTATATTTGCAACTACCGAACCTCTTCATCACACCTGCATGCTTTATGCATTCAGTAGAATAAATATGATGTGTTAGCAAGCCGGTGTACCTAATACATTTACCAACATATGTATGATTGTAGTAGGAACATTCGTTTGTAAGCTCTTCCAGGCACAGCCATTGATTTGAATGGTCCAGTCTTCTCTGTCTGGTGTTATGGAAATAAATCATTGCTAGATATAGCTTTCAAAAAAGTAAAAACCTATGATGTAAAATTGTAATTCTTTAGCAGTTTTAAAATTGGCTTCGGGTTCAAACAGGAAGGTGCTTTAAATAACATTAAATTACAAAATGATTTGTGTAGCTAGATGTAATATTGATTTCCTTCAAATTAAATATAAAGTGGTACCCATTCACATTTCATCAAGGTTCAAACTACAGATTAGGCACTTGCAGCAATTTCCCAGCACCCTTTTCTTCTATTCTTTTCTTCTATTCCTATGATAGTAACAGGAAAAAATAAACAGTGGTAGCAAAAACATAATTATAAAAAAAAACACAAATCCTCCTCTAAAATTATTTAGAAGACCCTGTCACCTAACCATTCATCTTAACAACAGTTTTCCCATAAGATGATATGTGCATTCTTTGTACCTTGTGTATATGTCTAAAATCCCTGAGACTGCTGCTGGGCACCGCCATCTTAGATGTGATATCAACAACCCCAGCAGACTCAAGTAATGCCCTATAGCATTCGCTTTCATTCCTCCCCTAGCAGCAAATAAAGGGCTATGTAAGGAGGTGAGAGTAGGAAGGGTAAAGGAGCTTGGCTAGCAGAAACACTAATTCAATATTTTGGGGCTGTGATAGGGAATTGACTTTTAGTGGAGTAGTCACATTTTCTAGCAAGTTCAGAGGCACATTGCTAAAAGAAAAAAAATGAAGGAAAACAAAAACGTTGCAAGTAAGCAATTTATAAAACATTTTGCATCCTTTTACCTGCAGTGTTTTAAGTTGGTGACAGGATCTCTTTAAAGTAGGTTTGGATAGAGTAGGCAGTGTTAAGAAAGCTTGTTTTTTTTTTTTTTAGCTGTCTTTGTCCCTATGGAAAGATTTTCTATTTTCATGGAAACAGCAGGAAGTAAGAGGAGATCTCTTTAAAGCAGAGGGGTATCCCTTCATAGACAATTGTCAACAGAACAGGTTCCCAATTGTTAGTTTCCGCGTCACCTTTTTTGTTTCTATTTTTTAAAATTTTGGAATTTCAATCACTTTCTGTATTGCATACAACAGTCAACATGGCAAATAGGGGGGTTAACCTGTTAATGCCTCTTGTTTCAATATTGCAACAGTGATAATGTGGGAGTTATTTATATCCTACTGCTCTTGGTATCATATAAAATGTTTGTGCAAATTTTAAAAAATTCAACCTTAGGCATAAATGGGTTAATTCCCCCAGCGGAGTTATAGACAACAATAAAAAAATAACAATGTATGTTCTAACCCTTCTCCACTCTATCCAAAAGTTAAAAATAAAGTTTTGGCCTTACATACTGTGAAGTTTGGGTGATTGTGGCAATGACAACATGTAATAATAAAAACCATAATTTAGTAGCAGTAGCAATAATAATAATAATATAATTTGCAGATTCTTTGGCTGACCATCTACAGTACATTTTTTCATGACTTTCATTTACTTCTCATAATTTCTTACATCACCTTTTTCACAATGGTCACTTTTCATTTCTAAATATACATTTCAAGCATCTAATTATATGGCTCAGTATCTCTGTGTTCTCCGTGCCTTATATTGGAAGAGGTAGTGGGTATTTTCAATGAGAAAAAAAAAAAAAGAAATGCAGGATACTTTAAAGTTTGTGCCATGTAATTTCTAGAAAATATGTTTTGGAGTGTTCTACACATTTCACATAAGGAAAAGTATATGAGTAGCAATCAGTAAGTGCGCTGACCATCAATACATCATGACTCTATTTGTGACTGATATGCTCCCTGCAGTGCATTAAACAGAACAGTGTGCCAGACACGATGTTCTCCCAGCTACAAATATTGCACCGATGCAGCAAAGTTAAATAGCAATCTCGCAGAGAAAAACTGTAAATGGAAGCAGAGAAGAAGGAGCTCTCGGATAAGTGGAGAGATTTAGACAGCATGTGGTAGGAAAGCTGAAGGACTTGATGCACAAGAATATAAAGATACTGTGCGTCAAGAAAACAGACACAGAAATACAAACACTCATTTGGCGAGTGGGTATTTTTGCAATTCTAAGACTTTTTTTTTTTAACTCTGTCTATACTAAGCAGCAACACCGACACAAACCATCAGCAGACTTCTAGCTGTTAGGAAGTTACAAGCCCAGAGCCTCCAACATGAAACATTCTACCATTGAGTTGGGTTTGCCTAAACTAGCAGAACTCTGGCCAAAACCTTTTAAATTGTTTAGTTTAGTTAATTAGTTGCAACTATTGTTTTTATTTCTGTAAAATAAAACGCAGTAATCCCCTTAGTTCCAATTGCAGTGACATGAAATTAGGGGAAATCCATAAAGGGAAAACAACGAATAGTACTTTAGTGGACAGGGAAGGTCACCTTTTTTTGCTCCTCAAAGTGTAGAAAAAGCCAGAACTCCATATGAAAATATATGTGATTTATTGAGGTTAGAAGTACTGTATCATGAAAAGCCATACTCCTTTTTCTCTATACTTTTAATTTAACTTCAACAAATTGCAGAGGCTTTTGCATGGAGTGCTGGCTTCTTTTACAATTTAAGCTATAATATGATATCATCTGTGGAGTCCTAACCTGTGGTGTCCTGAGAGTCTGGTGCTGGATGGATTTGTTTGCACCTTTTTACTCCTGTCTTTATCCCTGTTGGAGATTCTCTTTCTTTTCTTTTCTTGGTAACAACCTAGTCACTGGACAGGTAAGGAGGGGAAATCTCCCCAACAGGACCACAGGCAGCAATAGTGGAAAATATTTTCTCTCCATGCTTTCCTCTGTGGTTGTATGGCAAACTACTCAAGTGAGTAAATTGTTCATATACCAATGACAGATTTTAGCCATCCAATACAAGTTGTATTATATTTACTATACTTTACAAGCTCGTAGGGTTGCACTTTTATTTTTTTTATTTTTTTTTCTAGAACTGCAAAAAGCCACAAGCAAAAAGTGGCTGATACAAAACTGCTTTAAAAACGGGATAATTTAAATATGAAATGCAAATGTTCTGCTGGTATATTATTTTTCTAAAACAGCCACACCTCTCCAATAAATTGCCCACATATTTGGAAATAAAGAGAACACCATGCTTCCTTTCTACAAACAGTTAAAGCTTCAAAGAATTCTGAGGGAGCGATCCATTAACTAGGATCCAATTTTGTAGGCAACTATGAAAAGATGAGAGTGTTTATCTTGTAAATGAATGGTAGAAAAATGTGCTTATACCTGCAGACTTTGAAAGAGAGTTATATATAAAAGCTGCACTATACACTCAAAGGGAATAATATTTGTTGGTTTTAAGGCAAATATAAAAGAGGAGAAAGATAAAAGTATTATCCTAGATTCTTCCACATAGTGCCTGTGGAGGTTTCCAATACTTTTCAAAGAGAATTATCAAAAAGATAATCATTGAGAGTATAGCAAGCTGGTCAGGCTAAGCCAGAGGCATTGTGTCAGGCGCTCAGTCATCAAGGGCAATCGTCTCCAAGATAGAGATATTCCCAGAAAAGAGGCCTTGGATCTGGATCTGGGAAAAGGAAAGCACAAACACAGGCACAGTGAGTTGACAAGCATTTGGTTAAAAATTCCTAGGTATTGCAGACACGGTAACATAATTGTTCCAAAAGTAGAAGATGGTTTCTATCACAGGTTTGCATTTTCCCTCTATACAGTTTATGCACAGATTCACAGCTGATTACCAGCTCTTCTCAAGCTGTCTGCAGACTTCAGAAAACATTAGGACTTGCAGGTATTATCCAACTATCAATAGATAAAGAGCTCAGAGATAATAGTCAGAAAAGTCAGAAAAGCAGAGAATTGTCCATGAGCCAAGTTTGTTGTGGCTACTAGAGAGGGTCACATTGAAGGATGGCTTCTGTCCAAGGGTTATAACCAAAAAGGTCTACCTATAGGCTCCCGATTGACCAGGGGGGCATCTCCCTGTCAAAACACAATAGCACATGTTGTGAAAAATTTTATGAAGATGTATCGGATGTATTTTAATAAGTATTGTCATAAGAGTCCCCCCAGTTTTCGTTCTCCCCCAGCCCACTCTAAAGAGCTGCCTGGGGCAGACTGACGCTGGTTGAGACCTGTTAGGTAGTGGCAAACTTCCTGTTGTTTGGAGAGGTGTTTGCGGAGTGAGGACAAGTCCGCCAGCGAAGGGCCCCTGTGCATTTCACAGGCGTTCATCTGAGGGGATATGTTTGCTCTGCAAAGATCGGTTATGGGCGGATGTACGCTCATTGTCTCTTCTATGTCTGATCAGCACATGTCGAGATTCACAGCGTGTACCTGCTAGTAGCCTTCCGCCTACAAGGAAGGGTAGCATAATCCAGGTATGCATTGTTCTCTGGAACAATGCATAATAAGCAGAATTGTAGTAATCGTTCATTGGTTATTGTATAAATTAATTTATTCTGTATTATGTCTTTATTTGGTCATGCCCTTATATGGTCATTCACAATATGTGTTGTTCATTTTCCTGTGAGGTCACAAACTGTGTAGAAGAGGTTTAGCTGTTGGAGGCAAACCCTCCAGGGTGTGGCTTCCTGTTTATGTGTAAATAAAAGGAGATGCATGGGTCAGGAGTGCAGAGATGCTGACTGACCATGCTGAGATGAAGATGTAAGAATGCTGGTGATGTCTCTTTAATGGGGAACCAGAGGGGAGACATACGATCAAAAGGCTGCATTATACTATCATGGTGGAAGGGTGCTTATTAGCGCAAGAGTGTAGTGGAATATCCACGACACACAGCAGGGGAGATCTCTGTACTAACATTGGATAGTTAGTACAGCAGCTACTCCTGAGCTGACAGTTTTTTTTTTTTCATTCAGCCCTGCTGGGTTGAACCAAAAAAAAAAAAGCATTTGTCACCGGAGAGTTTATCTCTATTACATAGAGGGTGGAATGCAGGACTGCAAGACAAGATGCAAGTAAAACAAAAAAAAACTTAAAATGTGTGTATAGCCAAAAATGTTTTTAGGTATTAGAGTAGAAAGGGGTTAGAATGTGTCTTATTGGGATGATTTTCTTTCATCGTAGAGAGTTGTCACAGGAGCAGGTGCCCCTATTTGAAGACTTTTCCTCCCTTCTTGCTCTAGTGACAGTTACATTTTTCTGTATTTCCCATCACTTTCTGTCTCTGTGACAATGGTCACCAGGGCAAAAAGACAAAAGAAAAGTAAATCTTCCCAGAGGGAACACAGAAGGCAATAAAAAATAATAAAAAAAACTTCACAAAGGTTCTGTCCCTTCTCTACGCAATCCAAAATGAAAAAGCAAAATGTTGCCATTACATACACTTTAAATGTCTAATGTGAATGTACAACATACGTATGTAAATTGTCGATGCTATATAAGTACTGCAAATAAAGTGTTGCTTTTGTCATTGCTACAATGTGTACAACATTTTTGGTCACGTACATAGGCATAACTGTACACATTCTATGTTGGTCAGGCGTGCTGGAGACGATGTGACAGGCAGAGGGTGTGGCTGGCAAGGGGGGTGACATATGACGGGATATCTTAGTGAATCATTGATGTGTGTGAAATGACTGCTGGCAGCTATGCACAGACAAGACACAGCAAAAGAAATGTGGTTACAAAACAAATGAATAGATGGAAGAAATAAGAAGATGAGAAAGAAGAAGATAAAGAAGATACAAAATACTGTTTAGCAAAGTCAAAAAAAATGTAGCGAGAGTGAGAAAGACAAAGCATATAAAACATGGTCAAACAATAGCACATACACATTTACTACAATCACACAGCCCAGAATTATATATATATATATTATACATTAAAGGCATCCCAGTCTTAGTCCATAGGGTTCAATATTGAGTTGGCCCACCCTTTGCAATTATAAAAGCTTCAAGTCTTCTGGGAAGGTTGTCCACAAGTTTTTGGGGTGTGTCTATGGGAATGTTTGATCGTTCTTCCTGAAGCGCATTTGTGAGGCCAGGCACTGATGTGGACGAGAAGGCCTGGCTCGCAGTCTCCGCTCTAATTCATCCCAAAGGTGTTGTATTGGGTTGAGGTCAGGACTCTGTGCAGGCCAGTCAAGTTCCTCCACCCCAAACTCACTCATTCATGTCTTTGTGCACTGGTCCAAACCATTTGATAGAGGGGGGGTTATGGTGTGGGGTTTTTTTTCAGGGTTTGGGCTTGGCCCATTAGTTCCAATAAAGGGAACTCTTAAGGTGTCAGCATAACAAGACATTTTAAACATTTTCATGCTCCCAATCTTGTGGGAACAGATTGGGGGTGGTCCCTTCCTGTTCCAACATGACTGAACACCAGTGCACAAAGTATTACATTTGGTAATATAGTGTGTATATATATATATATATATATACATATATATATATACAGAATATTATCAAATTCTAAATTCTAAATAAATAAATAGCATCTACACTTATTAGATTAATTCCATCCCACACTGTCTGTCAGCCTAAAGTATGATGATGTTTTACAAATATAAAATAATTATAATAAACAAAATATGACAAATATAGCGTAGTACAACCAAAAACTCATAAATCAAGTCCAAATATTAACAAAATTCCACCTTAGTGCAACTTTCAATGACAGTTCATTGATATCCAGTGACTTCAGTGACCACCACTTCTGGCTGGAATGTCTGCTCACCTCCCAATGTTGACCCCACTACAGAGTCACACATGCCTGTAGTAATATCTCTCAGGATGCCTCGGGGGAAACCCTTCCTTCTCTTGGTATTCCTGGACAAGACAGACCCCCTCCCGGGTTCTCACGATATGGACCCCTCTACAGAGTCACACACGCCTGGTGAAATTATCTCAGGATACTGTAAGGATAACATGAATCCTCATCACAGTGCACCTAGACAGCTCAGACCTCTTCCTGGGATCTCAATCAGTCGTGTGTAGCCGTATAAAACAGAAGTAAATCCTAGTGCTCTCTGCTAATAAAATTTTATAAAACTTAACCCAGGGATAAAATACTTACATAGAAATGTTTTTTTCACATTTCTATGTGAGTATTTTATCCCTGGATTAAGTTTGCATATTATCAATATTGACAAAAACGGAGAAAAACTTCTTGAATGATGGCACCTCACATCTGTACACATTATGCTCTCTAGTGAGCTTCTTCAGCAGGTGAGGATCTGTCAAAAATGAGAGGAGTAAATAAACTTCTACCTTATCATCAATCATCGTACAATTGCAGACACCCATATACTCAGCTGAGGGGGATCATCATGGGTGACACTGAATGTTGTGTCACATGACATCATGTCCTCTCCCTCCCTGAAGAGAAGAACTCACTGCTCCAGGTGAGAAATAAAAGCCTGATGGATCCAGTGGGTGCCCGCCCCGGGTCGTACGACAAAAAATAGAAGAAATGGCTGCACACCACTATCTTGATCCAAAATACTTTATTAGGACATTATAAATATTTTTTTCCTTTTATTGGTTAAACTAGATGGACTTGTGAGTTTTTTCAACCAGACTAACTATGCAACTATGTAACACACTGCTGATTGACAGTGTGCCTAGGGAAAAGAAGAGGAAGAATGTGATTTCATCATAGCCAGACATAACCCCATCCTCTGAACACAGTGGCCCAACTCTGGTAATAAGACAGCCGCTGCATGGCCCACTCTGATAAGTCAACTGGGCCCCCAGGGATAGTGAGATAAGCATCAGGGGAGATCTGCTAGAGACAGAGCAAATTCTTTCTCTGTCTGCCGTTATCTTGCCTGCAAGAAAAGTAGTCTGAGGACAGACTGTACCCAGAAAAACATACTTTAGACATTAGTGTGGCCACTTTCTTGTTTTTTAAACTATTGTTAGATCTGTTTAAGGAAACTATGACCACAGGATCTTCTTACAGGGGAATTTCCTACCCCTTCACTGTCAGTTGTTTTGGAACACTTTGTGAAGATAAACTTACCCTTGTAGATTATAAATACCTTCACTTGACTAAAGTGCTCTTATTGAGTTTAAATGGCCTCACTGTCGGCAGACTTTATGACAATCTTACCCATTGACCAGTGGATAGTTAGGGTCTATAGATTGCCATAAGGCTCCAGCCATTAGCCTCATTCTGCCTACCCCAGTTCAGAGACACTTGCCTGGTGTGTTCAGGCAAGACCTCTCACGAGCGGTTAAGAGAACAAATTCCATTTCTTTTCACTTTTTTTGTATTATTGAATTATATCACTGTTGCATTGGATTGCTGCATGTACTATTGTAAAATCTATTTAACCAACTGTTTTCTGAGGGTTTATTATTGTGTTTAATAAAGCACTCCACAGAAACTGCTCTCCTATAACTCACAAATGACTTACTAACAGCTAAAACCAAAGGTCATTATTCCGTACTCTTACTCTTGGACCTCTCCACTGCCTATGATACAGTTGATCACACCCTCCTCAAAAATAAAAATCAATTTACTTGGTATCCATGGCTGTGCTCTCTGTTGGTTTTAATCTTATCTTTCTCACAGCACCTTCAGTGTTACTTACAACTCCACTTCCTCCTCACCAACACCTCTTACTGTTGGGGTCCTCCAAAGTTCTGTCCTTGGACCTCTACTATTCTTGATCTACACACCATCCCTGAGTCAGCTGATAGCCGCCCATGGCTTCAGCTACCATTTATATGCCAATGACACCCAAATCTATTTCTCTACCCCTCAGCTCACCCCATCAGTCCCCTCACACATCACTGATTTACTAACAGACATATCAGCCTGGATGTCCCACCACTTCCTCAAACTGAATATATCTAAAACCAAGCTCATAATATTTCCTCCTCCACGTGCCCCTTCCCTTGGTGGCTTCACCACCAAGCTTCTAATTCACTCCCTGGTTATCTCTCGCCTCGACTACGTCAACTCACTCCTCACTGGATTACCTTTAAGTACACTATCCCCCTTTCAGTCCATAATGAATGCTGCTACAAGACTCATCCACCTTACCAACTGTTCAGTGTTCTTCACCCCTCTCTGCCAATCCCTGCACTGGTTTCCACTCACCCAATGAATAAAATTCAAAGTAATAACAATCATTTACATCCACAACTCTGCCCCCAGCTACATCACTAACCTAGTCTCAAAATACAAACCAAGCTGCTCTCTTTGGTCCTCCAGAGACCTCCTGCTCTCGAGCTTTCTTGTCAACTCCTCCGATGCTCGCCTTCAGGATTTCTCCCAAGCTTCTCCCATCCTTTGGAACTCCCTACCCCAATTTGTCCGACTGTCCCCTATTCTATCCATCTTTAGATGATCCCTGAAAATCTTTCTCTTTAAAGAAGTTTATCCTGCTTCTAACTAATACACTGTTTTACTTTCTCCATCAGCTCATCCCCCACAGCTATTACCTTTTGTATCAATTGACCCTCCCTCCTAGATTGTAAGCTCTAACAAGCAGGGCCCTCTGATTCCTCTTGTTCCAAATTGTAATGTAGCTGTACTGTCTGCCTTAATTTTGTTAAGTGCTGCACAAACTCTTGGCGCTAAAATCCTGTATAATAATAATAATAATAGTAATAATGCTCAGAATTCAGTAGAGAGTAGCCATGCCTACTCATTGCTACAGTGCTCTGTGAGCATCCTATGTCAACTATGTCTAAACCTAAAGCTGGGAGCAAGCTCCGTGTTTCTAATTTGCCAATTGCACCCTTTTTATTCAAAAGCTGTAGGGTGCACTACACAGTAGTTGGCAAGTGCAACTTTAAACTGAAAAAGGGAGGAACATTTATTTATTTAATATTTCAGATGTCTATCTAGCACCATTCATTTTCACAGAGCTTTACATGCTACTTGTTCACATCAGTACCTGCCCTCTAGGAACAATCTAAGGTCCCTATCTTACATACACACACTATGACCAAGTAATCTACCAGCATGTCTTTGGAGTGTGGGAGAAAACCAGGAGGGCATTCAAATACTAGGCAGATAGAGTCTTGGCTGAGATTTGAACTAAGAACCCTAGTGTTGCAAGGCAAATGGGTTAACCACTAGGCTACAATGCTCCCCAAAGGTTGGGCAGAGACTTATATATAGCTCTATACCTTAGAAAGAATCCAATGCACTGAAAGAAAACTTCAGGGCCTATTCACACTGTTGTTCTATGTCAGGAATTTACAGCCCTCGTGGTAAGGCAGCCAATTCATTTTGAAAGAGTGGCAGGGGTGTGCTCAGCCTATTGCATTAGGGTGTGCCCCCCAAAGCTCAAGAAAACACATGTGTGTGTCTGTCTGTGTGTGTGTGTGTATATATATATATATATATATATACTGCATATATTTGCATACATACACACACACACACACACACTCTTATGGCAGAGCTGGTACAGTGAAAGCGCAGCGCTTCATTAATGGCAGAAGTGGTCAGAGGGTGATATTTACCCTCTCCCCCATCACACAGAGGGATAATGCTAATGTACACAGGGTGATTAGGCATCCTGCACACCCCCTGCACACACCTATGATGGGCGTTAAATGCACCACAACACAGCCAAAATTGAACATGACCCTTTTATTTTTAACACAGCACATGTTTCTAGATGCCCCGCGGTGTGATTGCATTGTCCAGTACTGTTTCAATGTGTTGGAGTGCCATTCGAGATGAATACAGTAATGTGCAGTAAAACATGTTTTTTACCATTTGTTACTAAAACGCAAAATGTGAAAGAGTAAAGCGCTCAAATGATGGCAGGGGGAAGAAGCTCCAATGAAAAATCATAGAGGTTTGCTAAAAGCAACCAACTGTTATAATGGACTTTAATCTGAGCTCAAGAGGAAAATTTTCACTGACATTCCAAACAAGATTGTGCCTTGTGCGATTCAAATGTAAACTTGCGTCTAAAATTGCAGTTTATGCTGCTGTTTTAAGTTGATAATTTGGTAAAAACATGTTTGCACTAATCATGCATCTAAAAAAATAAATAATATGAATATTATTTAAATTGAGCTGATAACTAAAAAATGTGGTCATAGCTTATCATCTGTTTGTAGAATATGTTTAGTTGCTTTATAATACACACTATTTTACGGACAATAAAGTATTGTTATCCCTCTTCCAGTTATCAAGGAGTTAAGTGAGCTGGAGCAATTTGCAATGCCAGATCAGAACACAGAAAATGGATACGGGAATGTTTTTGTCAACAAGCACAGTGAGTGAACCATGTATTATTAATAAACTGCCTGCAATGCAATGCAAAAATTAACTTGAATAGTAATAAAAGTAATAAAGTTGATGCCTATTAAGAACGAATAGGACTGACGTTGCTTAGTTTATGCTTATTTTTCAGACAAGACGGAAAGCCAATTCGGCCTAATCAAGTTTGCATAAGCTTGGCTCAACTTGCAGTGTTGTCTCTCATCAGTGCAAGTGTCAGTCACTGGACACTGTGTTGCCCAGAGCCCTCTGTCCTCATTTCTTCATGGCGGGATGCATGTTGTTCTTTCATGATAATTTGCTCTCGCCTGCCTTCCCAGCGTGCCTGGCCCTGACAGGTCTGCCCCGTTTATGGCATACACCATATGGTCAGCCCCTGACTCCTCCCATTATTTCCTCTGCAATTCCATCTCACTGACCCTTAATGCTACATTTCCATCACTGAAGGCATTTTCCCATCTAGCCTTGAACTATCAGTTTTGACTAGTGTATCCATGTGGACTCAGCAATCATTAGTGTCCTACTTCCATAAACTGACCTTGATGGTAATTTGTAGCTGATGTCACACGATTTCTCAGATAAACAGACTGCGTTCCTTCTATAGCAATAAATTATATGTAATTAATATTAAACGATACAGCCACTTTTAACCATATATCAATGTAAACAGACATGCAAACAGACATCTCCCAAATATACAATAAATTATTATTATATAGGATTTATATACACTCAACAGTTTACACAGCACTTTACAATGTAGAGGGGGGACAGTACAATTATAATACAGTTCAATACAGAAGGAATAGAAGGGTATATATATATATATATGTTCTCTCTGGATGTTCTGCTTTCCTCTCGCAGACGATTAATACGATTAATATTTGTTGGTTAATCCGTTTATCAACGCTCCTCTGATGTGTGTATGTTTCTTTATGACTTTTACCTGACTTTTTATTTTAGGGAAATTGATTGTAAGCATATGCACGGACTGATGTGGAGTCTTTGTACTGCATACTATGTCATTTTTTTAGTGCTATATCAATTAAAATAATAAATATTTGTAGACACAGTATATTTATAGACAAATTTTTTTCATTTAAAAAATAAAATGTAAATGTGATTAACCTGTTCCACACTAATATGCAGTCTTTGAGCAGGTGGGCTCATTTGTCAACCGCCTAACTGGTAATTTACGCCATTACTTTGACATTAAATATCAAGGTTATGGCTCCAGCTATTTTATTTTTCCTGTGGTGGCCGGCCTTCAGATAAAAGGGATCCCAGCGGCAAATTCGCTTCGCTTTCCAGTAGTTCCCCGGCTTACATTACCGATTGGTGAGCCTGGAAACCATCCAGTGTTGGCAGTGTTTTCCTATAGAGATGAACAATGGCAAGATGGCCACCGCTCATCTCTATGCCCTTGGAGAACCAGAGTAACGTCATGACATCACTTCCGATTCTCAGGCCACGTAAACGTGTTTTTTTTTTCCTTAAAAGCAAAAGATAAAAAAATGTAACTTTTGCTTTTACGAGTAGAAGAAATATTTGGGGTCTTTTCATCTCTAGGGTCTCTGCTAAAAAAAAATATATATATTTTTTTTTGGACTTTTGGGGTTCTAAGTAATTTTGTAGCAAAAAATACAGATTTTTACTTTTAAACAACACATTTTAGAAAAAGGGCTGGGTCCTTAAGTGGTTAATGCCAAGCGGTTGCATTTAGGCATCCCTGCGGAATTGTTTTCTGTGCTGAAAGCGCGTTCACTGTATGCTACCACCACAGTAACTAAGATGTCACTGAAAGCTCCTGATGCATATTTGCAATTGTGGGCTTCCAATCATGTGACCACTGTGACAGCCAAACACAGAAGACACAAGATCAGAATACCTGCCTCCTGGCACTTAGATTCTCTTAAAGAGTCAGAGTGGTGGTAGGGGCAATGGAATGACACTAAACTTTGGTTAAAATTAATAGATTATATTCATGTATATATACTTTTTTTTGTTATATAAAGTCCCTTCTAATGGTTCAAGCATCAAACTCCCCAAATTTCTTCTTTTTGGAAAGAAGACAGTCTGAGGCAACTGGTAAGAAGCATGGAAAGTTTTTATATAACTGGTCTAGTGGTGATCAGGGTTACTGACTGGTGACGGAATGTTAAAAAAAGTAATAATGTTTAATAAAATTTTTACTGTCTCTGGGTGGGGACCAAGCCTGATTTAAGCCAGCCAGGCCTGTAGTCTCATGCTTGTGATAGCGTTTGTAACACATGCTCCAAGCTTATTGTGCTTTCTATATATGAGAGAGAGGGGACATGGAGAGAGGGGGGGACATGGAGAGAGGAGGGGACATGGAGAGAGAGGGGGACATGGAGAGAGAGAGAGAGAGAGAGAGGGGGGGCATGGAGAGAGAGAGAGGGGGGACATGGAGAGAGAGAGAGGGGGGACATGGAGAGAGAGAGGGGGAGGACATGGAGAGAGAGAGAGGGGGAGAACATGGAGAGAGAAAGAGAGGGGGGCATGGAGAGAGAGAGAGAGAGAGAGGGGGGGCATGGAGAGAGAGGTGAGGGGACAGAGAGAGAGAGGTGAGGGGACAGAGAGAGAGGGGGACATGGAGAGAGAGAGAGGGGGACATGGAGAGAGAGAGAGGGGGACATGGAGAGAGAGAGGGGGGACATGGAGAGAGAGAGAGAGAGGGGGGCATGGAGAGAGAGAGGGGGGCATGGAGAGAGAGAGAGGGGGACATGGAGAGAGAGAGAGGGGGACATAGAGAGAGAGAGAGGGGGAGACATGGAGAGAGAGAGGGGAGACATGGAGAGAGAGAGAGGGGGACGAGACATGGAGAGAAAGGGAGACATGGAGAGAGAGGGGGAGACCTGGAGAGAGAGGGGGAGACCTGGAGAGAGAGGGGGAACATGGAGAGAGAGAGGGGGAGACATGGAGAGAGAGAGGGGGACATGTAGAGAGAGAGGGAGACATGGAGAGAGAGAGGGAGACATGGAGAGAGAGAGAGGGGGACATGGAGCGAGAGGGGGACATGGAGAGAGAGAGGTGAGGGGGCAGAGAGAGGGGTCCGGTCTGGGCTACTTGTTTAATCTTCCCACTCCCTCTTGCTCTTCATCGAGGTAATGCACAGGCAGGGAGAGAGGGGCGGGAAGCAATGTGTGTCTCAAGCTGGCTGCACCGAGCAGTCACCCACACACTGGCACCAGGGATGCATCCATTATTTTGACAGGCTGTCTGTCACTGAAACCGACCGGCCCACTGAGCCATCGGCCCACCGGGAATCTCAGAGGTCCAGCTTAGTGAAGATAATGACTCCCTTAAGAACATCAAACAATTATAGATTTTATGGTTATCTTATTTAACCCTCGATAGTCTATGCATGGTCAAAGACCCCAATCTTTCTTTTCAACAAAGAAAAAACCTGCCCCTACTGGAAAAGAAAAGGGTTTGATAAAACCGCTCCCAAGTTGTCCTTGACGTATTCCTCGATGGGATTTTGTTCGGGCAGTGACAGATTAATCAGATTAATCGCACAGTCAAGGAATGATGTGCAGGTAAAACCTCTGCCTTTTGCTTGGAAAATACATCTGCAAATCCATGGTATTCACAAGGCAAGGTAGCAGGAATGGCCACAGAAGCCAACAGACAACCAGAAAGTCTTTTGGGTCGAGACAAACAGTTCAGATAACAGGAAGGCCCCCAAGAGGTTAATTTTAACAACCAAACACTGCGCTATTCTTACCAAAGAATAAAATAAAAAACACAAGAGAGCTGCTAACACATCACTGGGGTATCGAGTGTGAAGTAAACAATGCTATATAAAAGTGTAGCGCTTCTCAAAACTTTAAACACCAAACATAATTATGCCTTCACTACATAAGCATAATACATGCAAACTTATACCAATACATTCAGTGAAAAATTCCACTATAAAAAAGTGCAAAAAACATGTAAAATCTTACATAAGTATTGACTACTATATAAACATATATTAGCGATTATAAAGTGAGAAAAAAAGGAAAAATCAAGAAAACAAAACAAAAGGAGAAAAAAAGGAGTCCCAATACAACGATATAGAGTCCTTTGTGTATAATATCCTTCAGAGGTCCACAAGTGTGCAGGAAATATATTACACCTCCTTCATAAAAGACTCGTGCATTAACCACGTGGTATTCCCGTCACCAAGCGAATTGAATGCTTACCGGAATTATTGGATCCTCACAAATTTACATTTGGGGGATCATACAGACTTTTGCAAACATATGCAGATACTTTCAGCAGCCAGTTATCCAGGGGGACCTTGAATATAACTGATCCCTTCATATGTTGAGAGGTATTTTAACTCTAGCCAGATATATCCATAGGTATGATTAAAAACATATAAAGAAAAAAAAGGGACCAAAAATAGTATAATTCCGTTTTTTATAAAAAGATAAAAAGTAAAAGTACAAAACTCACATGTGTACGGTAGTATAAGCGCTTATCAAGATAAAATACGATTGCAGTAGAGTCCCAAGAGGTTAGTTCTCCATTTACCCAATCAAAAGAAGGGTTGTGTTGTTGTAACCATGGGTAACCAAGGATAACAGCCAGAAGTGGAGAATCAATAAGAGACAGGATAATTTCCTCTTTGTGGAGTGCGCCTACCTGAAGGGTGATTGTTGTAGTCTCAAACTTTACAAGGTAATCTCCCAACTGTTGTTCATTCGGGATGGTGATACTGAGGGGTCTAGACTTGGGAACAAATGGGATGTTATTTTTGTTAGCAAAAGTTTAATCCAGGAATATGCCAGCGGCTCCAGAATCCACAAAAGCCTCACAAGAGACACGTTTAGAGGCTAATGGAAGACTGCGGATACAGTAATCTTGGTCTTGGAGGAAGTACTTGTAAGGTCTAACCCAGTTCCTCCAACACTGTTTAGACCCTGCCTTTTACTGTACAGAAAGGGCAGACAGATAACAAATGTCCTTTAAGTCCACAGGACAAACAGAAGCCCAATGCACACCTCCTTTGTTTCTCTAATTCTATTAGGTGAAGACGGCTGACTCCCATGGGTTCCACAGGTGTCTTAGACTCAACTCAATTTTCAGTTTCAGGCTGAGGTGGTGCTTGGAATTTAGGGGCCAGGGGACAGTAAACTGGCCTCGGAAGCTTCTCCTGGCCCCTTCATGATACCGGACCTCCAGATGAACACACAGCTCTATGAATTTTTCAAGGTCTTCTAGGGAATCCTTATAGACCAATTCGCCCTTAATGCGATCTGTAAGAAAATGTAAGTAAGACCTGTACAGAAAGACCTGTACAGAAAGTTGCACATATTGCCCTTGAGTCCCAATTAGTCTCAGCAACCAGGGTACGGAACTCAATAGCATACTGTGCCACAGTCCTGGTACCTTGCTGTATGTCAAAAAGTGAGCACTCAGCTGCAGAAGCTCTATCTGGCTTGCCAAATATGGTCTGAAGAGAAGCCAGAAATCTATCAGCATCTTGCAGCACAGGATCATTGTGTTCCAGGTATGAAGAGCTAGGGCTTTCCCCTTTAACAATGAATTACAAAAGTCACTTTGGCAGAAGAAGTGCTGGAATTCCCAGGGTTGTTGTGGAAATGCAAACTTCAAACATTCAAAAAACCTCTGCAGTCCTCAGTATCACCACCAAATTTTTCAGGCAAGAGAAGTTTGGGTGGCACAGAAGAGGAGGGTTGGATTGGAGCAGGAGTAGAAGCTAGAGTCTGGATGGGTGTAGAGAAACCAGGAAAACAAGACTTAAGCATAGCACAAAGTTCATCTAGCTTAGCGTCCAGAGAAGAAAGATGCTGTTCATGAGCTCCAATTAATTGTCTGTGATGCAAAATCGCCTTAACAATCTCAGCAGGGTCCACTGCCAGTGTGGCCCATTTGTAATGTAAGGTACTTGTGGTAGGTAATGTCCGGAGTGGAGCTTGTTTTCTGAGGATTCAGGCAAAAACATAGGTAGGTCAGGTCGGCAACAGATCAGGCAAAGCCAGAAAGTGGTCAGGCAAGCAGAGGTCATATACGAGCTGGCGGTGAAGTACAAAGTCAGCAGGCTATAAAGTGATCAATAATTCAGGCAGAAGTTCATACATGGTAATCAGAATCACAGAGTTATCAATACACCCAGGGAGCTAGTGCACACAAACAGGCACTGAGTAACAGGATGTGCTTCTATTTATGGGCTGCTTGATTGTACATTAACCGCAGCTGGCAGCAGGTGGGGCTAGTGAGTCCAAGGTAATGCATCAAGCTGGGAGAACATTTCAACAACTCCCCTCTCTATGCTACGCAGTATGTGACAACTGTTCCCTGCCTTCTGACAATCAATGCTTTAGCAAGCTGTACAAGAAAGAGGGCTACGGATAAACAGATACACCTTACCTTACGTAGGAGGATTTGTTTCATCTTTGTGTATTACCTGGGGCCAGTCACTGCACTTTAAATATGTAAGGGTTTACAACCACTTTAAAGTGGTAGTAAATGTTTTGTTTTTTATTTATACCTACAGGTAAGCCTTTAAAAAGGCTTACCTGTAGATACAGTAATTATCTCCTAATTGTGCACTGTTTAGGAGATATTTACTTTAGCTGCACCGGTGCTGTCAGCGGCCTACACGCACTGCACTCTCAATGGACAGTGTGTCATCCATAGAAAAAGTCGTTGTGCAGCCGTAACTCTGTGACTGCCCATGAACCCAGAAGGAAGACTGGGGGAAGAAGGAAGCCCTGTCAGCGGATGAGAGCAATTTCCGGTAAGTCTATTTTCCGGTAAGTTTTTCATAATGTGCTAGTATGCAATGCATACTAGCACATTGTGACATTCATTTGCAGGGAGATTTGTTTGTTTTTGTGGGTTACTACCACTTTAATACAGTTTGCATTTGTGAGAAAATGATTTTTTAGATCACTTTTCTCGAGAGCAAAGTACATGTAGTTTCCTTTCAAATACCACATCTCTGAAACCTTAGCTTGAGCTATATTGAGGGAGTCACTCTGGCCTAATCAAGTTTTCATAAGATTGGTTCAATTTACAGTGTTGTCTCTCATCAGTGCAAGTGTTAGTTATTGTACAGTGTGTTGCCTAGTCCTCTTTCCACTATGAGTTATTTCTATGACTCATTTACATGTGGGTATGATCTTCAGCTAGAGCTACTGAGCTTTGCAATCAATAAGCTTTTAGCAACAAGAGCTAATAAGAAGCTGGAAAACATTTGAAAGGAGTCTATAGCACCACCTGTTGGTTGAAATGATTATGCCCAACATTACTGTACAGTGTTTTATGACTCAAAAAAAGAAAAATTGTCTTCAAAAGTTCTTTTTTTTTTCTGGATATAAAATTCCTGCAAACCCAATATACAGTCCATTTATCGGCACCACTATATACCATGCAGCCACAGTGTAGTCCTATCTGTCCAGACAAGCAAACAGGAGGGGGGGGGGGGGGGTTGTAGTAATAACTCAGAAGAAGAAGAGACAAATGTAGACTTTAGTATCTTGGCTTGTCTCTTTATATTATATTCTGCCTCTAGATTTGGCTTGCTCATTTTCCACACCTTGCGGAATTTTGTACTTGTCAGTTTTACTTTATGTCTTGGAAAGGTGTGTACCTAGTGTCACTGAATTCTATTGACGTTCATTTCTTTCAGTTGTTCAAAAGCTATTTGTGTTCTGTTCACTCAGGCTCCTGCCAGGTCCCAGGAGCAAAAACGTATCAGGAGAGACTCAACAACCTTGACCTGTGTAGTTCAGACAGGAGAGGAGATGTGTTAGAGATTTAAACAAACGTAAATACTGGAGTTTATTTGGAAAAAAGTGAAAAGTCATCCTTTAAATTTGCACGGAAAACTAAAAATGTCATAGGAAGTTCTCTGTTTTTATGTCAATATGGGATGGAAAGATGCTTTTCAGCCAGGCAGTCAACAAAAAAATAATGACTGTAGAAAAATATAGTGCGGCACTGAATTAACAAAACATGCCTACCCACTGATAATTATGCTGTATAAAATAAAGTTCTGTGACTGCAAATATTGCCAATTCACTATTTGGTTTTCCATTACAGTTGAGAAAATCCATCTGCAGATCATAATATAAATCACTTGTAATATTTAAATCTTTGTTTTACCTCTAGCAATAATGGAATATGATTTCTGCCTATAGGAAATCTATGGTCATAGCATACACTTTAATTTCATAAAATCAGCATTGTAATAACAATACCAGCAACAGTTATTTTTGAAAATCCAAATAAGCTTACTTTAAAAGTCTCCATTCATGTTGTGAGTTCTGCCTGTCTGCTGGTCATATCGTTTGATAACTTCTCGGATTTCCTGCATGTTTTGCAGCTTCTTCTGTTTAGTTTCAATTTCTAAGGACTACATATGCCATGGTACCTTGCTGCCTTCAAGAAGTGATTATTTTACTGACTCCATCTCCTGAAACGCCTCCTCTCAGCTCCTCTGTAGTTCATAAGGGAGGCTCTGTGTATTTTGTGACACAGCAGGGGCATAGTGAATACCTGTCATGGAATTATTTATGTGAGGATATTTACAAAATAAGTTTAGAAACTTAAAAATCATTCAGATGTATAGAAGTAGGCTAGAAATAATTTAAATACAACGTTGAAATTTATTTATGATTTTACATTTTGACCAGTAATACTAGACCATAGAGGAAACTATAGTGTTCTGCGTTCAATTCCAATTTACCTTGAACAAATTGAAATGGATTTCAATAGCGTTTTTTTCGGGGGCGGGGGTTTGAAGCAAGATTAGAGCCTGAGGCTCTAATTGGCTTCAAAAAATGGTGGGCTCGGAACGCAGAGCACTCTCCTCCCGGCCATTCAGGAAGTGGGTCCTGAGACCTGATTGGCCAGGGAGTCTTAGGACGAGGAGAAGCAACGGCCTTGGTTTTTCCCTGGAGCAAGGAGCAGCACTGGCATCTGGCTCCTCAGGTCAGGCCACTGATCGCCAACCATCCATCCATCTCCTATGGGGGCCGTCCGTCTAATGCAGGGCAGGGGACTAATCGCCGATGTCCGTCTACCGTGGGGGGCACTGATCGCCACCGTCCGTCTTCCGCGGGGGGCACTGATCGCTGCTGTCCATCTCCTGTGTGGGGGGGGCAGGTTTGTTTGCCGCCCCACTAAAATATTAAACACCAGCCACCAATGATCATTAAATAAAATCCATTTAATACAAAGTGTATTTGGGATGCTGATTTTGCAGAGAAATCTCTGCTTTAAGAAGAGAACACATAAGTAGGTTTGTCATTCAGATTCTCCAATTTTAAATGTTGTATGGAGCTAAACAGAGAAAGGATATTAGGGCTGAAAGGATGAGTGACTATTCTCAAAAAAAAAATTGTCAAAATTGTATTTTTAGTCATTAGCATGTAGGAGGGTTGCCAACAGTGCAGGTATTCTGCATTAGCAAGGTAGTTGGTCTGCCCGGGTTAGGGAAAGGGTTAAGGTCCAGGACTTCAGCTCCCAGGATTTTGGGCTTGGGCCAGTCTTCCACTCTGTGTGATACACAAATAGGGGGAAGGTCTGGTTCAGGGGGCCAGCAGCTGTGGGAGCTCAAGAGCGAGAGTTGAGGAGAGAACATACCAAAACATGGAGCCCAGCAGCTCGAGAACCAGCATGTAATCCCATGAGATTCTGGGATTTCAGTGAACACTACCAGTTATTGGAGATCCCCTGTCATGGACTAACACCCGTAAAGCTATGCCTGGGCAGCTACCTCCATTAGTTAGTTTAGGGTCTGGACTATGTTGTGCCTGTTATTTGTTTACAAAGAGTTACAGTAAAGTTGTCAAGCTGTTTCAAGCTTGGACTGACGTCATTCAAAGGGGTGCATGATAGTTTCAGGTGTATGAAAGAACAGGGTCAGTAAAGCACAAGTGGGGTACGAAGCAAAGCCACTAATAAAGGGTTAATTTGGCAAGACAAGTTGGAGGAGAAATGCAGTTGCTATGGGTAACCAGTAACTAGAGAAAATTAAAAAGCAGCTGGTCATGAAGCATGGTATAAACAACATATTCAGTAGAACATGTAATAAAATGTCATGCATCCTATGTGTTTGTGTGGATTGGAAGGACTTACATTTACGTCCCCTGAAGGAGTTAATCTGACAAATACTGCATTTTCTACAGGGAAGAAAACCTTTCATAGAATAAAAAAAGGAGATTGTTTTGGTGGATCAACAATGTTAAGGGGCAATAATGTGCCCCAGGGATGTTGCTCCTTTAAATACTACCACAGGACAGTCTGGAATTACAAAACCAAGTACTCTATCTATGAGTGAAGAGATGGTTGCATATTGGTGACACCCAATGTAGCCTCGCTCTGCACAATTATATCTCACCAGCAGGGTCTAGAGGCAGTTAAGTTCTATTTTGCGGAACTCTTTGACAGACTGCGAGGTTCTCATGTTTTTACCAAATTGGATCTTATGCCCCATACACATGATCGGAAATTCCGCCAACAAAAGTCAGATGAGAGCGTGCGTATGCTCCATCAGACTTTTGCTGGCAGAATTTCGGCCAGCAAAAGATTGAGAGCATGTTCTCAATTTTTCGGTCAGAAAAAGTTCAGATCAGAAATTCCGATTGTCTGTACAAATTCCGACACGCAAAATTCCTACGCATGCTCGGAAACAATTCGACGCATGCTCAGAAGCATTGAACTTCATTTTCTTGGCTCATCGTATTGGTATATGTCACCACGTTCTCGACGGTCGAAAGTTTAGAGAACTTTTGTGTGACTGGGTGTATGCAAGACAGCTTGAGCGGAATCCCGTCAGAATTCCATCGGAAAAACCATCAGAGCTTTTTCCGACCAAAATTCTGATCATTTGTACGTGGCATTAGTGGCATTAGAACTACAATTTAATAAGAAGCCAAGAAGGAGACAAGTGGAAGACCGCCTTTAACACCAGGGACGGACATTATGAATCTTTTGTGATGCCCTTTGGCTTATGCAATGCCCCAGCTGTCTTCCAAAATTTGGTTAATGAGATCTTCCGCAACCTTCTGTATGTCTGTGTTATTGTATATCTGGAAGATATTTTTATTTTCTCACCAGACTTACTTACCCATTGTCTCCATGGGAAAGCTGTGCTTCAGCATCTAAGGGACAATTGTCTATATGAAAAATTGGAGAAATGTCTATTTGAACAAACACAAGTTCCATTTCTGGGCTACATAATCTCATCACAGGGCCTCCTCATGGACCCAGCCAAACTTCGGGCCATCTCTAAGTGTCCCCAGCCCTCGGGTCTTAAAGCCACCCAATGCTTTTTGGGCTTCACCAATTATTATTGCCAATTAATTCGTAACTACTCCACCTTGGTGGCCCCTATTACATCTCTCACCCTCAATGCCTGGCTCTGGTCCCCTGAAGCCATTGATGCTTTCCACAAACTCAAGGCAGCCTTCCTCTCCGCTCCGATTCTCCTACATCCAGACATTATGAAACCCTTTTCTATGGAGGTTGATGCTTCTTCAGGAGGAGTTGATGCCGTCTTACTCCAAGTTCAGAAGGGCAAGTCTCAGCCTTGCGCATACTTTTCTCCCCATTGTATTACCATCTATACAGATCATAATAATCTGCAGTATTTACAATCCGCAAAATGCATGAACCCACAGCAAGCTCGCTGGCCCCTCTTTTTTTCCTGCTTCAACTTCAACATTATCTTTCATCCAGGTGCAAAAACCTTCGAGCAGATGCCTTGTCCTGGTCGTTTGATGTCAACGATTCTGAGAATCACCTAGATCCTGGTCCCATCATCCCTCCTCATTGTATTCTAGCCACTACTCAGCTCTGGTCTATGCAGCCTCCTCCAGGTAAAACTTTTGTAGTTCCCGCAGTTCGTCTCAAACTCCTTGCGTGGCAAGTTACTTGTGATCTTCTTCAGTGTCACTACTCTTCATAAGGATGTCAAAGAGTACATAGTTACATAGTTAGCCAGGTTGAAACAAGTCCATCCAGTTCAACCATAAAATAAATAAATAAAATTAAAAATATCGTACAATCCAATATACCCAATTCTATACCCACAGTTTAACCAGAGGAAGGCAAAAAACCCCAACAGAGCATGCTCCAATTTGCCACAGCAGGGGAAAAAATTCCTTCCTGATCCCCCCGAGAGGCAATCAGATTTTCCCTGGATGAACTTTACCTATAAATGTTAGTACCCAGTTATATTATGTACATTCAGGAAAGTATCCAGGCCTTTCTTAAAGCAATCTACTGAGCTAGCCAAAACCACCTCTGGTGGGAGTCTATTCCATATTTTCACAGCTCTTACTGTGAAGAAACCTTTCCATATTTGGAGATGAAATCTCTTTTCCTCTAGACGTAAAGAGTGCCCCCATGTCCTCTGTGTTGATTGTAAAGTGAATAACTCAACACCAAGTTCACTATATGGACCCCTTATATATTTGAATATGTTGATCCTCTTCTCAAGAGTGAATAAATTCAGTTCCTCTAATCTTTCCTCATAGCTGAGCTCCTCCATGCCTCTTATCAGTTTTGTTGCCCTTCTCTGCACTTTCTCCATTTCCTTGATATCCTTTTTGAGAGCTAGTGCCCAAAACTGAACTGCATATTCCAGATGAGGTCTTACTAATGATTTGATCAGGGGCAAAATAATATCTCTCTCTCTGGAGTCCATACCTCTCTTAATACAAGAAAGGACTTGGCTCAATTTGGAAACCGCAGCTAGGCATTGCATGCTATTATTGAGCTTATGATATACCAAATACCCCAGTTCCTTCTCCACTATGGATTCCCCCAGTTGTACTCCCCCTAGTATGTATGATGCATGCATATTCTTAGCCCCCAGGTGCATAACTTTACATTTATCAACATTAAACCTCATCTGCCATATAGTCGCCCAATTAGACAGTGCATTGATTTTGGCTTGTAAATTGGAGACATCCTCTAAGGATGTTATTCTACTGCATAGCTTGGTGTCATCTGCAAAGACAGAAATGTTACTTTTGATCCCAGACCCAATATCATTTATAAAGATATTAAAAGGTAAGGGTCCCGGCACTGAACCTTGGGTACACCACTGATAACCTTAGACCAGTCAGAGTAAGAATCATTAACCACCACTCTCTGAATTTGGTCTTTTAGACAGTTTTCTATCCATTTACAAACTGATATTTCCAAGCCTGTAGACTTTACCTTACACATGAGCCATGTGTGCGGGACTGTATTGAATGCTTTTGCAAAATACAAGTATATTACGTCCACCGCCACACCTCTTTCCAAGGTTTTTCTTAACTATTCATAAAAAGAAATCGGGTTTGTCTGACAACTTCTGTCTTTCATGAATCCATGCTATCTGTTGCTTAAAATGTTTTTTTCCCCAGCAAAAACTCGTCTATGTGGTCTTTTATTAAACGCTCCAGTTTCTTCCCAACTATAGAAGTTAAACTAATAGGTCTATAGTTACTTGGTAAAGACTTTGTTCCCTTTTTAAATATAAGCACCACCTTCGCCCTGCGGCAATCCAGTGGTACTATTCCCGTCATTAATGAGTCCCTAAAAATTAGATACAATGGCTTTTAAATTACAGAGCTCAGTTCTTTTAGGATCCGTTGGTGGATGCCATCGGGTCCAGGAGCTTCATCCACCTTTATTCTGTCTAAATATTTCTGGACCATATCACTTTTGAGCCATTGTGGATCATTCAGGGCTGTGTCAATACCACCCCCATTATGGATATGAGCTCCCCCATGCTCTTTTCTATACACAGATCTGAAGAAAGTATTTAATAAATTAGCCTTCTCTTTGTCCCCAGTCACCCACTGTAGATTATTTTGTAAAGGGCCTACATGCTCAGATCAGACCTTTTTACTATTAATATATTTGAAGAATTTTTTGGGGTTTGTCCTACTATCTTTTGCATTCTGTCTTTTGTTTTGAATTTTTGCATCCTTGATCTCCTTTTTACATATTCTGTTAAATTCTTTGAAACATTTAAACAACACTAATGTTTCTTCATTTTTATATTTCTTAATAGCTCTTTTCTTATTGTTTATAGCTTTTTAAACTTTGTCCGTGGGCCACATAGGTTTTGTTTTTTGCCTCTTAAACGTATTGCCCATGGGAATATACTTTGCAGTGAGGTCCCAAACAGTCTTTTTGAAGAATTCCCATTTCTGTTCTGTGTTTATCGATACCAATATTCCCTTCCAGTCTAAATCCTGGAGAGCAGCCCTCATCCTTGGTAAATTTTCTCTCTTGAAGTTAAGTGTTTTTATCTTTCCCGTATGTATTTCTTGCTTACTTCAAATGAAACCATGTTATGATCACTGTTACCCAGGTGTTCCTTTATCTGAACATTAGTAATAAGCTCTGCTTGGTTTGATATTACCAGGTCCAACAGAGCTTGATTCCTAGTTGGGGCCTCAATGAACTGGACCATAAAATTGTCCTGTAATAGGTTTATACATTTTTGCCCTTTAACTGTCCCAGCACTGCCATTACTCCTGTCAATTTCTGGGTAGTTAAAACCCCCCATTATTATCCCCGTCCCAGCCCTTGCAGCCTTTTCCATCTGTGCAAGGACCTGAGTCTCCACCTCCTCGTTAACATTGGGTGGTCTATAACAAACTCCAATGATTAACTTTGATGCAGTTCCAACCATAGTGCTTCAGACTCATCACACTCTCCATCAACCAGGTCCTCTTTTACACTGCTTTGAGCTCACTTCTAACATAGAGACAGACCCCGTCACCTTTCCTTTTTATCCTGTCTCTCCGAAAGAGTGTATAGCCAAATACAAATATCCCAGTCATGTGAGGATTGAAGCCAACTTTCAGCAATACCGATTACATCATAGCTCTCCTCATGCACCAGGGCTTCCAACTCACCTGTGCAAGCTTGTACGGTTTGTGTACTATCCAAGTCTTCCACGTCCACCCCAGCTGGGTCGCTTCTGCCCTTTCCAGTTCCGATATACCTTGGCATTGTATTTCCATGGACTTTATCTCGGATCTGCCCCCCTCAACAGATTATACTGTTATCTGGGTAGTGGTAGATCGGTTCTCCAAAATGTGTCACTTGATTCCTCTCCCAGGCCTACCTTTTGCTCCCAGTCTTGCCACAATTTTCATTAAGGAGATCTTTGGTCTTCATGGGATGCCTTCACATACCGTCTCTGACAGAGGAGTTAAATTTACTGCTTAGTTTTGAAGAGTCTGGGCCAGCTCCTTTGGGATTAAATTGGATTTTTCATCTGCCTTTCATCCCCAGTCCAATGGGCAAACGGAACAGGTCTATCAAAATGTAGAATGTTCTCTCCGTGCCTTTATCTCAGCCCACCAAGATGACTGGGTGGACCTTTTGCCCTGGGCAAAGTTTGCCTTAAACCATCACTCCAATGCCAGTTCTGGAAAATCTCCCTTCTTCACTGTTTATGGGCAGTATCCATATGTTCCCTTTCCTGTTCCCATTTCTCCTCTTGTACCAGCAGCAGCTGAAACCCAAAGGTCCTTCAACTCAATCTGGAAAGAGGTCTCTGAGAATCTTCTTCTAGCTGCTTCCAGGCATAAAATGGCAGCAGATCGTCATCGCTGTCCGGCTCCTAAGTTTCTGCCTGGCGATACAGTTTGACTCACTACCAGGCACATCCAACTCCGGGTGCCCTCAATGAAATTTCCCCCTCGCTTCATTGGTCCATTTCCTATTCTCCATCAGATCAATCCAGTTGCTTTCAAGCTCTGCCTGCCCTCTCATCTCAGGATACCCAACGCCTTCCATGTCTCCCTGCTCAGGCCACTGGTCCTCAATCGCTTCTCTCGCCCTTCTTCTCACCCCACTCCTGTGGCTGATACCATGGATCAGTATAAGATTAAAGAAATATTGGACTACAATACTCCAGAGGGAAGCTATTCTATCTGATTGATTGGAAGGGCTATGGTCCGGAGGAGAGGTCTTGGGTTCCTGCCACCGATGTCTCAGCCTCACGCTTGGTGGCCAGATTCCATCGGAAATTTCCCTCCAGGCCAGCCCCCAGATGTGCAGAGCTGATCTGTGTCTTACCTTTACTGCTGTAGGTCAGCTGGCACCTGTTGTTCCACTAGCTTGTGTTCAGCTCTGGCTGCACTCTGCAGCTATGGGTGTCACTGGCTTCACCTGTTGCTTAATATATCATTCCTACTACTACTACTACATTCCTGCTACTTCCGGTCCAGCCCCCCATGTGCGTCTCTATTTAAAATGCCCACCCTGACCTTGGCTCACTATCCGGCTCTCCTTTGCTTCATCCATCCATCCTTATCTGACAGTGTCTTCTGGTACTCCCTTAGCGAGCAGGGTGAACCCGAGGGCCATGACCTGGGGTCAGATTGCAGCTAAGCCCAAACCCTCATGAGGGGGTCCCTGGCAGAATACCGACTGGCCCTTAGACTCCACGCCCTGGGGGATCCGATGTCACCTGCTTGCCTGTGGGCTCACTGTAGTAGTACCGTGACATTGAGTCAATTTTATTGATTTTTCTTGTTATAACTATTTGTAATATACCTGCGGTGTTCACATGTATTTTCGCTTCCTTCCTGAATTTTGCTGATTGATAATAATTGTATTTGGCTAATATATGTTTCTGCCAGTAGATGGTGGTGTTCTATGCTCTAGAAGTGATTCCCTAGCTACCCTGTTTCTCTACTCCCCATTGACTGAATGAGCGGCCAGTAGTTATAATGGCGCGGGCACCTATCAGTTAATGTTGTCTATTGTCCAGCGACCAGTAGTCAAAATGGCACCGTGGGACTATATAAATGGCATGCGTGATGACACGATCGCCTGCCCAATCCCCAGACGACATTCTATTGTGATTAAATGTGTAGGATAAGGCCTACGACGGTGACATCATCACGCTATACCTCTCAGGTTGACAGACAAGTGAACCAGGAAGTTAAGTGAAGCTTGTAGGGACGCAGCGGTTCCAACTTAAAGACAAGCTATTTTGATGCTTTTATCCTGTAAGTGCAAACTTTTTTTACCATTAAACTCAAAGTTTTGAAGTATCAACTATGGGAGCATTTCTTTTGTCTTACATTTCCGAGTGGGATACCGGCCATCATTGAGGTTCCTGGGGAGACCTTTTTCCCTGTGCTTGGTGAGACCACTTTATAGTGGTCACGGAAAGATGGAAAGCAGGATTACTTACTCTCACCTGGGTGTGGAACAGGATCTACCTAATGTGGAGGAGTATCATTTTCCTTTTCCCCTCATCTACAGCTTTTTCACCTATAAGAAGCACGGATTTTGGCTTTGTTTTTCTCCTGTCCCTAAGGACTGTACATTTGGGACTCTGCATAATACAGGGTGAGAACCCTGCTGTTCTGGTAGACTATTGCAATTAATTCGTCTTCCACGACAACATATGAGAGGATGGAGAAGAACTTACCACACCAGGATGGGATCGCAGCTTGCCGTATCTACCTCCTGAATGCCTGATCCTAGCTTAATAAAAGGTCCCACCGATAATGATGAATAAACATGGAAAAGCTTCACCACTTAGTGGCCTTACAAATCTGTTTCCCAGTGGCACCAGGTTTCTCCACCCAAGAAGCTGCTAAGGCACTCGTTGAATGTGTATTGACGGAGGAGTAATCTGCATAACTTTATAGGATTCACAGATGACACTCGCCATCCAATGAGCAATAGATGATTTGGCATCTTGCCTGCCCTTGCTTTGGCCTGAAAATAGGTCACTGGTTTACAACTGCTGAGTACAGTACAAACTACTCTATCCAAGAAACCTTTGGATTTTAGGATCTGTTCTTCAGAAACCGAGATGCCATTTTTATGGTCACAGGAAATAAAATTGTATCATCTATGGCTTGCTTAAAGTTGAAGTAAATCCTATTTAAAAAAAAACTTTTGGTCCCCCCCGCAATGGAATGTCATAATGTGTGAGTATGCATCGCATACTTGCACAGTGTGAAATACTTACCTGTAAAATGAAGCCCTCCAGTGGCGCGATGTCACCGCTGATATAGCTTGCATCTTCACTCGGTCTTCCTTTTGGGTTCGCTGACTCTAGCCATTTGAATGGCCAAACCACAATGACGTCACTTCCGCACATGCGCATGGGAGTCATGACCGCAGCACAGCTCCCTCAATGGAAGTGCATTGCGCATGCGCTAGTGACGTCACCAACTGCTAATCATTGCAATATCTCTTAAACTGTGCACATTTAAGAGATATTCATTTTACCTACAGGTAAGCTTTATTATAAACGTACCTGTAGGTAAAAGTGGCATAATGGACTTTACTACAACGTTAAGTGTTGCTGCACCAAAACATGCAGCAGTCTCTTCATCCTTTTACATGTGGTTAAATACAGGGTCATTCTGACAGACAATGCTCTGACACCTCTGGGTAGTATCAGAAACATGCGGCTGTGCCCAGCCCCCTATTGACCCATCACCATGAAGGCCAGCCTCACAGCAAGCAGGAAGGGGCTTTGCCTGTCAGAATGACATGAGATTCAGCCATAACAGAGGTCTGAGGTCTGACAAGCTGCTACAAGCATGTGCAAGCACCTCCAGGGGAATGTTACATATACATATCTTACTTTTTTTAATTTTTTTAATTTACTCTTTTATTATAGTTTTTAAATATACATAATACAAATTATCAGACATTACATAGCACTTCTTCATTAAAATAACATATACCCCCTACCCTACCTCCCTCCAGTCTTGATCTGTTGTCCTCATCAACTATCTTCTTTAAGCAGATTCAATCATACCTTGCGAATATTTTTCTGACGTTTTAAATCTGTACCATCTTGCCAGATTACTGTATAATTTTCGAGCTGTCCCTGCTCCACACAACTTAGGTACTCCATATTGCCAATATGGTCCAGCCTCTGTAGCCACTCTTTAATACTTGGCTTCTTAGTACACAGAATTTTTTTTGGAATAAGACCTTTTGCTGCATTGAGCAGGTATGAGACCAATGTTTTTTCATATTGTTTCCCTGATTTAGTTGTTCTGTGGAACAGACAGTTCCAGGGATGTTGGGGGATCCTTATTGTCTCCGTATACTCCAATATACCTTGCCAGTATTCCTTTATCTCTGGACATTCCCACCATATGTGGAATGTTGTTCCTTGTTGTTTACAGTTCCTCCAGCAGAGTGGAAACTTAGTTGGCTGAATTTTATTGATTCTATCTGGTGTCAAATGCCAGTGTACCATACACTTGTAGTTTGCCTCTATCGAGGTTGTGTCCTATGCACAGCTGTGTATTCCGCCAATAATTTGTCTCTCATCTAGTTTTTTACCCATGTCCTGTTCCCAATTTCCTATAAAAGGTAGGGTTCCCTGTCCTTCTAGTTCTGATAGTATTTCATATATCTGAGATGTCTTAAGGGCTTTTTTGCATTACATAGCTTTTCTATTGGTGTTAACGCATTCTCCTCTCTGATTGGTTGGGGGATAGTGCTTATAAAAAACTGTGGAGTATCTACACGCTGCTCTCTCCCTTCCGTAGGATATCTCAAGGATTGTTCCTGACTATATACTACTTTTAAAGATATTTCCTAAAATAAGGCTCGGATTCTTTTGACTCGCCTGCCTGTATATTTTTCTGAATTTACCTATGGAACATGGAACCTATGGAACATCTTCTATGGAAGGATTGATCTTCTACTACCCTTCTTAATATATTTTATCATCAGTCACCCTGCCTTTTGGTTATGTTTAAACGAGTAATCTTGCTCTCTATTTATATAATATAATTCCTATATATCTGTTCGAGCTCCCTGAACATCCATTAATTTGATCGTATGCTCCCAACAGAAAGGAAATCAATTCATTAAGTCCCTGAAGAAGCGTTCATCTGACACGAAACATGTTGGGCATGGGATCCATACCAGCATTCCATCGATTTGGATGTACACTATGCTCCAATCTGTAACACTACTATGGCTAATTAGTCAAGGATTTGTATCATGTGATATTATTTATCGACTTGTTATGCTGATTATGGTCCTATTGAAGCACTCTTTCTAATGTGTGTTTTTAATGCAATTTTGTATTGTCTGTTTGTAACTATAAAATTATTAATTAAATAGTTGTCCTCCTCTCAGTGCCTATAAAGTCCATAAAGTCCCCCAATATTTCTTTTGTATTTAGCTATTCCGGACGTTGGCACTCCCTCTTATCTCTAATCATGCTGGGGTATCCACTATGACCACTTAGTATTTATTGATATCCCCCTTTCAATTCCTGTTTTCAGTGCTTATTAAGTGTTTTAATTGTAGAAACTCCCATTCATTTAAGTAAGACCACCCGTGGATCGATATTAAGTCCTCTTTTGTCATGATTTTACTGTAAGTTACAATATCCTTTAACTGTGCGTTACCCATTTGTTTTCCCATTTCTGTCCCGTTTCCTGGTGTGAAAAAATTTGTGCCCGTGAGTGGGATTAATGGTGAATTATACTTCAATTTTTCTTTACAGTTAAGTGTAGCCCATATTTTAAATACTGTTTTAGCTATCTCATGTGTATTTTTACTGTGTTCTATATTTCGGTGGAATCCAAATAATTTTTTTCAGCTGTACCATAAAGTGTATCTTCCATCATTACCCATCTTTTTTAATGTTTATGCTTGCCCATTCAACCAACCTTACTAGTATGATTGCCTTGTAATACCTTCCCATGTCTGGGAGTGACATCCCTCCTTTTGTCTTTTTCCTAGTCAGCAAGGTATTATTTACTCTAATCTTTTTTTTTGCCATATATATTTGGAGAGTATTGCTTTTTTTACTTTAAAGAAACTTGATGGAATTTCTATCAGGAGTATTTTTGGTAAAATCAATTTATTTTTCCTATCCAGGAGATTGACCTCGTTGCCATGTTTTTTATATGATTTTTAACTTCATTAAGTAATGGGATGAAATTGGCTTGGTATAACTTATCTATTTTAGATGTTATTTTAATTCCTAGGTATGTTATTTTATCTTTTTCCCAAGTAAAGGGGAATTCTTGTTTTAGTAATTTTTCTTCTTTTTTGTTTATTCCTAGGTTCAAAATGACGTTTTTTTAATGGGATTTATCTTGAAATTCGACAGTGCACCACATTTCTTCAGCTCTTTTATTAAATTGGGCAAGGACAGCCTTGGATTCGTCATATATTACATATCTTTCAATGCAATAATTCACAACGCACACATTCCTGAAAAGATGACTGTATTTATTAATAGGTGCTAAAGTGACCACCATAATGTCACCAGCACACCAGGATCTCCAAAAATGGGTCCAAAACGATTACATATCTGGCACTATTTGCCCCCCTTTCCAGTGACAAAGTATCTTTAAATTGTTTTGCCAATCATTGGAAGCTTCCTTAACCCTATTAATCATAATAATACTCAAAAATGTAAATAACGCTCACTATATCTGTATGTGAGAAGAGTACAATCAGCACATTACTGAACAAAACGTGCAAGGAAATAAAATTTGAGATGTGCTCTCAGAAGACTTTGTTATATTACAGGCTAGATAAAGTTGAATATTGGCAAATTACAGTCACATAGATTTAAATTGAATTGTATTGTCTTAAGCATTTGTATATTTCACTGAAAGAGATGGATTCAAGAATAACTATTATTGAGTCAATTTCTTAACCATCGTTAAATAAAAAATGTTTGTTTTTTTAAAATACTAAAATACACTAACAATATTTTTAGTTAAGCTGATTATATACATATTTAGACTTTAATAAAATGAGATTTGATTTAAATGCTATTTTCATTTTAAATTGACTAAAACATGTCAAACAACAAATTGTATGTTGTTGAATAAAGTTTCCAGTAATCACAAGCTGCTGTATTTTACTTCCCATTTTGGACTAAATGACATCCTTATACTGCACCCAGGGGAGGTGGCTCCATTAGAGCAATTGGCCAGTACCCCACCAGCCAAAATCACACCATTTTCCGTAAAGGGAATCAACAGGACATTATCGCTTGTGGTATTCAAAATGGGCAGTTTCTGCAAGGAATCATAGGGGGAGTGAAAGAATAAGTATGCAAGTGAAGAAAATGGAAGGGGTCCTATTGTCCATCCCAAAGGGAGGTAAGATATGTTTTTCAATAAAACTGAAATGTTACTGTTACTAAAAACAGTGACCTTCTCTCTGGTTCAGAAATGCCTTTTTGTATAGAAATCATTCATATAACAACTTGCATGCACAAAAAGAAAATGCAGTTGTACACAAATACATGCTCTGATACTATTTGAAGGGGCTTTTACAGTGTATTTCTACTTTTTCAGTCAGATTTGAGAAAACCATACAATATTTTTGTTCCTATTCAGACAGCATAACTAATATTTGTTTCCTAATTTCTTACCTTTTCGATGTTTTGAAGAGAATGTGTCATGGATGAATGCAAGCATTTCTCAACTAGCTCAGCATGATTTGTCCCAATAGCTGTGCTGGATATACAGTACTGGAAATTTCTTCAATGTAACACAAATGCCATATTCTCAACTCCCCCTCTTTCCTGGCCTGCCAGGCTACATGTTCAGAGAGGAGTACCGTATATACTCGAGTATAGGCCGACCCGAATATAAGCCGAGGCCCCCAATTTACCCCCAAAAAAACTGGCAAACTTATTGACTCGTGTATAAGCCGAGGGTGAGACATGCCTGTCCATCCCTGTGTGTGTGTCCGTCCCTGTGTGTCCGTCCATCCCTGTGTGTGTGTGTGTCCATCCATCCATCCCTCCCTGTGTGTGTGTGTGTCCATCCATCCATCCATCCCTGTGTGTGTGTGTGTCCATCCATCCATCCATCCCTGTGTGTGTGTGTCTCCATCCATCCATCCCTGTGTGTGTGTGTCTCCATCCATCCATCCATCCCTGTGTGTGTGTGTCTCCATCCATCCATCCATCCCTGTGTGTGTGTGTCTCCATCCATCCATCCCTGTGTGTGTGTGTCCGTGTGTGTGTGTGTGTGTGTGTGTGTGTGTCCGTGTGTGTGTGTGTGTGTGTGTGTGTGTGTGTGTGTGTGTGTGTCCAGCCTACCTGTGTCCCGAGCCTCCGTCCCGTGCCTTGCCTCCGTCCCGTGCCGTGCCTTGCCTCCTTGCCTCCGTCCCGTGCCGTGCCTTGCCTCCTTGCCTCCGTCCCGTGTCGTGTCGTGCCTTGCCTCCGTCCCGTCCCGTGCCGTGCCTTGCCTTGCCTCCGTCCCGTGCCTTGCCAGGATCGCCTCGGCGGCCATTCTAAAATTCAAAAGCCCCGCCTCCGCCTCCGCCTGTGATAGGCGGAACACTGAATTTCCCAGCAGCCTGTGTTCCGCCTATCACCGATATCGTCTCATCCTCGTACTACAGACGAGGATGAGACGATGTCCGTGATAGGCGGAACACAGGCTGCTGGGAAATTCAGTGTTCCGCCTATCACAGGCGGAGGCGGAGAAGGAGGCGCGGCTTTCAAATTGTAGTATGTCCGCCGTCTGTCTGCTCGATACGCTGATCGAGCAGTCAGACGGCGATGACTCGAGTATAAGCCGAGGGGGGCACTTTCAGCCTCAAAAAAGAGGCTGAAAATCTCGGCTTATACTCGAGTATATACGGTATGTTTTTATTTTTTGGAGGGGGGAATGTTTTTTTTTTTATATCTCCATGGGGTTCCCCCTTGAAATCTATACCAGACCTGGTAAAAGATTTAAGGTAGCCTCACGCTCATTTTTTTATATTTGTTTTTTTTTTTGCTTGAGGTCCCCCTTAACCACTTGCCGACAAGCCGCCATCATTATACCACGGCAAGTCAGCTCGTTCACGCAAATCGCCATAGCTGTGGTACACATGTACGTGCTACTCGGCGAGGGAGCCAATGCATATGGCCGCCGGCCGCGATATCCGCTGGCCACCTGTGCTCGCTCCACAGAAAGCCAGAATGTAAACAAACAGAGCCCCATTCTGACAGGGGAGTAGAGAGAGATTGTCTGTTCCTAGTGATCAGGAACAGCAATCTTTCTCCTCCTCCTGACAGTACACTACCCCCACAGTTAGAAAAAACCTCCCAGGGAACACATTTAACCCCTAGTGTTAATGCCTTCCCTGCCAGTATAATTATACAGTAATCTGCACATTTTTATAGTACTGATCACTGTGTAAATGTCAGTGGTCCCAAAAAAGTGTCAAAAGTGTCCGATTTGTCTGTCGCAATGTCGCAGTCCCGCTAAAAATCGCTGCCATTACTAGTAAAAAAAATACCATAAATCTATCCCCTATTTGTAGACACAATAACTTTTACGCAAGCCAATCAATATACACTTATTGCGATTTTCTTTACCAAAAATATGTGAAAGAATACATATAACTGATGAAGAAATTTGTTTTTGTTTTTTTTTTCATTTTTGGATATTTATTATATCAAAAAGTAAATAATATTGTTTTTTTTTTTATTATTATTATTGTCGGTCTTTTTTTGTTTATAGCACAAAAAAAAACAAAAAAAAAACACAGAGGTGATCAAATACCACCAAAAGAAAGCTCTATTTGTGGGAAAAAAGGATGCTAATTTTGTTTGGGTACAGTGTCGCACGATCACACAATTGTCAGTTAATGGTCTGGTCATTAAGGGGGAAAATATTCCGGTCCTTAAATGGTTAAATTTCAAACCAGACCACTTGCTGTCCTGTCACTATATAAAAATGGTTGGATAGGTGTCTCCTGAGGGAGAGAGGGTGTTTTAAAATGTCCTCAGTCTTTCGTCATTCATGTGTAATCACTAGCCACAGCAGTACAATATCACCACACCAGTGTGGCCAGTCACAGTGTCCATGATCACGATCACACCAGTCACAGTGAAACAATGTCCCCGATCACCAAAACTCCAGACCAGTGCAGCCAGCAGCAGTGTTACTGATAACCGTCATACCAATCCCAGTGTCCCATGACCACTGAAAAGCAACCACTGCCACACCAGACCTGCGTAATTCAGCAACAGTGCTCCTGACTGCCACTACACCAGTCCTTGTGTCACCAAACCCATGTAAGGCAGCATGTCTTACATGGCTTACTGCATCAGGCTGGGATATTTGGTACTGATGTCTCACTGCTGAGAGATACCGGGTCGCCAGTGGCAATCCATGTGAGTTTTTACCTGTGTTTTACACTGTTTTAACTTAGATATTACTTGAATTAAACATACTACACTATGGAAATTCCATCTGGGCTCCTGGTGACCTTTATTTATCCTTAGTGGGAGGCCACTTAAAGGTACCAGCGGAGATGCAACGCTGCCACACTTTCAGAAGGATTTTCATTTATGTTGAAAGGCACACATGCTCTTGTCACGGCAGCCATTATCTCTGGTGAGTTTGCTTAAAGGTGGGGGATAGTTATCTAGACAGGTTTTGAATGTATTGACCAGAGTGGTTACATCAGATCTTCTTATTCTTTCCATATTCACATACAGATTTATTTCGACATTGTGGGAACTTATTTTTGGATTTTACATTTTTATGCAAAAATTTTTTAATTGTCACTTAAATATTTGTTGGCGCTGTACTTGATAGATAAGCCAGCAATAGTGTTCCTAATTACTACCACACCAACGCCAGTGTCAACACAGCCAGTGCAGTAGGCAACAGTGTCCCTGATTACCACCACACCAGCCCAGTGTGAGCCAGCAACAGTGTTCCTGATCGCTGCCACACCAGTGTAGCTAGAAAAAGTCTTCCTGACTGCCGCCACATCAGACCAATGCCACCAGCAACAGTGTTCCTGAATGCTGCAATACCAGTTCCAGTGTCACAAGATCATTTGATTAACAACAGTGTTCCTGATCACTGACACACCAGTCCCAGGGTTACCAAGCTAGTTCCAGTGCACCGATCAGTGCAGCCAGCAACATTGTTCCTGATCACTAGCCACACCAGTGCCAGTGTCACCAGAGCTCATACAGCAATCAACAGTGAACATGATCACCTCCAAATCAGTACAGTGCAGAGGCGGCTCTCTAATTAGGCAACTAAGGTGGCTGCCTAAGGCCTCGCACTCTCAGGGGCCTCGCGGCCGCCCAATATGCGAGTGGGAGTTGCAGGGAATGTCCCCCGGTCAGTGTCCCTGACTTGCTTCCGGGGCCGCGACTCGTTTTTCCCACCCAGGGGCGGACTGTCCCTGACCACTTCCCAAGGTCAGAAGATCAGTGGGTGGAGCCATGTACTCCTCACCCCCGGCTCCTCCCTCCTGCCGTGCACCGCGGATCTCTGCCTCCGGCTATGTGCAGAGCTTGGATAATACTTGCAGCAGTAGCTGAGCAGCTCCCCCGGCTCCGCGATCTCCTCTGCAGGGTGGACGATCTGAAATGGAGGAGGACCTGTTGTCAGAGCCCGGCGATCATCCAGGAGCCAGTCTGCAACTAACAACCTCAAAGGTACAGTCCTGCCCATGCCCGACACTGACACATCCCTACCCGTGACATCACCTCCTGACTGAGGGCCCCCCCCCCCCCCCGGAGAATTACCGCTGCCTTCCGCCCCTGGGACCTCACACACACTGCTCTGAGTGATGATATGCATGCAGTCCGGCATATGATGCCACCTACTGACCACATGCTATTATCATTATCCTCCTCATCCCACGGTTCCTGGCATCCTACCTCCTGTAATACTTCCCACTGTCAGCTTCCTACCAATTTGCCCTGTCTTCATCTCCATCCTTATCCTAATCCCCCTGTTCTAATCCCATCACCCTACCATCATCTCTGCTGTACCCCACTGCCAACTGACTACCACCTCACCCCCTGTCATCAACATCTCCCACCCCCCCTCTGACATCCTACCACCCTGCCTCCTGTCATTATCATCGCCATGTACCCCACCTCTAGCATCCACCACCCTGCCCCTGTTATCCTTATCTTCATCCCCCCTGTACCCCACTGTCAGCGGCCTACCACCCCACATCATCATCATCCCCTCCCTATACCCCACTGTCAGCTGCCTACACCCCATGTCATCATCATCCCCCTGTACCCCACTGTCAGCTGCCTACCACCCCACATCATCACCATCCCCTCCCTGTACCCCACTGTCGCCTGCCTACCACCCCACGTCATCATCATCATCCCCCCCTGTACCCCACTGTCAGCTGCCTACCACCCCACATCATCATCTCCCCCTGTACCCCACCTTTAGCTGCCTACCATCCCACATCATCATCACCCCTCTCCCCTGAACCCCACTGTCAGCTGCCTACCACCCCACATCATCATCATCCCCTCCCTGTACCCCACTGTCAGCTGCCTACCACCCCACATCAGCATCATCCCCCCTGAACCCCACTGTCAGCTGCCTATCACCCCACATCATCATCTCCCCCCTGTGCCCAATGTCAGCTGCCTACCACCCCACATCATCATATACCCCCTGTACCCCACTGTCAGCTGCCTACCACCCCACATCATCACCCCCCTGTACCCCACTGCCGACATCCCACTCATCAACATCCCCATCATCCCTCTGTATTCCACCTCTGGCATGCCACCACCCCATCACCTGTCACATTCTTGTCTTAATCCCTCCTGGTACCCCACTGTCAGCTGCCTACCACCCCATGTAATCATCATCATCCCCCCCTGTACCCCACTGTAAGCTGCCTACCACTCCACGTCATCATCATCCCCCCCTGTACCCCACTGTCAGCTGCCTACCACCCCACATCATCATCATCCCCCCTGCACCCTTATTGTCAGCTGTCTACCACCCCACGTCATCATCACCCCTTCCCCCTGAACCCCACTGTCAGCTGCCTACCACCCCACATCATCATCTCCCCCCTGTACCCCACTGTCAGTTGCCCACAACCCCACATCATCACCCCCCCTGTACCCCACTGCCGACATACCACTCATCAACATCCCCATCATCCCTCTGTATTCCACCTCTGGCATGCCCATACCCCATCACCTGTCATCATTCTCATCTTAATCCCTCCTGGTACCCCACTGTCAGCTGCCTACCACCCCACGTAATCATCATCATCCCCCCCTGTACCCCACTGTAAGCTGCCTACCACCCCACATCATCATCATCCCCCCTGTACCCCACTGTCAGCTGCCTACCACCCCATGTCATCATCACCCCTCCCCCCTGAACACCACTGTCAGCTGCCTACCACCCCACATCATCATCATCTCCCCCCTGTACCCCACTGTCAGCTGCCTACCACCCCACGTCATCATCATCCCCTCCCTGTACCCCACTGTCAGCTGCCTACCACCCCACATCATCATCTCCCCCCTGTACCCCACTGTCAGCTGTCTACCACCCCATATCATCGTATCCCCCTGTACCCCACTGTCAGCTGCCTACCACCCCACATCATCATCATCACCCCCCTTTACCCCACTGTCAGCTGCCTACCATCCCACATCATCATCACCCCCCCTGTACCCCACTGCCGACATCCCACTCATTAACATCACCATCATCCCTCTGTATTCCACCTCTGGCATGGCACCACCCCATCACCTGTCATCATTCTCATCATAATGCCTCCTGGTACCCCACTGTCAGCTGCCTACCACCCCACGTAATCATCATCATCCCTCCCTGTACCCCACTGTAAGCTGCCTACCACTCCACATCATCATCATCCCCCCTGTACCCCATTGTCAGCTGCCTACCACCCCACGTCATCATCACCACTCCCCCTGAACAACATTGTCAGCTGCCTACCACCCCACATCATCATCATCTCCCCCCTGTACCCCACTGTCAGCTGCCTACCACCCCACGTCATCATCATCCCCTCCCTGTACCCCATTGTCAGCTGCCTACCACCCCACATCATCATCACCCCTCCCCCCTGAACACCACTGTCAGCTGCCTACCAACCCACATCATCATCATCATCTCCTCCCTGTACCCCACTGTAAGCTTCCTCCCACCCCACGTCATCATCATCCCCCCTGTACCCCACTGTAAGCTGCGTACCACCCCACGTCATCATCCTCCCTCCCTGTACCCCACTGTAAGCTGCCTACCACTCCACGTCATCATCATCCCCCCTGTACCCCATTGTCAGCTGCCTACCACCCCACGTCATCATCACCACTCCCCCCTGAACAACATTGTCAGCTGCCTACCACCCCACATCATCATCATCTCCCCCCTGTACCCCACTGTCAGCTGCCTACCACCCCACGTCATCATCATCCCCTCCCTGTACCCCATTATCAGCTGCCTACCACCCCACGTCATCATCACCCCTCCCCCCTGAACACCACTGTCAGCTGCCTACCAACCCACATCATCATCATCTTCCCCCTGTACCCCACTGTAAGCTTCCTCCCACCCCACGTCATCATCATCATCCCCCCTGTACCCCACTGTAAGCTGCGTACCACCCCACGTCATCATCATCCCTCCCTGTACCCCACTGTTAGCTGCCTACCACCCCACATCATCATCCCCCCGTACCACACTGTCAGCTGCCTACCACCCCACCTCATCTTCTTCTCCCCCCTGTACCCCACTGTCAACTGCCTACCACCCCACATCATCATCATCACCCCCCTGTACCCCACTGTCAGCTGCCTACCACCCCACATCATCATCACCCCCCCGTACCCCACTGCCAACATCCCACTCATCAACATCCCCATCATTCCTCTGTATCCCACCTCTGGCATCCCACCAACCCATCACATGTCATCATTCTCATCTTAATCCCTCCTGGTACCCCACTGTCAGCTTCCTTCCACCCCACCCCCTGCCATCATCATCCCCCCATACCCCAGCCCTGACATCCTACCACCCTGCCTCCTGTCATCATCATCCCCATGTAACCCACCTCTAGCATCCATCACCCTACCCCTGTTATCATCATCATCTTCATCCCCTGTACCCCACTGTCAGCTGCCTACCACCCCACCTCATCATCATCCCCGCTGTACCCCACTGTTGACACCCTACCACCGCCTCATGTCATCAACATCCTCATCATCTCTGTACCCCACCTCTGGCATACTACCACCCTACCTCCTGTCATTATCATCTTCATTCCTCCTGTACCCCACCTCTGGCATCCTATCATTCTACCCCCTATCATTATAGGGGAGATATGATCTCAGCCTCTCCCCAATACTGCCATCATCACCCCAAACTACATCCTGTCATCCAACCAAATGTACTCCAACAGTTGCATCACACACCATAATACTGCCCTGCCACCCAGTGAGCAAACAGTGAGTGATAATAATAAGCAGTAACCCATAGCAACCAATCAGTGAGCAGTAATAATGTGCAGTAACCTCTAGCAATCCACCAGTAGGCGCCAATAATGTGCAGTAACATCTAGCAACCAATGATTAAGCGGTAATGACATGCAGTAACCTCTACCAACCAATGAGTAGGCTGTAATGATGTGCAGTAACCTCTAGCAACCCATCAGTGAGCGGTAGCAAAGGTGTAATAACCTCTAGCAATCAATCAGTGAGCTGTAATAACGTGCAATACCTTCTAGCAACCAATCAGTAAGAAGAAAGGATATGCAGTGACCTCTAGCAACCAATCAGTGAACCTGGAGTAATCAGTGAGTGTGAACTAGATCATTATGTTTACATTATTAAAGTTTTTTTTAGATAAGTCTATGTGCATTTGTTTTTTTGGGATGTTGGGATGGAAAGCGAAAATGCTAGGGGTGGGGGCCAGGAAAATGTTTGAATTATTTTTCCCATTATGGGCATGAGTGGGGCCTCATGTCTACGATTTGCCTAAGGCCTCACAAAGCCTAGAGCCGCCTCTGGTACAGTGTCACCAGAGCCAGTGCAGCCAACAACAGTGTTTCTGATCACCACCAAACCAGTGCAGTGTTGCTTCTGTCTGCCTCCTGTACTGACCTAGGCCTGTTTATTGACCAAGTTTATCCCTGCTGCCAGGTCTGATTCTTTGCTTGTTTGTTGACTGCCTGCTGTATGAACTGACTCATCTGCACGTCACATGACTACATTCCTATGAGACATCAGCCTCAGCCATTCCCTGTGGACAACTGCAACCCTGGAACCACGGGAACTGTTTTGTTCACCTTTATTCAGCCTCCTGTACTTCCTGGTCAGTGAACATGGCATTCCTGGGGGAAACCCATGTGGTCATTTTGTGGGTTTTTCTACTGTCCTGGTGCTCCACAGCCAAAAATGTGAACCGTAGTCAAAAAATTAGGTGCGTAACTTATGTCCCTTGAAAGCTTAAATCATTTTGGGCCCCTCTATGCAGCTATGCTCCTAAAAAGTCTCACACATGGAGAATCTCCATATTCAGGAGAAGTAGCAGAATGTGTTTTGTGGTGTAATTCTAAGCCCCTGTACACACGGTCGGAGATTTCCACAACCAAATCCGTCGGATTTTCTCCGTCGGATTTTCTCCGAAACTGTTGCATACACACGGTCGGACTAAGTTGTCGAAAAATCCGATCTTTCAGAAAGTGATGACGTTATTTCGTTATGATGGGACTACATTCAGGCTAGTAGCCAATAGCTTTGATGTAGGAATTTGATCTGAGCATGCGTGGCACTTGGTCCGATCAAAATTCGCTACACATGATCGGAGTATGTCCGACCGACCCAGTTGGTCGGGAAATATTTCCAACATGTTGGAAAATTGGGTCCGACAGATATTCCGACGGAATCAGTCCGATGCATACCACACGGTCCGATAGGACACATTACGACGGATTCTCTGACCGTGTGTACAAGGGCTAAGTATGCCTATGTTGTATCTGAAAGATATCTTGGCACTCCCGATCCTCCAAACTTGTGATAAGTAATAAGGAAATTAGCCTAATTTATGCCCATTGAAAGCTTGAAGGTTCTTCATGGATTTTGAGCCCCATTATATGACTAGGCTGCAAAAAAGTCTTACATAAGTATGAGGTATTCCCATAATGGGGTGGAATAGCAGAATGTTTTGGGGTGTAATTACGAATGCTCATGCTGTGTGTAAGAAATATTTTATTAATTGACAGCTGTGTGTAAAAAAAAAGAAATACATAAAAAGATATCAGCTGCACTCTAATCTTAGCTGTCTTCTCCCTAAATCGAATTTCCTTGATGCATTCCACCACTCCTGCCTTGTTCACAAGGATAGTGGAAGGACTTTTTCCTTTATATAGTAAAAAATAAAAACCCAGTGGTGATTAAATACTGGCAAAAGAAAGCCATATCTGTCTTAAAAAATTATAAAAAATAATAATTTGGGTACAGTGTAATTGCTAGTCAAAGTATCTCATTGCAGAAAACTGAAAAATGTCCGGGACAGTAAGGGGATTTAACAACTTCAATACCCGCCTATAATATGATGTCCGCAGATGGGATCTCGGATTCCCGGCAGTATAGGGGATGCGCGGGTGCACCCGCTGCATCACCGGGGGGCTGATGCGCATGCCCAGCAGCCACAATGTCTGCCGGGCACCTGCAATCACTCGTGACAGCAGAAAATTGGATCTGTGGGTGTAAACACAGATCCACGCTTTTCAGGGGAGAGGAAACAGATTGTGTGTTCCTAGTATATAGGAACACCGATCATCCTCCTTCCCCAGTCGGTCCCACCACCCCACAGTTAGAATCATTCCCTAGGTAACACATTTAACCCCTTGATTGCCCCTAGTGTTAACTCCTTCACTGCCAGTGACATTTATATAGTAATCATTGCATATTTATAGCACTGATCGCTGCATAAATGTCAACGGTCCCAAAATAGTGTCAAAAGTGTCTGATATTTCCGCTGCAATGTCACAGTCACGATAAAATTCGTAGATCACTGCCATTACTAGTAAAAAAATAAAGAATAATAAAAATGCCATAAAATAAATAACTTGTAGGCGCTATAACTTTTGCGCAAACCAATCAATAAATGCTTATTCCGATTTCTTTACCACAAATATGTAGAAGAATACATATTGGCCTGAACTGAGGAAAAAAATTTTTTATATATATATTTTTGGGGGATATTTATTATAGCAAAATGTAAAAAATAATGTGTTTTTTTTCAAAATTGACGCTTGTTTAAAGAGCAAAAAATAAAAACCGCAGGGGTGATCAAATACCACCAAAAGAAAGCTCTATTTGTGGGAAAAAAAGAACATCAATTTTGTTTGGGAGCCACGTCACACGACCACGCAATTGTCAGTTAAAGCGACGCAGTGCCGAATCGCAAAAAGTGCTCTGGTCAGGAAGGGGGTAAAATCTTACGGGGTTAAACCATTTAAGTGGTATCCAAATCAGGAAATTATGTAAAAAGTAAAGCAGCTGTGGGGCCCAGACCATTTTTATTAGGTTTGCACGCCCTACCACCAATAAAGTTAATTTGGACCATACTTTACTCTTCATGTTAAATGTATCCAATATGGGGACTAAATTATAATTAATATATTCTTTTAAATTAGGAGAAACCTGTATACCTAGATATTTGAAGGTTATAACAACCTGTATTTTTTTATCTATTTCTGCCAAAGACACCGTTAAATCATCAACCAGGAGTAGTACTGATTTTTCCCAGTTTATAACGAACCCCGAGAATCTACCAAAGCCCTCAATCAGATTTGTTGCAGATGTTAGGGACTGATCTGTATCTCCCAAGAATAATAACGCATCATCTGCGTATACTGATATTTTATCCTCTTCTTCTCCTCTCTCAAGACCCCTAATAATACTGTATTTTCCGGCATATAAGACGACCTTTTACACTTAAAAAAACTGGCCAAAAAGCAGGGGTTGGCTTATATGCTGGGTCAGGCCCTCGGATGCCTGCTGGGTGTTCGGTAATAGTGTATGTAGCTTTGGCAGTATATACCGCTGAGCCAATCCTGGTGAGCGATGTATTCAAATGAATGCAGAGCCTGCTCGGATTGGAGAAACAACCTCTGCCAATCCGAGCAGGCTACTCTGTAGCCTAATCGGATTGGCTTTGAGAGTCAGATGATGCTGTGTAAACACACAGATCCACGGTCCTGTCAAAGGAGAGGAGACCGATGGTGTGTTCTCAGTACAGAGAAACACTGATTGGTCTCCTCCAATTGTGAATCTCCTCCCCCTACAGTTATAATCCCTTCCAGGGAACATATTAACCCCTTGATCACCACTTAGTGTTAACTCCTTCCCTGCCAGTCACATTTATACAGTAATCAATGCATTTTTATAGCACGGATCGCTGTATAAATGTGAATGGTCCCAAAAATGTGTCAAAAGTGTCCAATATGTCCGCTGCAATGTCATAGTCACAATAAAAATTGCCATTACTAGTAAAAAAAAATAATAATAATAATAAAAATGCTATAAATGTATCCTCTATTTTGTAGGCGCTATAACTTTTGCGCAAACCAATCAATATAAGCGTATTGCGATTTATTTTTTACCAAAAATATGTAGAAGAATACGTATCGGCCTAAAGTGAGGAAAAAATTTGTTTAAAAAAAAAAATTGGATATTTATTATAGCAAAAAGTAAAAAATATTGTTTTTTTTCAAACTTGTCACTCTTCTTTTGTTTATAGCGCAAAAAATAAAAACCACAGAGGTGTTCAAATAGCACCAAAAGAAAGCTGGGGACAAAATTATAACAATTTCATCTGGGTACAGTGTTGTATGACCGCGCAATTGTCATTCAAAGTGTGACAGCACTGAAAGCTGAAAAATGGCTTGAGTAGAATGGGAGTGAAAATGCACTGTATTGAGATGGTTAAAATACTTACGCCTTACTAAAGATTGCTACCTCCTTTCAGCTTTTTCCACAACTGTTCTTTTATATAGAAGTTGTACATACTATCTCATTAGCCATTTTCCCCGTCTTTTATACCTAAAGCCATCAGAAAAAGGGTACATCAAATTTTTCTATTTTACTTTCTCTAAATAAATAGAAAAGAGAACATACAAAAAGATAGAAAAGAGGGAAGACATAAGCATGGTCTTCAAATATAAGTAATAGCACATTTTGACTGCATAGTAAACCCAACCTAGCATTGGTATATGAGAGCCCAACGACAGAGGGCAGAGGGAGACAGAGAGAGAGAAAAAACACACACAACCACAACCCAACCCCTGCAAAAACCATGACCCCTACCCAAAATGCCCCCACCCTCATCCTAAAACATTTTCCCCCAAGGAAAGAAACAGGAGTTAGAAAAAAAAGAAACAGTTATCCCGGGCCTCAATGCGAACATCCATCCAGCTACATCACACACCCCCTGCCTTTAAGCTTTTAGTATTTTGGACAGAAAATAACCTTTTGTATTGTACTGTAATTGCGTTGTCCCCCCTATACATTGTAAAGCGCTGCGTAAACTGTTGGCGCTATATAAATCGTGAATAATAATAATAATAATAATTATCAGCTGGATATGTCTCTGCGATTGGAGGCCAAATGTTGCTCATTTTTATCCAGCCATATTGTGGCCTTTTTAGAATTATCAAAAACAATTGTCTCATACTTGACCATGATCCTCAGTTTAGCCAAGTATAACATTCCATAGGTTATTTAAAGCTTGAGAAGATGCTTTTTAACTTCTGTATATTCTGCCCTCAATTTTTGTATTTCAATAGAGTAATCTGGGTAAAAGGAAATTTTTTACCCTTTAACCTCTACATTACCCTTTGTTCGTGCCAGGTACATAATTTTGTCTCTTTCAATGAAATGCAACAATTTAACAATAAATGGGCGTGGGAACTTTCCTGGTGGGGGGGTCTTGACGGTATCCTTTGAGCATGCTCAACAGAAAGGAAAGGAGAAAAATGCTTTTTGCCAAAAAATTCCAACAGCCATTGTTCAATAAATTCTATAGGATTTCTTCCTTCTATCAGTTTCGGTAGACCCAATAGCCTGACATTATTTCTACGTAATCTGTTTTCTAAAGTATCTATGTAATTAGCGTGGTGTTTTGACTGTAAATCCACTGCTTTTAAGTCCCGTTGTATAAAGGCCACATTTCAGACATTTCCAAATATATCAGATATCTCAAGTATTTCGGGTATTTCAGACACTTCAAATATTTCAAGCACTTCAAGTATTCCAAGTGTTTCAAAATATTTCAAAAGCAAAAAGATACACTCTCCATATACCTGTATATATGCCTGTAAATGAATCAGTACAGTTCCACAGCACAGCAAAATACCTGAAAGTTCTTTTTTATTAATGCAGGGAGAAAACGGGAGCTCTGAGCACTCATCACACCACCTCTTCTCCACTTCAAACCATGCACTTCACTGACGTTGGGAGTGCGCCGCTACAAATTGATCATCTCTCCTAAGAACAGCTGTCTCCACAATCAGGCAGGGTGCTGGCTCTGTTTGCCTCTCTGCCATCTTTGTCCAGAGATAATGGAAAAATAGAACGCTGGATAGCCGCACTGCAAAAAAGTTGGAGTTGCAGGTCCAGAGCCGATCCAGCAAGTCTGCTCACATTGAAGCCCAGCCCAAACTCCGGTAAGACGTCTAATGGTATACACAGAACCCCTATTTTAGCTCTAGGTTGGTTGATTACTGATGATTACTCTACTAACATAGTTTTTTTGAAAGTGTGTGTAAACCTATTCGTAAAAATGCTTCCTCTATGTTAGGGAGAGCAGAAGAGGGGCAGGTGTTTGTAGTCTAAATCAGAAGGGAGCAGCCTAGGGTGAAACACTGTTTTTCCATAAATACAGTAGGTCATCATTGTCACCCTGGGATAGAAAGCATAATGGTCGGACCACTGATTAAAAAATAAAAGAAAACCCTGACCTAATGCAGTCAACATATCTAAGGACTGTGCCTTCTAGACATGTGCACTGCCGACAAATGTGTTTTGTTTTAGTTTAAGTTTTATTCTATTTTTTAGTTTTCAGTTTTTCAGGTCATTTAATCGAGAATTGAAAATTCGGAAATTTCGAAATTCAAAATTAGAAAATTAGAAAATTAGAAAATTAGAAAATTCAAAAATAAGAGCCAAATCCCAAAATCCGAAAGTTCGCTAATTTGACAGAACACCAGCATCATTAATAAGGGAATCAGGAAGTGAAGCCTTTGCGGCTTCACACCCTGTTTCCTACTGTGCATGCGCGAGCAATGCTGCGCTTTCTAAATGGTCTCGCTACCTTCTGGGACCTGTGTGTCTCCTAAAAGGCAGCAGCGGGGGAAGGAGGAGGGGCCGAACATTGCGTAGATCACCACAAAAGATTGCAGCAATCTTACAATGAAGTGGGAGCGGATATCTGGTTTTGACAGGTATCTGCTCCCCCCCCCCCCCCAGAAGGTGGCAAATGTGGCAGCGGAGGGAGGAGGAAGCAAACATGCAGAGCTTCCCCTTTTGGGTGGAGCGCCACTTTAAGGTGTGCTGCATTAGGAAAATGTATTCATTTTTAATGGGCTGGCAACACACCTTAACACACAAAAGCGTTTTATTTCAACCATACCACAATGCAAAGATGTTTCACATCTGTGTGTTGTGGTGCACTGAAATGCACATTTGTTAAGGTGCACTGGAAAGATGCATTGGGATGCCATTCAAAATAAATGGTGTTAAAACAAACCACACCACAATCGTATTCTAGCGACTGCTGTGTTTGCTCACAGTAAAATGCGTCAGTGTGAATGGCCCTTAGGGTCTGTGTATTTAAAATGTTTTAGCTCTGTAGTGGTCTGTTTCATCACCTTTTTTTCAAATCAGTTTACTTAAAAAATCCAAATCATTAGCTTCTAATTTAGGTAAAGAGCATTACTGCAGAAAATTACAGTTTTGTACCAGTTGACTTGTAATAGTCAGTTTTAATATTATTTTAACACTGCTATACTTTGATACAAAACAAATATCACATTAGAATCAATAACACTTGCTTTGCCATACTTAGATATCAGGTCCACTGTAACAGATTGGATAACTGCTGTTTACTCGGAGACATGCAATCCCACCTACAGCGTTTATGTAGAATAATAATCAGACTGATAATTAAATGCATACATTAGAAGCATACACAGCTTTTCACTGCACAGTGTAGTGGAATGGAGAAAGTAAAACACACCTGTGCTCTGCTGAACTGATAATTGCAAAAATCATTTATCACCGACTTGTCAGTCTAGTGAAGATTAATGATTGTGTATTTCTATGATGTAAGCACTGGAGAGCTCAGTGGAGTTCAACCTACAGTACAGAATGAAAGAGTTGACAGTGAGCTTTAGCTATATAAACTGGGAGAAAGGGAAATCGGGGGCATTACTGACAGCAAAACAACAATTTAGCCAATAAATTTACGAAGAATTGCAAATTTAATGCTAAACTGTATTTAATACATCAGAACAAAAAAGAAAAAACACTGCGCTATTTCAAAAATGAAAAAAGTGAAGAAAAGTAGTGAAACTACAAAATTTCTGTGAGAAACACAGCCCAGCTGCTAGCACACAAACAAACCAAGTTCACATAACATATATAAATTAGTGCTGTGCTTAAAGGCACTTATTTAAATAGGTGAAAAAAAATGTGCATATCTGACAAACAAACAAGTGAATGGAAAGTCCATGAAATATTTAAGAACAGTCCCAAAATTAATCACTCTGGTGCATCTAGAGCTTTATTAAAAGTCCTCAGATGGCATTCAAGGTTAAATATCTTGTCACGTTCTCAGATTTCAAAAGCTCTTGAAAATGGGTTATAGGCAAGTAGAGAAAGTAGATACTCTTACCAGATGGGTTGGACACATCCACCGTATAGTAGTGTGTCTTGCGAGCTTATGGCAGGGGCATGTTGAAGACTTAGAGGTCGAAACGCGTAGGGACAGCAGTTGTTTGCTCCCCACATTGATATTGTTTTTATGTATCACGTGATTTTATAATTTTAAGTTCTGTCTATCAGAATTTTTTCAATAAACCATCATTGGTTGTATTTCACCATGCAAGGCGTTTTTTATGCTTTGTTCCTTTTATGGTGAACCCTCACGAGACTTCTGGCACCAAGCTCTACAGTAGTTTATGGTACAGAAACCCTACTCATTTTCCCGATCCGGATACCGTAAGGAACCCTGAGAGGAAAATAACATCTGGTTGGTGTACTGGGGTGAGTGGCTGGAGCCCCCCCATAAGCTCGCAAGACACACTACTATACGGTGGATGTGTCCAACCGATCTGGTAAGAGTATCTACTTTCTCTACTTGCCTATAACCCATTTTCAAGAGCTTTTGAAATCTGAAAACGTGACAAGATATTTAACCTTGAATGCCATCTGAGGACTTTTAATTAAGCTCTAGATGCACCAGAGTGATTAATTTTGGAACTGTTCTTAAATATTTCATGGACTTTCCATTCACTTGTTTGTTTGTCAGATATGCACATTTTTTTCACCTATTTAAATAGGTGCCTTTAAGCGCAGCACTAATTTATATATGTATTTAATACATCATTAAACCTGGATATGACTTGGTATTAGCCCTGTGCAGTCCATGTAGAGTAGAGCTTAGAGTGAATGAGAAAGAAGCAGCACAAGGAGCCAATCAGTTCATGTTTTGGCAAAGGATCAAGCAGATAGGAGGAAAAGGCATAGTGAGATGAGCTTATCCATGTGCTGCTTCTCCTTAAAGATTAGGGATGAGCTGAATACCCAAACCCAACCCAACCCCCCCGGTCCGGTTCACACCAAAACATACTGAACAGACGAAAAATTTGGCAGAACACACGAACACTGTTAAAGTCTATGGGACATGAACATGAGTAATCAAAAGTGCTAATTTTAAAGGCTTATATGCAAGTTATTGTCATAAAAAGTGTTTGGGGACCCGGGTCTTGCCCCAGGGGACATGTATCAATGCTAATTTTTTTTTATAATATTGTTTTTTCGGGAGCAGTATTTTTTTTTAATGCTTAAAGTGAAACAATAAAAATGAAATATTCCTTTAAATATAATGCCCGGGGGTTGTCTATAGTATGCCTGTAAAGTGGCACATTTTTCCCATGTTTAGAACAGTACCACAGCAAAATGACATTTCTGAAAAATTGTCATTTAAAACTGATCGCGGCTGTAATGAATTGTTGGGTCTCAGCAATATAGATAAAACTCATTGAAAAAAAGAGCATGCCCCCACAATGCACAATGCACCACTTTACAGGCATACTATAGACACCCCCCAGGCACAATATTTAAAGGAATATTTCATTTTTATTGTTTCAATATAAGCATTCAAAAAATCACTGCTCCCGAAAAAACGGCCGTTTAAAAAAAAAAAAATTATTGATACATGTCCCCTGGGGCAGGACCCAAGTAAGTGACCACAGTAAGTGAGTGTAGGGTAAAGAGAACTGTTCGTGTTGCAGAAAGTTGAATACCTTTACCGTTACCTCCGACCACGACAGGTACCCCAGCCGGTGGAACCATTACTTCTGGTTGGACTACAAGCTTGCAGTCCCAACCCTGCACTACTTCTGGATAGGCTCTCAGATAGCCTAGCAGCCAGATGTCCCTGGGATAGGCCTTAGGCTTCTGGCTTAGCAGCCAGGGGCAATTCAACACATGTCCACCCAGACAGCTGTCCAGGTGGCATAGAACCCGATCACCTTACGCCATCCAAATAAATAGGCTCTCTCAGCAGGCCAAGGGACCCAATAAGATTCCTGCCATTGGCTAAGACACCCCATGCATTCCTAATCTGTCCTTTCATTTCCCTTGTCTTATCTAATGTCACCAGATACCTAGCCATCTAGCGTCAGACGAGAGAAGTGCAACAATTCCAGAATTAGGGTGAAATCAATTGACCTCAATTGGCCAAGGCAACTATTATTTGGCAAATACATTTAATAGCAGCCCTGCCTAAACAGCAGGGTGTTACATGTAGCAGATGACATTTTGGACAAAATGTCATACGCATGTAAATTTAGTTTTTGCCTCAGAACAGTAGGGGTTCTGAGGGTTGATTACATAGGTTGGCCTTAACATCAGTCTGGCCAGGCTGTGTTTGGAAGTTCTGCCTGGTCATGTGAACGGTGAGGTGCACATGACAGGCCAGAACCCGGCCTGGTTGGATGTTTAAGTATCAGCCTTCTCGGAACCAATCAGTGGGCGTGCCTGCTGAGGAGTCTGAGAAGGGGTACTTAAGAGGTGTGGGTCATGTGTTCAGGGAGAGGAGTTCACAGGACCCGTGTGGTCTGTTCTGGTTCCAGGACCTGGGTAGCCCCATGAGGGGTCCCGGTCACAGGGTGCTTGACATCCCGCAACATGTTCCTGTTGGAGGCCCCGGTAGACCTGTCTGGTCTGGGGTAGGGATCCACCTGTTCCCAAGTCTCTGACCCAGCTGGTCCGAGGCGCAGTAACTGAGAGAGGATTCAAGGTTGGAACTCTTTGGAGGAGGGCCGGCAAGTGGCATCCTGGGAAGTGCCTGGTTACTGAGTTGGGAAGGACATTGACGAGTTCACGCTTTTCCAGTACCATTGAGGAGACAGGAAACGTTCCAGGTACTGAGGAAAAGGTTCCTGTTCACCTTTAGTTACAACTTGTACACATCCATAGGATTGCTTCAAGTTTTGAGTCAACGTGCTGACTGCCATGATCTCTGGCTAGAGATCTGTTCAGCCTTGAAGTACCCAGCTGCGAGTGGCTACTCTCTGGGTGGAATTAGAGACTTTGCTAGACCTGCAGTTCAAGGTGCCTTAGTTCTTCACCCGTGCCCTCTGTTCCCCTGAGAGACTGTGTTATTGGATATTTCTACTGCAAAATAAAACCTTTGTTAAAGGACTTTATTTGTGTCAGTGTTCAAGTCGTTGGGTATCTACCCTGGGAATCCCTAGACGTGGAAGAGCAGGCCAAGAGAAGGTAACTGGTAAGCCCAATAAGTCAAGGCCGCCCAGCAAGGGTGGTGGCCACTACATACATATGACTATAGCTTTCCAAGGTTAAAATAGATTTGTCCTTGCAACTGCACTTTGCAAAATGCACAGTCTATTTCCCTTTAGTAAATCAACCCCATTGAGTTTGCTTAAGCACAGGGGGTTGATTTTTGCAGTTGCCCTCTGCAAGTGCAGTTGCTCCAGAGCTTAGTAAATGAGGTAAAGCTTCACTTTGCAAAGAATACGCAATCACGTGCAAGGAAAATAAACAAAACAGCATTTTTTTCCGCTTGCACGTGATTGGTTGTTGGAAGTCAGCAGAGTTTTTGCTCATTTACTCGCTCTTGCAGAGTGAAACTGCATTTGCCTTTAGTAAATCAATTCTTATGTATTAATCAGTTGCCATTTCTTTTTGTTGCATTTAAGTTTTGATGATTTCTTGCTGCAGCCTCTTTCCAATCATTTCCTATCTATAGCCATGCTCTCCAGCAATCGATACATTACACTTCTCAGGGTGGGTTTTCTAAAAGTGACAATAGTCGATTCTTCATGTGTAATGCGTGTTTAAAAGACCACTTGAAGGCTCCATCAGAAGGGGCATGAGACAATGCAGGAGCACAACTGGGGGACAGACAAAGGGTGTTATTTACGAAAGGCAAATCCACTTTGCACTACAAGTGCAAACTACAAGTGTAAAATGCACTTGAAATTGCACTGAAAGTGCACTTGGAAGTGCAGTCACTGTAGATCCGAGGGGGGCATGCAAGAAAAATTAAAAACAGCATTTTAGCATGCACATGATTGGATGATAAAATCAGCAGAGCTTCCCCTTGTAGTTTGCACTTGTAATGCAAAGTGGATTTTCCTTTCATAAATAACCCCCAAAGCATTTTCACCCTCTAACAGGAAGTATTTTGTGGCAGGATCATTTGATATTATTTTATTGAAAGCTGCATTATTAACCCTGTCACTGCCAGCAACATGGAACTCACAGAACCGCTTCCAGCTGGCCAGCTCATTCAGTTTTATGTCTCTGGTAATCCACCTCCTGCTATAAGCTCATGGTGACCAACTTGTAGCAGAACTGTTCAACAGACTCTTTTTTTTAATCATTCTTTGTTTTCAAATTTTTACATGCTTATTCTATACAAATAGAAGTAGTCAATTATAGACAAAAGATATTATTTAAAACAAAACAAGAATTTTTCCCCACATTTCATCTCTTAATATATATGTGAATACAAATAGGGAGAAAAAAACAGAAAAAAAAAAAAAAATAAGAGAAAAGAGAGGGAAGACACATCAAAGAACACTAAGAACACCAAAAGTCTACACTAAACTGACAAGACATACCAAACAACAAACATCAAACGCATAAACAAAAACCTCAAGCTTCATCTCCGATCTTAATTTGTTATAGATCGGTCTCCTCAACCCCATCCTCCCCCTCTCTTGCTCCCCCTTAAGATCGATCATACAGTAGATTTCTCAAATCGAGTCAACAATACAATATTTTATAACATTTTTGGGGAACTCCTCTATGTTTATATGCAAGTCTTTCTTTTCTTAATATATAATTTACTTTGTTAACCCATTGTTTATGGGTTGATGATATATTAGCAGTCCACTTTTGTAAAATAAGTTTACGAGCAAGATAGAGAGTTCTAGTCCACATTATATGCAACTCTACAAGTAAAATGCCCTCTGGTATTATTCCCAGTAATGCCAATTTGGGGGTATTTGTTATTTCTGTCCATGATATTGTATTTAAAGTTACAAATATTTTCTCCCAGTACCTCCGAAGTTTGGGACAACTCCACAACTTATGAATAAGAGAACCGTTAGATACCGAGCATCTTGGACATAAGGGCGACATATATTTTGCCCAAGAAAACGGAAAATTTATATCAAATGCTTACCGTAATTTTCCTTTCCTGATAGGCTCCATGGCAGCATACGTGTGGGTAGCCCCGCCTCCACGATTACCCAATAGGACCCAACTCCCATAAATCTTTGCTCCTGGCCACTATCAGTGTTCCGTAACTAGCCGACTCCAGACATTTGGGAGGGAACTCCTGCTGCCATGGAGCCTATCAGGAAAGGAAAATTACGGTAAGCATTTGATATAAATTTTCCGTTTTCCTGAAAGGCTCCATGGCAGCATACGTGTGGGAAATAACTCGCCAAACACACCCGGGTGGGCAAAATGTCGAGCAAAGAACAAAAGTTTATTTAGCATTGTCAACCGACAAAACTTGCAAACCAAAATTAACAGAAGACAGAGCCGCTGGCTCTACACAGTAATGAGAAACAAAGGTATTAATAGAAGACCAAGAGGCCGCTCTGCAAATAACTTCAGGCGCCACATGGCGAGAAGCTGCCCACGTGTTGAATGAGCTGTTAATGCCTCAGGAGGAGCCAAGCCCTTTGCTCTGTACGCCCTCTGAATGATCTGAACGATCCAGGTAGAGATAGATCTAGCCGAAGCTTGCAATCCTTTATTCTTGCCATGAGGGAGAACAAAAAGAAATTTTGTTTGTCTAAAGGGAGCTGTGACTTCCAAATATTGTTTCAGCGCGTGTCCTACGTCCAGAGGATGAACATCCTGACTCCTGACTGAGTTTTTGAAAGTGGGAAGCACAATTTCCTGATTCTCATGGAAGACCGAGGTTACTTTGGGATGCGATCCCAACATGGGAATCAATACTGCCCTATCTGGAAAGAAAGTCAGAAAGGGTTCTTCCGAACCTAGATTCCTAATCTCAGAAACTCTCTTGGCTGAGGTTATAGCTACCAAGAAGATGGTCTTGAGAGTGAGATCCCTTATGGACAGAGGCTCCGTAGAATCCTTTCCAAGGTTTGAGAGAAAATCCAGCACTAAAGGGAGGTCCCATTTAGGAAACCTTGGTTTTCTTTGGGGTCTGAGCCTAGTAGCTCCCTTGAAGAATTGTTGTACCAGTGCATGGTTTGCCCAGGAAATACCCGTAAAGGCTGAAATAGCCGATACTTGGACTCTCAATGAACTGATAGCTAGAGGTAAATCAAGGCCTGTTTGAAGAAAGCTTAGTATGTCTTGTATTGTTGGAGAACTGCAAGAATTTTCTCTGGAGGACATATGGGCCGAAAACTTGGACCATATACGCTCATATACCCTATTAGTACTCCCGCGTCTGGAATTGAGAAGGGTTGGGATGACCTCTTCCGGACAACCAAGAGCTTCTAGCCTTTCCCTCTCAAAAACCATACCTTGAGGTTCAGACATGATGGGCATGGATGTAACCTTGTGCCTTGAGATAGCAAATCCGACCTGAGAGGCAGGGGAACTGGCTCTTGATAACTGAGGAGCAGCAGTAGAGGGAACCAAGGTCTGTTGGGCCAGAAAGGAATTACTGCGAGAATCTCCGCCTTCTCTGACCTGAGTCTCCGAAGGAATTGCAGGATCACCGGAACTGGAGGGAAGGCGTAAGCTGTCTGAAACTTCCAATGTTCTGTGAGGGCATCTATCCCATATGCCTGGGGATCCCTGAACCTTGAGTAATATTTCGGAAGCTTCCGATTGCACGGGGAAGCGAACAAGTCGACTTCCAGGGACAATCCTAAGGTCAGGAGCCAATCGAATACTTCCCGGTGTAGAGACCACTCGTTGTTGTCCAACTCGACACGCGATAGGAAGTCCGCCTGAACATTCTGCACCCCTGGGATGTAGACTGCAGAAAGGTTGGACAAATTCTTCTGAGCCCAATTCATTATTGGCTCCGTCTCCTGTAACAGGGACCAGCTGCGAGTTCCCCCTTGCTTCTTTACGTAAGCCACCGCGGTTGTGTTGTCCAACCTTAGCATGACCGAGGCATTCGCTGTCAGATGATGGAATGACCGAAGCGCCTGGAAGGCCGCTCTTAGCTCCAGAACATTGGAGACGACTCTCTGTGATGGAAACGTCCACCTGCCCTGAGCGACCTCCGAAAGGCAGTGAGCGCCCCATCCTCGGTTGCTGGCATCTGAAGTTACCGTGACCCATGAGATGGGAATGATTGAATGGTGGTTGCGCAGGTTCTTCCCCTGTAGCCACCAAAGAAGAGACGTCCTCATGGCTGGAGTGAGGAATATGCGCTGTGTCTGGCTGGATAAGTCCCACTGTTGTAGAAACCCCTTCTGAAAGGGACGAGTGTGCCACTGGGCCCACTTTACCATGGGAATGGTGGCTGACATTGTGCCAATCACCCTCAGACATTGGAGAGCCGAGAGATGGGATGCTGCAAGGGCTGCATGAATCCTGTCTCGTATGACTCCAACCTTCTCTTCTGGAAGGGCGATAGTACCTTCTGCTGTGTTGAACTGCGCCCCTAGGAAAACAAGAGACTGAGTTGGATCTAGGTGACTCTTTTCTAAGTTCAGAAGCCACCCGAACTCCTGTAGAGTGGAGATGACTAGGTCTTTGTGCTCCAAGAGCTGATCTTTGTTCTGGGATAGCAGAAGAAGGTCGTCGAGATAGTGATGGAGACGAACACCTTTGACTCTGAGAAAGGCCACAACTGCCAAAAGAACTTTGGAGAAGACCCGTGGGGACGTTGTTAACCCAAAGGGAAGACATGTAAATTGAAGATGTTGAATGCCTACTGCAAAGCGGAGGTATTGTTGAAACTCCTTTGCCACGGGAACATGGAAGTAAGCGTCCTTCAAATCGACTGATATCATCCAGTCCCCCAGATACACGGACTGCTGGATGGTAAGCAGAGATTCCATCTTGAACTTCTCTTTGCGAATGAAGGAATTGAGATGGGTCAAATCTATTACCGGCCTCCATGTGCCATTTTTCTTTTGAACCAGAAACAAAGGGGAATACATGCCCTCTCCACGTTCTTCTTCTGGAACGGGAACGGCTGCGCCTTGATCCAGTAAAGAGTTCACGTAGGTCAATAGGACTTGTTTCTTCTCTTTTGATTCTGGAAGATTTGTGGGAATAAATCTTAGCTTTGGGGTGCTGATAAAACCCCACTTGTGACCTGAGGAAATTGTTTTTACAGTCCAAAAATCCCGAATTGAGGCCGCCCAAACATGCCTGAAGTGGAGAAGACGAGCCCCCACCTGACAAGTTTGAGCGGGCCCAATTTCAAAAGGATTTCGCGGAATCCTGCTTGCCGGACGAACCCCCTTTTGAGGTATTTTTGAAAGAAGATTGCCTGGATCTCCATGACCTTGAGAATTCTCGACCAGGTCTATAGCTCCGCGCCTCCCTGGCACGATCAGGGCCTTGTCTTCTAGGAAATGGACGCCTTTGATTTTGAAGACGTCTGTCCTGGGGAAGAAACCCAGATTTCCCACCTGTAGCCCGGGATATGGCAGTATCCAGCTTGTTACCAAACAAAGATGACCCCTCAAAGGGAATACGGCACCAGGCCTGTTTGGATGCTGGATCCGCCAGCCATGGACGGAGCCATAACGCACGGCGAGCTGAGACTGCTGCTAACATATCCCGAGATATCAGGCGGATAACATCAATAGATGCCTCCCCCAAAAAGGCAGACGCCATCCTGATTTCTTGAATAGGGGAGTCTTTTGCTGATTCAATAGAAATACCCCTCAGGAATTCCTCTACAGAATCAGCCCAGGATTCTATGGCCTTGGATACCGCTGCCATTGCAAGCACTGGTTTGCAAGCCATTCCAGAAGTCAGATATATCCTCTTAAGGTCTGAATCGATCCGCCTTTCCAAAGGATCTTTAAAGGATACCGTATCCTCTAAGGGTAGGGTTACATATCTCACCAAACGCATGAGCGCTGCATCCACCAGTGGTGCTGACTCCAGGTGCTTCACATCCTCTTCTTTAAAGGGATATAATTTCAGGATTTTTGACTGCATGGAACCCTTTTTATCCACCTTGCTCCATTCCTCGGTAATAATGTCACCCAACTCTGAAAGGAAGGGAAAAAATTGTCGCTCCTTATTGAGCTGTTTAAAGAACTTTCTCTGCTTTGGTGGGGAAGTAACAGGGTCTTCCCACTTCAGAGCCTCTCTCACTGCTTTGACCAATGAAGGCACCAGTCCATAGTCAAAACCTAAACCAGGATCCTCACAGTCAGATTCACTATCTGAGATGGGAGCAGATAGGCGGCTTGGCTGAGAGGATTCCCATGTCTCCTGCAATGGGTTCTCTCCAGGTGGAGGAGCCAATAATTCTGACGGGGATTCACACAGCTGTAGAGCGTCCCTCTCCTGCAGAGACTCCTTCACAACCCGTCTTACTATTGACTCCAAACGCTGGTCTGCATCATCCCTTTCATCTGCAGCTTTGGAGAAGCAATGATCGCATAAGGATACGTCCGAAGGAACAGGCACCCTGCACCCCCAGCATGATTTTTCCATACGCTTGCTGGAGTGAGCAGCAGGGGGGTGAGAATAATTCTTATTATGCTGTTCAGATCTTGACCTATGCTGGCTAGATCTTGAGGAGGATTTATGGCGGTGTGATCTTGATGATCCACTGCGTCTAGAAGTGTTAGGTTGTGGATCAGACCCAGAAGGGCTGTAAGGGTAAAACAGACAGAGAGAGAAAAGGATATACAGTCAATCCTACCTATGCCAAACACTCTCTCCAATATATAAAAAGCATAAATACTAAAGACCTACCTAACATGAGCGGGCTGGCCACTAGGAGGCAGTAAGGCGTCCATATTCACAATAAACCCACAGTTTAAGAAACACTGCAACTAAAGAGAAAAATAAAACACACATTTTTTTTTTTTTTTTTTTTAAAAGCATTTCCCCAGCCTAAGGGACACGCTCTTACCTTAAACCGCCGCGCTGACAGCCCCGGGAAGTCGCTGCGACCACTGCAAACATTCCCAGGGTTCTGACAGCTTCCAAAGCCTTTTAAATTTGGCGCCCGTGACGTCATCGCCGACGTCAGACGCGAGGCGCTCGCGCGCATGCGCGGGAACCAAGCCTCGGTCTCATACCGGGTTCGCACATGCACAGAACGCCTGCATAACCCGGAAGTAGGAGAGAGGTTTGCTGGAACGCGGAAGCGAACGCAAACGGCATGGAGGAGACCGCAAGACAAACAAAAGAAATACACACAAATACAATGCTGCCATGGATAGATAAAAGGCTCACCACTCCACCAACGATCACCTGGCCGAACGGACTGGAACACACACGCCATACCTCCAGCAGATAATGGTCACCCATAACAACGGGACACAGACCGTGCGCACTCAGGTAGGAAATCCTTTCTTCAGCGCTACTCTGCAAATACTCTCCATACCCTGCTTAACAGTCAGGGCCTATCGGAGGAAAATTTCTCAGTCAATCAGCCAATCGATCGTCGTGAAGTATTATTTCCAGGAAAGAAACCATCTGGTCCTACTGGGGAGGACAAAAAAGGAACACTGATAGTGGCCAGGAGCAAAGATTTATGGGAGTTGGGTCCTATTGGGTAATCGTGGAGGCGGGGCTACCCACACGTATGCTGCCATGGAGCCTTTCAGGAAAATAATTTTTGTGGGGTATAGTGGGATCTTTGTAAAATAAAAACCTGAGAAAGTTGCTGTGATGGTGAAATAGATACCTCAGGTAAGATTTCCATCGCTCGAGTCCATTCATCCACACTAAGATTTAACAAATCTTTCTGCCAAAGAATAAGACTCTTATCTTGGCCCTCTGACTTTACTGTATTTAGTAATATATGATATAGGTCCCCTATTAATCCTCGTTTGATAGCCCGCACTGCGGTTACTTTCAATAAGATCTCTGATAGACTGTAATGTAGCTGGAATATTAAAATTTGGCTTTGTAATGCATGGCGGATCTGAAGATACTGGTAAAATTTACCCTGTGATAGATGAAAACGTTCTTTTGATATACTGAAGGACAATAGAAATAGTCCCCTTCAAATAGTTGATACAGACAAGTTATCTCTGCCCTTTTCCAATCTGGGAATTCTGGTAGTTTATTCAACTCCTGTAAACAATAATTTTCCCAAATTTGCATGTGCCTTGTGTGTCCCTTATGCTGCGTAATCATGCGTGTTGTTTTACTTTATGAATTAAGTGGGAAGTTGGAAATTTTCTCTTCTCATAAAATCTATGAGACACTGTTCGCTGTACTAGTGGTGATGGTTTAAATTGGGTCATTAGTATGTTCTGTATTGGGTCTTGATCATCTACCTCCTCCCAACCACACCAATGCTGAAGTTGTGCTTCCAGAAAGTATAATTTTGAGTTGGGTACTGCTATTCCCCCTTTATCTTTTACCCAGTGCAGTGTTTCAAGTTTGATTCTTACATATAAGATCTCAAAAAATCGCATCTATTGTCCGAAATAATTTTGATGTCAACCAGAGTAGAGAATTATGTAATAAAAATAACAGTTGGGGAAGTCACACCATCTTGATCAAATTTGCTCTCCCTATCATAGTCAATGGAAATTTACTCCAACTTTTACTTTGTTGCCTAACTTTACCTAGAAGTGGGAGGATATTATTGTCTATATAGTCCTTAGCATTAGGGGTGATTAATACCCCCAAGTACTTAACCTCCCTGGCGGTACGATTATTTCGGATTTTAGGTGCTAAAAGCGGTACCATTATTTTGCATGAAAATTTTGCGTTTTATATTGTAGTCCTGCAATTCTTAGGAATAACTCACTTAAATCTGTCCAAACCAGAGTCTAGCAGACATCCCGGGTATAATAAAGTTTTGAAAAATGAAATCATAAATTATAATATAATAAATAATTATAAATAATTGTACCAAATAATAATATAACAATAATAAAAATTATTCAATAATGTAATCAAATTAAAAACACTGAAATTTGCTCAGTTGCAGAATTGTCACTGTCATTACTTTTCAGTATTTGATGACGGATCTCCCCACAAATCGCTATCGCTCAATTCTGCGAGTGATTCTAATTTATTATCGCTGTTTTCTAGCTGGTCTAAAACCATTTTTGATGTAAAATGACAGTTTGGTTGCTATGGACAATCTCCAGTTTCCAGGCATAAAGAACAGTTTTTATTACATAAAACTGCATGCAGGACACTGGGCAGACCACTAGGGACAACGGGGATGTGAAATATTTACATACAGCAATGTAATCTGTAAGATTACATTATACTGTATGTTTACTGTTTGTTTCACTTTTTGAATTTGGCTCCGATCTCCGTCCCTGTGCGTCGCAACGCTCGCAGGGAACGGAGATCGGCGATGTGATGCATCGAGCGAGACACGGCTCGCTCGTACAGCGGGGAGACATCGCTGGATCCGAGGGAGAAGGTAAGTAAACATCCTCCTGGATCCAGCGATGCAGTCCCGAGTCTGGCTCGGGGATACCGCTTTTGGTATGAAAATTCCACCCCGAGCCAGACTCGGGAATACCGTCAGGGGGGTTAAATGAGCTAACATATTTCAACTGGTAGGTCAGGTATATATGGCATGGGGTCTCCAATTGTTTCAGATCGAAAGGCATTATTACAGATTTTTCCCAATTAATGTTAAATACTGAGAATTTACCAAAACAGTCAATAAGTGAAATAACTTTAGACAAAGAATTGCATGTATCCTGCAGTTCAGTAGACTCTATTGCATAAATAAACAACTTTGATCAGTGGCTGAGAAGCTGCTAATCGCCTCAAATGTGAACCACCCCCCGACGCTTCTGCCATCGTTCTGCCCTATCTCTTCTGCTTCCCCCACTGCTCCATGAAGCCCTGCTGCTGTGTCATCTGCCTGCAGCCTCTCTAAAATCCCCCCTCTATTTTTATATGCTCCAATTTCCCCCACCCCCCCCCCTTTCCTGTTCACCCACTTGCAGTGCATCTGAGGCTGCAGAGAAATGGACTGAGGGTCTGTTTCACAAAAGAGACATCAGGGGTCTGTTAAGATACCTGATATCTCACTAAAGCCCCCCAATAGAATTGTAAAAAAAATAAAATAATAAATAAATAAAATTTGTAAAAAACATAGTTAGGCCTCATTCAAATGAAGTGTCACTCGGGGACCCCCCATGCTGCTCACTGGTAATGTTTACTGGCCATGATGCTCAGACTGCACAGCAATTGAAGCGCACACCCTGCAAATGCTACAGCCTCTCAGGTATACAAATAATTGGATGGTTGCACACTCAATACTTGCAAAAAAAAAGGCTTTATTGTAGAACAAAGTCCATAAAACAACCATAACCAGGCAGGGGAGGGAAAATTCAGGTAGATGTGTTTCACACGGAAGTTTGTGCTTTCTCAATACCACCATGACATCATAGGGGGCGTGGCCACCAGGCGCCTTTACTTACTGGTGGGAGAGAAGTAGCTGTAATTTGGCAAGTTCTCTGGACGGGACCGGTATCGTTCTGACAGATTTTTTTGTGTGCATTTATCGTGATTGACGTTGGATCTACTTCCGGAGAAATTTCTTTTTTGGTGGGGTCTTGCATAAAGCACATGTCAAACACTGTTTCTTTTATATTGCACATTTTTTTATGAATGAGTAGGGGCAGGGATCTGATTACTGTAAAAATTACACTGGCACTGAAGGGGTTAACCACTAGGGGGCTAGGGAGGGGTTAGGTATGTCCTAGGTAGTGCTTCTAACTGTTAGGGGGATGGGCTATGAGCGACACTTCACAGATCATAGCCCCCGATCACAGAGAACTATGATCAGTGACAATGTCACTAGGCAGAACGAGGAGATGTTTGTTTAGTATCTCCTCATTCTTCAGCTCCGTGAGACGATCGCGGGTATCCCTGTGGCAACCGAGTCTGCGGGACCCACAATCCGACTCACAGAGCTCCTGGCGGGGTCGCGCGTGCCCGCACGGCTGCGCGCACGTGACCACATGGTGGCAAATTCAAAGGAACATACCTGTACACCCATTTGCCCAGCCATGTCATTCTGCTGATGTAAATGTACATGCAGCAGTCGGCAAGTGGTTAATGGGATAATAATGAAGCTGCTTTGCTGGTGATACTGATGGAGTTATTGCAAACTCGTTTTTTAAAGGCTTTTTTTTCTAGTGATATCAAGAATAGTATTATTATGCTTTTTTTTTTTGCCAAGTTACCACAACACCATTATCCCGTAGCTTTTAAGATCAAAGATACAACTATGTTGGTGTCCCTTGTCAATTTTACATTGTATTTTTTTTAAAATGTAACTGCCTACTTCCAAACTGTCATTTAAAGTAAAACACATAGCCAAGTATTATTCTCCACAATTTTTTTTTGTGCATTAAAAAAAGAAAACAAATAAAATTAGACATGCTATCTGCTAATAGAACTTAACCAAAAAGTGCATTCTATGCATCCAAAAATATAGAAAATATAACAAATCAAATCATTATTCTTCAACCAAAAAATAAAATAGCCTTGTGCATGTGTCCTGCTTCTTAATATAGGGGGTCAACAATACCATGAGTTGGTGAAAGCAGGGGTCCGTCATCCTGAGATAATTCTGAAAATCACCTGGATTATTCTCCTGGAGCTCCCGCAGCAAAGGCATATGACATAATTGGTCATGATTAATAAAGCAACCAATTTTTGGTCCAAGAACTCCTCTTCCTCCTCCTGTTCCTGGACTGGACTCCAAGGCCAATAACATGTTATCTCCTCCGATTCCACAACATGTCTGGTTGGCGAACGGTCGTTCAGAAGCAAACTGAAAAGCACAATTTTAAAAGCGCAAATCAACACTCACAAAGGGTGGCGCTAAAGAGCTGAAAAACCACATAGTACGTCACTATGTTTGTGTTTGTTGGCCAACAATTCCTTGCCGTTTGTATGCAAGATAAAATGCAGGCACACACTTTCGGACAAAAGGCCGAGGTTTTGTCTGCGGAAAACACTGATTGCGTGCATGAGGCTTAACTCACACTTTCATCAGTACTTCTAAATATGCATATATTCTTAGATGGTAACACATTTATGCAGATATTTTTAAAAAAAAGGGTATTTTTAGAGAATACTGTTACAGCTCACAATTAGCAAACAATTTTAGTGATATTCAGAGCCCATATTTTACAGATGCATTAGGTGTAATGTGCGGTTATTAAGAGCAAACAGCACCATTTTGAGAAAATGAGAGCACAAATGTACACCCACATAGCGAACATGAAGCCTGAACATATCTAGCATATTGTACCTTTTTTGCTACACTGAAGCCACTCACATAATGATAAGTAAGCACTGTTCAGTGCTATGAGCACAGGCTGTGGGTTAATGCCACCCCAGATAGCAGGTCCATGACAGCCTGGTCACAGAGGAAGTGGGTTGAATGACACCTTCATCATTCAATATAGAAGACATCTGGTGGTGGAAAAGAAGTACTGAATTAAACAGCTCCAGATTGAAGGTGAGTATTGCTGCAAATACTTTTGCTATTTTAGTTTATCAATGTTACTTTTTTATATCTTTTGTTAACCTGAACACACATGGATTGAAATTCATCTAGTCCCTGCTGATCTGCCCTATATAAGCACCCTGGTTTTATACAAGTCAATCTACAGATCGACATGTGTACAATCAGCCGGTCGGGTTTTCCCAAACAATTAGTGCCATCAATTATAGCTGAGATCATTGTGGTCTGTCGGCAAAGAAAGCTCCCCGCTGACAAAATACAATAGCACTGTGGGAGGGATTCCCCCATCAACACTGTCTGTGTTGATGGGGGAATCAAGCAATTTTCTTTCCTTATGCCCATTATCGAAGGAAAGAAAATGTCATAATCTATGGCCTGCCTTAGAGTTCTGACTGAAAATCCAAGAGCAACTGAGTGCCAGTAAATATATCATGTTCCAATAAAAGATATACTGTAGTAGGAGATCATGACTGGATAGACTATTATCTAGGCTGGTATCTAGCTGAACAAAGAGGGCGGCGATGTTCCAATTACCCTTTTATTAATGATTTGCCAGCTGGCATTAAAATGATATAAACAAAGACAGGAGGTTGTTTTTTTATGTAATTCATGGCTGATGAGCAATGGAAGGTGACCTGGACTCCATAGCATGGCTTCCGCTCCACCATGTGTACCAACACTCTCCTAGGACACAAGCAACTTGTAAAATCAGCAGTGACTGCATGTTGTAGAGCATAATGGGCAAACTAGGAGTAATAAAAACCTACTTACTACTGTCAAAACGAATCTATTATTAGGAAAGTTTTTTGGCATGCTTTCTCTGTCTCATATCTATGGGGAAACAGGTTCTCGATTTAGAGAAAATGGAGCTGTTATTCTTAAGCAGCAAGATACCTATTGTGTGGATAATTACAAGAAGGCCTATGTTGACCTGGCAATGAGGTACTGTACGTGAATACCTGAAGTGAAGGAGAAAAAACAGAAATGAAAGCATAGGCACCATCTGTTCGGCTGTAATGATTGTGCTATTTGAAGGCAGAAAGGTTTGTCTGGAGCAGCTGGTTTCCCTCCAAGTGACCTTTTAGCATTTCTGTTTTTGCCGTCTGACAGATGTGTCAACTCAATAATTTCAAAGGCCCCTGAATAAATAACCAATTGTGAGCAAGGATGACCCAAAGCAATGACAAAATGGGTACATGCAGCACATTATACAGCATAATACCTACTGGAGGAGCCGGGAACATTATGGAAGCAAAATGCATTTTACTCTTTCGTTTTGACTAAATGGCTTTTTCAGCATACGGATCTCTTGTTTTCGTGGAGAAAAGGAAATGTGAAGTGATCAAAATGGTACTGTGATGCATTTGCCCTTGGAAAAAAAAACTTTTATTAGCTGGTTGCAGGACTCAGGTGCTGTGTTCCATCTCAAAATGGATTCCTGTTCAGTCACTCGGCTCGCAGCTGTGAAGAAAGACTCAAGGCCAAAGCTAATTGGCTTTGTGAATGATTGCGGTAGCTCGGATAGGTAACTGCAATCAGACCTCTTCTGATAGAATTTAAAGTCCTCCAAATAGTTTTAAAATGTGATGCAGGTGTTGCTGGTGATTTTAACTCTCCGTTGAAGAGATATCAGTGTAAAAGCAATACACATCCTAGGAGACATGCTTGGTTTAATAAGCTGGCTGGAATGACTGATTTCGTGTTACCAGATGTGCACCTTTCAGTTGGTGATTAAACAGCTGAATCAGTGTATTCTTATAATATATATGGTGTTAATTTATAGTTCAGAGTAATGCGCAAAGTAGGGTAACACCCAACAACCAATCATAAATCATCTTTTGAAGTTTGGACTGCACTCACTAATGGAAGATGGAATCTACTACAGTTCTACATACAGTTGATAGTTTTTGCCACTCATGTTCTCATAAAATTTTAGAAGGAGTAGTTGAGCAGATTGCCCCATTTCATGGTATTACCGGGCAAGGTGGGATTTACAGTCATGTATCATCAGAATGTTCTAATTGTGTAAAGGGGCTTTTAATCATTTGAACTGTACAGCTAGGGTTTCCACTTTTTCTTCAAGCCAAACGCGAACACTTTAGCGACGCACAGCAAAAAAACTATGTTTTTAGCATACACTATAGGATTGTAACAGACCTGAGACAGCTTTGGGCACTCCAAAGAGAATAGAAATGTGGCAGGCATCACCCTGCTATGGGGCCCTGTTTTGAACCACATTTCTGTCTGAATATTGTGTTTCAGGTGGACTGAAACCCAAACACATGATTCAAAACCCAAACTGTCTGGGTGAATCCCGGACCTGTGGCAACCCTAGGTGCATCCCCAGAGAGAGCATCCTCAGGGCCGCTGATAAGGTAGTACAGCTGGCCCTCCTGTACTGGGCCCAGGTCCCATCAGTTCAAAAGGGGGACTCGGGCACCTGCTAAGCAGGAGGGCAGACTGTACTGCTTTATTGAAGAAACTGATCATTTTTTCTAAATGTTCCCCTGTAGTGCTGCCAGCTTCCCTCCTCTTCTCTACCGCCACAGGGGGATCTGTTTTAGGATGAGTTGGGGGGGCTGTCAGGTAGGCTGTACGGTGGCCCCATGATTTCTAACAGCAGCCCTGAGCATTTTAAAGGTCAGCCTTAGAAAATATCCAACACACCTCAACTGACAGCTCTCAAATGAAAGTAGAAGCAGTCTGCTCCAAGTGATGGTGTCTGTGTGGTTAAATGTAGGGAAGAGGGGGGTTGGCAGTGCCTGTGTGGTTTATGTGACTATTTAGGTTGATAGATGGGGACTAGCAAAGTCAGCTAATTATTATGAGAGACAGGCTACAGCTTCTGGATTATATACCTGAAAGAATATTTCCACTTTTGCAGTCAAATTTAAGAAAGCCCCCTCTATATGCTTGTTTTATGTTCCCATTCACACAGACTAAAAAATGTTTTTAAATATTTCTAACCTTTTTAATGTTTCTCAGGAGGAGGTGTTGCAGTTTTTTATTTTTAATGTTAAAGTGAGCCTGTCCCAGGTCTGTTCTCGTTACCATACAATGCAATAAGCCCAGCCTTTACACATTTAACCCTTTGTTATTACAGATAGGGGGAGATTTACTAAAACTGGCACACACAGAATCTGGCACAGCTTTGTATAATAACCAGCTTTTAACTTCAGCTTACCCATTGACAATAAAACCTAGAAGCTGATTGGTTACCATGCACAGCTACACTAGATTATGTGTGCGCTGGTTTTAATAAATCTCCCACAATGTATTCAAATCTAGTTACAATTGATAATGAAAATCTGCCTGCATAGTATACAATGTTAATTATGGAAAACACAGCTGCCCAACCCCCTCATAAACAAAGAGAACTACCTAGGAATTTTTCCATGCTGGGGAGTCCAGAATAAAGCATCTAAAAAAAAAAAAGTACTAGTGTTTGACAAAAACAAATTCCACTACAGGCTCCAAATTCTCCCTCTAATCTTCGGGAATCTGGTGTAGGCTCCCTCTGGTCATGAGCTGATCCATATGTACAATAATGTATTTAGAAGCAAAGGTAAAGAAGGGGAGCCGGTCACCATTAAAAGCCAATGTTGCGATTTATTAAGAAATGAAGCACACAAACTTACCGTCTGGCAGTACAAAACCCCCCCAAATGACCCCATTTTGGAAAGTAGACACCCTAAGGAAATTGATAAGAGGCATGTTGAGCCCATTGAATATTTTATTTTTTTGCCTCAAACGATTGAATAATGACAAAAAAATTTTTTTTTACACAAGTTGTCACTAAATGATATATTGCTCACACATGCCATGATTATATGTGGAATTGTACCCCAAAATACATTCTGCTGCTTCTCCTGAGTACGAGGATACCACATGTGGTCGACTATTTGGAAGCCTAGCCGTGTACGGGGCCCCGAAAGCCAAGCACCGCCTTTAGGATTTCTAAGGGCATACATTTGTAATTTCACTCCTCACTACCTATCACAGTTTTGAAGGCCATAAAATGCCAAGATGGCACAAAACCCCCACAAATGACCCCATTTTAGAAAGTAGACACCCCAAGCTATTTGCTGAGAGGCATGTTGAGTCCATGGAATATTTTATATTTTGCCACAAGTTGCGGGAAAATTACAAACTTTATTTATTTTTCACAAAGTTGTCACTAAATGATATATTGCTCACAAATGCTATGGGCATATGTGAAATTACACCCCAAAATAAATTCTGCTGCTTCTCCTGAGTACGGGGATACCACATGTGTGGGACTTTTTGGGAGCCTAGCTGCGTACGGGGCCCCGAAAACCAAGCACCACCTTCAGGCTTTCTAAGGGCGTAAATTTTTGATTTCACTCCTCACTACCTATTACAGTTTTGAAGGCCATAAAATGCCAAGATGGCACAAAACCCCCACAAATGACCCAATTTTAGAAAGTAGACACCCCAAGCTATTTGCTGAGAGGCATGTTGAGTCCATGGAATATTTTATATTTTGCCACAAGTTGCGGGAAAATTACAAACTTATATTTATTTATTTATTTTTTTCACAAAGTTGTCACTAAATGATATATTGCTCACACATGCCATGGGCAGATGTGAAATGACACCCCAAAATAAATTCTGCTGCTTCTCCTGAGTATGGAGATACCACATGTGTGGGACTTTTTGGGAGCCTAGCCGTGTACGGGGCCCAGAAAACCAAGCACCGCCTTCAGGATTTCTAAGGGTGTAAATTTTTGATTTCACTCCTCACTACCTATCGCAGTTTTGAAGGCCATAAAATGCCAAGATGGCACAAACCCCACCTAAATGACCCCATTTTGGAAAGTAGACACCCCAAGCTATTTGCCGAGAGGCATGGTGAGTATTTTGCAGCTCTCATTTGTTTTTGAAAATGAAGAAATAAAATAATGTATATTTTTTTTTCTTTTTTTCAATTTTCAAAACTTTGTGACAAAAATGAAGGTCTGTAAAATACTCACCATACCTCTCGGCAAATAGCTTGGGGTGTCTCCTTTCCAAAATGGGGTCACTTGGGGGGATTTTCTGCTATCTGGGCATTCCATGGCCTCCGAAACTGTGATAGGCAGTGAGGAATGAAATCAAAAATGTACACCCTTAGAAAGCCTGAAGGTGGTGCTTGGATTTTGGGGTACCGTATGCGGAGAGGCTCCCAAAAGGTCTCACACTTGTGGTATCCCTGTACTCAGGAGAAGCAACAGAATGTATTTTGGGGTGTAATTTCACATATAACCATGGCATGTTTGAGCAATATATCATTTAATGACAACTTTGTGCAAAAATAAATAAAAAAATAATAATAATGTCTTTTTTCCGCAACTTTTGTCAAAATATAAAATATTCCATGGACTCGACATGCCTCTCAGCAAATAGCTTGGGGTGTCTACTTTCTAAAATGGGGTCATTTGGGAAGGTTTTGAACTGTCCTGGCATTTTATGCACAACATTTAGAAGCTTATGTCACACATCACCCACTCTTCTAACCACTTGAAGAAAAAGCCCTTTCTGACACTTTTTGTTTACATGAAAAAAATTTTTTTTTTTTGCAAGAAAATTACTTTGAACCCCCAAACATGAAGTATTTTTTTTAAAGCAAAGGCCCTACAGATTAAAATGGTGGGTGTTTCATTTTTTTTTCACACGGTATTTGCGCAGCGATTTTTCAAACGCATTTTTGGGGGAAAAAACACACTTTTTTTAATTTTAATGCACTAAAAATCACTATATTGCCCAAATGTTTGATGAAATAAAAAATATGATCTTAGGTCGAGTACATGGATACCAAACACGACATGCTTTAAAATTGCGCAGAAACGTGCAGCGGCGACAAACTACATACATTTTTAAAAGCCTTTAAATGCCTTTACAGATGACCACTTTAGATTTACGGAGGAGGTCTACTGCTAAAATTAGTACCCTCGATCTGACCTTCATGGTGATACCTCACATGCATGGTGCAATTGCTGTTTACATATGACACCAGACCGACGATTGCGTTCGACGTTGTGCCTTAGCAGGGGGGACAGGGGTGTTTTTTTTAAATTATTATTTATTTTGCTTTTTTATTTTATTTTTAAGCTGTTCCTTTCATTTATATATATTTTTTATCATTTTTATTGTTATCTCAGGGAATGTAAATATCCCCTATGATTGCAATAGGTAGTGACAGGTACTCTTTTTTGAAAAAATTGGGGTCTATCAGACCCTAGATCTCTCCTCTGTCCTGAAAGCATCTGACCACACCAAGATCGGTGTGATAAAATGCTTTCCCAATTTCCCAATGGCGCTGTTTACATCATGAAATGCTCGTAGCTTCCGGTTTCTTAGGCCATAGAGATGATTGGAGCCATTCTGGTCTCTGATCAGCTCTATGGTCAGCTGGCGGAACCACCGGCTGCATTCTCAGGTTCCCTGTTGGGACAGGAGAGCCTGAGAAAACCATGGAAGATGGTGCGGGGGGGGACATTCCCTCCCACTGCTTGTAAAAGTAGTCTAGAGGCTAATTAGCCGCTAGGATTGCTTTTACATAAAAGCCGACCGCTGGCTGAAAAGAATGATACCAAGATGATACCTAAACCTGCAGGCATCATTCTGGTATAAGCACTCAAAGTCCAGCAACATACCAGTATGTTGCTGGAACTGGTTGGGCATATATTGTAATTTTTTTTTCATGCAGCCTGTGAGCTGAACGAAAAAAAAATATTGATCGGTGGGTATGCCCACCATTAGAATACCTCCCTTCATCCACCCACTTCTAATGGTGGGCATACATGCACCATTTATATATGCCGAAGCATGGGGGCATCCTCCCGCAAAAGGTAGGAGCAAATCGCTCCTCCACCCCTTATGCCCCCATGCTTCGGCATATATGCTCTTTTTTAACTGTGGTGGTAAAATCACCTCTGACAGTGCTGGAGTCATGGCTTTATGTATCATGGGAGCAAAACGCTGTTGCTGTCAAGATAAATAAATCCACGCTGCAGCAGAATGGCGTACCTGCTAAGCAAATGATGGTTAACAATAAAACAAAGTAACATTACAGTATAACAGTAGTACTTACCATACCTGCAAAGCAAATACAAAAAAAAATAGCAAAAAATAACACATTTAACACAATCTGTGCCTAAAATATATTTATGCCGAAGCATGGGGGCATCCTCCCGCAAAAGGTAGGAGCAAATCGCTCCTCCACCCCTTATGCCCCCATGCTTCGGCATATATGCTCTTTTTTAACTGTGGTGGTGAAATCACCTCCGACAGTGCTGGAGTCGCAGCTTTATGTATCGTGGGAGCAAACGCTGTTGCTGTCAAGATAAATAAATCCACACTACAGCTGAATGGCGTACCTGAAAACAAAAAATGGTTAACAATAAAACATTGCAGAATAGAATACAGTACAAAGGAGCAGAACAATAGAGAGAGAATAGAGAGAGAGAGAACAATAAAACGACAACTATTTTTGGTTTTTTTATTTTATATTTTTTTTGTTTTTTTGTTTTTTTACTTTTTTTTTTTAAACACTTTTTTATGTAACTTTAACACTTCTGTTGTAACGTTTCCAGTGGTTTGGGTCTCTCAAAATGCGATGGCATCTTGGGAGACCCTGTGAACGTGTGCCTAGCCTGTGCAATGGTGTACCCTACTCTAAAACTCAACTAGTTCATGGTAGCGTTCAAAACATTCACCAATGCAAAGACCAGGATTGTCAGGACAGCGGGGACAATAATGACGGGTGTCACGCCTATATCCGCGCTTTCTGCAGTCACAACATTTTCTTTGGGGGGCTCGTTGGGTAGGGGTACTCGGGATGACATAAGAATAATGCCTCTCATGCAGCCGGCTTACTGCATCTGGTTGGGGAAGGTGAGGTGGAGCACCGCCTGGATACAGAAGGGCTCTGACGATATCTTCCTGGAATTTAAGGAAGGATCCAGTCCGTCCTGAAGCTTTGTGTAGCACATAAGCATTCAGTATAGCCAATTGGAATAAATAAACAGACACTTTTTTGTATCAGCGTCTGGCCTTACGGGCAACTAGATACGGCGCCAACAACTGGTCATTGAGGTCCACCCCTCCCATATTTTGGTTATATTTGTGGACACAGAGGGGTTTCTCCACAATACCAGTCGCCGTAGGAATTTGGACCGTCGTGTCTGCATGAAGGGAGGTAAGAACGAAAACATTCTTATTATCCCTCCACTTCATAGCAAGCAAATTATTACTCCGCAAGCAGGCTCTCTCCCCCAGCCTAAGACGAGACTCTACAAGCCGCTGGGGAAAGCCCCGGCGATTAGGTCGCACGGTGCCACATGCTCCAATCTGATGATCAAACAAGTGACTAAACAGTGGCACGCTTGTGTAATAATTGTCCACATATAAATGGTACCCCTTTCCCGAATAAGGGTGACACCATGTCCCACACTATCTTGCCAGCGCTTCCTATGTAGTCAGGGCAGTTCTCCGGCTCTACGTGACTATCTTTACCCTCATAAACCATAAAACTACGTGTATAGCCTGTGGCCCTGTCACAGAGCTTATACATTTTGACCCCGTATCTGGAACGCTTGTTGGGAACGTATTGTTTGAATGACAAGCGACCAGAAAACTTAATCAGGGACTCATCAACGCAGACAACTTGATGGGGAGTAAACAAGTCTGCAAAACGTTGGTTGAAGTGGTTTATGAGGGGCCAAATTTTGTAGAGCCGATCGTATTCAGGGTCTCCACGAGGACGACAGAGTTCATTGTCGCTGAAGTGCATGAACCGCAAAATCTGCTCGTATCGTGCCCTGGACATGGAAGCAGAGAACACGCACATATGGTGAATTGGGTCAGTGGACCAATATGACTGCAACTCACTCTTTTTGGTTATGCCCATGTTGAGGGAGAGGCCCAGAAAGATCTTAAATTCGGAAACTGTAATTGGTTTCCATTGTCTGGCAAGGGCAGACTGGGGAACAGTGGCAATGTGTTGACCAGCGTACAAATTGGTTTGGTCCACAATAGATCTATAGAGATCTTCGGTGAAAAACAGTGAGTAAAAATCAAGTGTCGTAAAATCAACTGTTTCCACGTTAATGCCAGGTTGGCCAGTGAATGGGGGAAGTATGGGTTCTGCAGAAGTGGTGGGTACCCAATCAGGATTGGCGAATTCTGCAGGAAGGGCACTATGGGTACGACGGGCCTGTCTTTGTCTTCGTCTTGGTGGCAGCGGGACACTACTTGTGCTTGCCACCTCGCCAGCTTGAACTGCACTTATGGGACTCGCCACGTCACCACGTGCTACTGCAGTGCTGGATGTACGTCCAGGGTGTACTAGGCCGCTGGTGCTTGCCAGTTCACCAGAAGGATGAGCGGCTCTAGCACGTCTCTGCTCCATACGAGGGACCTGCGGTTCCTCCACCTGAACAACAGAAAACATTCGGGATCGGGTACACCTGCCCTTAACAGGGACCTCATCTCTGTCGCCAGAGCTATCTGTCATGGAGCCGCTGTTCTCTACAGGATCGTATTCTGAGCCTGAATCTGACAGATGAGTGACGTCCTCTTCACTATCTGTCATGCTCAGAAACGTGTAGGCCTCTTCACTAGTGTACCTTCGCTTTGCCATTTTGGGCTCTAAATTTAGGGGTACACTAGTGAGACTCACAGGTAAAAAAGCACCTAGGCTGTCAGCGACTGTATCAAAACGCTACAAAAAAAACTGTTAGCGATCGCAGGGATCAAGCCTGACTCTGCGAACGCTGCAGTTATGTGTGTTGTGTTTTGTAAGTGACAGTGATCGATCGATACTGCACTTGGGTGGGCTGGGCTGGGCTTGGCGGAGGGGCTAAACGCAGGTGCTAGCAGGTATCTGGACTGATCCCGCTAACAATGCGTTTTGGGAAACCTAAAATGCTGGCAACGCTAATATAGATCTGATCAGATACTATATTACTAAGGGAGGTGTATGCTTTGCGCGTGGGTGTTAGCGGTACTGGCACTAACCTGACGCTGCCTGGGGCGACGCAGACCTTATCTGACCCTCAAACTTATATCACCCGCCGGATGATTAGGGGGTTAAACCTTTATTAGGTAATAAATGGCGGGTGCCCTGAAACTATAAAAAAATAACTAACCAACCAGCGTCACCTGTAACAGTTATATGGTGATCACTGGTGAAAGGGTTAACTAGGGGGCAATCAGGGGGCTTTATGCGGTAGTATATGGGGGTCCCTGATGCTATAAAAAGCTGCGGCGAACCTAAATACGTACCTGCCTAACTAGCGTCACCTGTGACACTAATACAGCGATCAGAAAAACGATCGCTTATTAGTGACACTGGCGACGGGGGGTGATCACGGGGTTAAACCTTTATTGGGGGGGGGTTAGGGGGGTACCCTAGAGCTAAAGGGGGCTAACCCTAACTGCCCTAACAGTTATTACAGTCACAAATGACACCAATGCAATAATAAAAAAAAAAAATTTAAAAAATGCAATTGGTGTCACTGTGACTGGGGTTGCAGGGGTGATTGGGGGGGTGAAGGGGGGGTGAAAGTGTGCCTGGCGTGTTCTACTGTAAGGCCGCGTACACACGGGCGGATTGTCTGGCCAACTTAGTCCGCTGAAACGTGTTTCAGCGGACAATCCGCTCGTGTGTGGGCTTCAGCAGACTTTTTCAGTGGACAGTCTGGCGGACTAAGTCTTTCGGAATTTCCGTAATACAGTCCGTCCAAACTTGGTTTCAGCGGACAGTCCGCTCGTGAGTAGGCAAGTTGGACGGACTAAGTATGGCACATGCTCAGAAAGGATTTACACGGCCGAAGGTTGCATTGCAGTGTATTGGACGTCGAATTTCTAGTCCCGTCGTACGTGCCGTACACGTCATCGCGCAAGCTTTCAGCGGACTGTCTGTTCATCGTGTGTGGTCAAGTCCGTTCATTCAAAAGTAGGACGGACTGTCTGTCGGATTGTCTGACGAACTTAGTTGGCCAGACAATCCGCCCGTGTGTACGCGGCCTGAGTGTAGTGTGTTGGTGCAACTCACCGATCCTCTCTCCTCGGTGCCGGAACGAAAAAGACCGGCACGAGGAGAGATTACATCACTTCCTCTGCCTGTGTTTACATTACAGGAGAGGAAGTGATGTAATGCTGCCCATTCATTCATCAGGAGCGATTGCGAGGGGGTGGCCATGAATGAATGGCCGCCCCCTCATCCCGGATCGCTCCTGCACGGATTCCGACCACCGCTGGCACTGGGGGGGGCCCGATCGCCCCCCCCACCCGCGGGAAGGCAGGGACGTACATGTACGCCCATATGCCTGCCCGTGCCATTCTGTCGACGTACATCGTCGTGCGGTGGTCGGCAAGTGGTTAAACAATTAAAGGGTATCTCCACTTTCTGGTGGAAAAAAATTAGCAAATAAAAAAATAATAATATAGCATATACAACTGTGACACGAGTAGGGTTGAGCGAACCTGAACTGTAAGTCGTACAGGATTTTTGGGTCCCGGACCTGAACCCCAACAATTTACTGTATGTTCAGCTTCGGGTTAGGTGTTCAGTAATGTAATGGCGCTTTTTAAACAGCTGCAGGGCAGCCAATCAACATTAGTTTAACTCGTGTACCCTTAGAAGCCATCTGTCATGGTTATGCAATAGAGTTCATCTGCTTACCTGTCTCCATGTGTTCATTTCTAGAGACCAGCCGACCCTCACCTGACTGCTTTTATAATCCATCCTCTGGCATGGCTCCACCCTAGCTCCTATCAGTGAACTCTATATTAACCTGTGCACTGCAGCCCAGCCCTGCTGATCAACCTTTGTGTGTTAGCTTCCTGTTACCTGCCGTGTGCTCTGCTGGTATTCCGTTACCGACTTTGGCGTGTCCTTGACCATCCCTGTTTGCTTGTGATCCTGACCTTTTGGCGTGTCCCTGACTATTCCTGTCTGCTTGTGGCCCCGACCTTGGCTTTGACCCTCACCATCCCTATCCTCCTGTTGCCTACTGTGGGTGTGAGCTGGGGGACCCTGGGGGTCGCAACCTGGAGCCAGTTGCAGCCAAGTCCATCCTCACCACTCGAGGCTCTGGTGAACACCTGCTGGCTCTTAGACTCCCCCAGGGAATCTTACGCTCTAACCCCAGTGGGATCCATCTTGGTGTTCTGGCGGCCCTGCCTTCCTATCACCTTGACCCCCGTCTGCAGCAGTCAGCCGTAGGGTCCACAACCTTGCGGTGCACTCCTAATCCCTACGGTGTGCATCTGTCACCTGGCCTCAAGGTGACCTGACACCATCACAGCCATGCCTACTAATGGCATGGCTGTGATTGGCCAGTGCAGCATGTGACCCAGCCTCTATATAAGCTAGAGGCACATAGCACAGCACGTCACTCTGTAGGTAGTGTAGGGAAAGGTTGCTGCTGCTGCTGCTTTGAGGGGGAGAATTAGATAGAAGTCCTGCTTCAGAAATCAAATTACTTAGCGATCTACCTTGATTTTGTTGTGTGAGCCTTGAGCCCAGTGCCAGAGAAAATATAACTTTTATCCGTCTGTTAGTTAGGTTGGTGTCGGCGGGCATTTTATGCAAGCTCAGTGCACCAGCACTGCATATGCTACTGTGAGATACACCCTTTAGATACTGTTGCTTTATTCTGCTATTCTAAAAACACAGATTTAGAACAGATATACAATATTTTACAGTGTTTCCTGCATATCTGTAGGTGTGAGATACACACTTTAGATGCTGTTCTTCAATTCTGCTATTCAAAAAAATAATAATTTAGGGCCAAAAAACTTTTTTTGAATAACATTTTCTGCATATCTGTACGTGTGAGATACACCTTTTCGATACTGTTGCTCTATTCTGCTATTCTAAAACACCCATTTAGGGCCCAAAAAAATATTTTACAGTGTTTCTGTACGTGTGAGATACACACTTTAGATACTGTTCTTCTATTCTGCTATTCAAAAAATACCCATTTAGGGCAAGATCCTAAATTTGAGAAATATGAAGACAAAGAACGTCAAAGAAGGGACGTGGCCCCGGTCTTGGTGCTGCTGGTGGAGCTCCTGTTGCAGGGAGAGGACGTGGTCGATCTGTGCCAGCTACACGCACAAGTGAAACACCTTCCTCAGGTGCGAGTAGGCGACAGAGCCTGCAGCGTTATTTGGTCGGGCCTAAAGTGGCTCTACGAATTTTGAGGCCAGGACAAGTACAGGCAATACTAGATTGGGTTGCTCACAGTGCCTCCAGTTCCTTCACATTGTCTCCCACCCAGTCTCCTGCTAAAAGATCAGAGTTGGCACCTGCAGATGATGTCCATCAGTCTTTCACCTCACCCCCTTGCAAATCAGCCAAGCAGTCTGAGCCCCAAATCATGCAGCAATCTCTTCTGCTTTTTGATGACTCTGTTAGCAGGGTTTCCCAGGGCCATCCACCTAGCCCTGCCCCAGAAGTGGAAGAGATTGTGTTCACCGATGCCCAACCACTTATGTTTCAAGATGAGTACATGGGAGGACCATCGCAGCACGTCTCAGATGATACGAAGACGAAACACAGGTGTCAATTGCTGCTGCTTTCAAAATTGTGCAGACCGACAAGGAGGGCAGGGGTGAAGACTGTGTGGAAGATGATGTGGAGGACGATGAGGTCCTCGACCCTACATGGAATCAACGTCATAAAAGTGACCTGTGTAGTTTGGAGGAAGAGGCAGTGGTCGCACAGAGCCACCAGCACAGTAGAAGAGGGAGCAGGGTGCAAAAGCGGAGCGTCCGTCCCCTAGACAGTACGCCTGCTACTGCCCAATGCAGCAAGGGACTGAGCACACCAAAGCCAGGTCCAAGGAGTTCCCTAGCGTGGCAGTACTTCAGACAATGTGCTGATGACAAGACACGAGTGGTTTGCACTCTGTGCAATCGGAGCCTGAAGCAAGGCATAAACTTTCTCAACCTGAGCACAACCTGCATGACCAGGCATCTAAGTGTAAAGCACGAGCTGCAGTGGAGAGTAGACACCTAAAAAACCAAGAAAGGTCTCTGGCTCCTCCTGCTTCCTCTTCTGCTGCAGTCTCAACCCGCGAACAGAGGATCTGCCAGCAACACTACCCATGGAAGCGTTCAGCTCTCTATCTCCCAAACACTGGAGCGGAAGAGGAAGTACCCCCCTACCCACCCGCGATCCCTGACCCTGAATGCCAGCATTTCAAAATTCCTGGCCATTCTGTCTGGTGGAGACACAGAGTTTTAAAAGCCTGATGGCATTGACTGTTCTACAGTACATCGTGCCCAGCCGCCACTACTTTTCCAGGCGAGCCATCCCTTCCCTGCACAACCAAGTGGGGGGCAAAATCAGGTGGGCACTGCGCAATGCCATCTGTGGTAAGGCCCACCTAACTACGCATACGTGGACCAGTAAGCACAGTCAGGGATGTTATATCTCCCTAACAGCACACTGGGTAAATGCAGTGGTGGCTGGGCCTGAGGCGGATAGCAGTTTGGCGCATGTCCTTCCACCACCGAGGATTGCAGGGCACTTCCATTTGCCTCCTGTTGCTAACTCCTCCTACTCTGCTTCCACATCCTCTACCGCCTCCTTATCCGGTCAACGCCTTCACCACCAACTTCAGCACAGCCAGGGGTAAATGACAGCAGGCAGTTTTAAAACTTTCCTGTTTGGGGGAAAAAACCCACACCGCGCAGGAGTTGTGGAGGGACATGGAACAACAGACCGATGATGAGTGGTTGGTGGCAGCGAGCCTCAAGCCCGGCCTGGTGGTGTGCGATAATGGGCAAAATCTTGTAGCAGCTCTGGGCCTAGCTGGTTTGACGCACATCCCTTGCCTGGCACATGTGCTGAACTTGGTGGTCCAGAGGTTCCTTAAAAATTACCCCCATATGCCAGAGCTGCTGCAGAAAGTGCAGGCCATCTGTGCGCACTTTCGGCGTTCTCACCCTGCTGTTGCTCGCCTGTCAGCGCTGCAGTGTAACTTCGGCCTTCCCGCTCACCGCCTCATATGTGACGTGCCCACAAGGTGGAACTCCACCTTGCACATGCTGGCCAGACTGTGCAAGCAGCAGCAGGCGATAGTGGAATTTCAGCTGCAGCAGGCATGCGTGAGTCTCTCTGCAGAACAGCACCACTTCACCACCAATAACTGGGCCTCCATGCGAGACCTGTGTGCCTTGTTGCGCTTTTTCGCGTACTCCACCAACATGGCCAGTGCCAATGACGCCGTTCTCAGCATTACTATCCCAGTTCTATGCCTCCTTGAAAAAACTATTTGGGCGATGATGGAAGAGGATGTGGCACAGGAGGAGGAGGAAGAGGGATAATTTCCAAGGCTTTCAGGGCAGTCATTCACAAGTGGCTCTGAGGGTGGGTTCCTGCACCAACAAACGCCAGGTACACAATTGTCCAGCAAGGGCACAGTTCTGGAGGATGATGAGTTGGAGGATGAGGAGATGGAGGAGTAGGAACCATGTTCACAGCAGGGTGGCACCCAGACCAGCTCATGGCCATCACTTGTGCGTGGCTGGGGGGATACAGAGGACACAGACAATACACCTCCCACAGAGGACAGCTTTTCATTGCCACTGGGCAGCCTGGCACACATGAGTGATTGCATGCTGCAGTGTCTCCGCCACGACTGACGAGTTGCCCACATTCTAACTGGTGCTGATTACTGGTTGGCCACGCTGCTGGATCCCCGTTACAGCATTTCACCAACATGGTGGAGCAGTATGTGTGCACATGCCTACACATACTGTATGATGGGTCTGCACGCTTCAACTTCTGGGTCTCCAAATTGGGAACATGGCCTGAGCTTGCCCTTTATGCCTTGAAGGTGCTGGCCTGCCCTGCAGCCAGTAAATTATCTGAACGTGTATTTAGTACGGCAGGGGGCGTTATCACAGACAAGCGCAGCCGCCTGTCCAGAGCCAATGTGGACAAGCTCACGTTCATTAAAATGAACCAGGCATGGATCCAACAGGACTTGTCCGTACCTTGTGCAGAATAGACATGTATACCCGTGTTCTGACAATAACTATCCGGCCATCGGATAGAGTCCGCCCTGTACTGCGCAGGCACAGCGCTTGCGCAGTACAGGGGACAAGGAGATTCCGAAAATCTCCAAAGATGAACGTGCCTGTGTAGTGAGTGCAGGTTCAAGCCCCCCCATCCAAGTGGACATACGGAAGCACATAGTAACAGGACCCCTCGCAGGCTCGCTTCGCTTGCCACGCTTCGGGCATGACCTCGCTTCACTCGGCTATTTTTTATTCTAACTCTATGTCCACTTGGATGGTGGGGCTTGAACCTGGACTCATGGCGCAGGTGCCGTTTGTCTTCGGAGGTTTTCGTAATCCCCTTGTCCTCCGTACTGCGCAAGCGCAGTACAGGGCGGACTCTATCCGACTGAGCCATTGTTGTATTTTTGATCTTTCTCACTCTTTTGGGGTGTACCCTAATTAAAAAAAAATATTTAAATAAAAACAAAAGCCAGTGTTGGCTACCTCGTTCTCCTCCACCAACCTCCTACTCCATATGGACCTCTTCCTCCTAGGTCAAGATTATTATTATTATTTTTTTATTTAAAAGTATTTTATTTTGTATCACAAGAATAATACATTTGAAAGTGACATTCAGAATATCGATTCAGTCAAAACATAGAAAGGTTACAGGCAGCACAACAGGATGAATCGAGTGTAACACGTCAAAGATATAGAATGGAAAATAATTTTAGACAGACATGGTAGTCTTTGAGTGAATTCTTGGTATTCCTGTTAATGGTTGGAGGTGTACCTCCTCTCTGGACACCCCCAATGGGAGCTAGCTGTGCCCGAGTGGAGGAACTTAACCACCGACTCCTAGGAGTGAATGTAAGGAGATGGACAGAAATGACCATGTGTCTTTTTCCCTAAGATAGGAATCTGTGACTAGGCATCAGTGTTTGTCGTCTGCAAACAGGCCACATTTGTGAACCTGAGAGCCACATTGAACTCTTGTATTTTGGGGTCCCGACGAATGGAGATGGCGAGTGTCTCAATTGCTATTGAAAAGATTAGCAGAGATAAAGGGCAGCCTTGTCTGATGCCTTTGGCTATATGTATTGGTTTGGAGTAGTGGTCTTGAAGCCTAATATAGGCTTTAGGATTTGAATAAAGAGCTCGGATCAGGCCCATAAACTTGTCGCCAAAGCCCCAACGTTCAAGGATTGTAAAGATGTATGGCCAGGAGACCAAATCAAAGGCCTTTTGAGAGTCCAATGATAAAAGCATGCCTGATTGTTTTGGGCCTCCTGGCCAGTTTGTCTGGAGGATGGAGACTATGTCTATGGCACTTCTGATCTGATCAGGGCCCTGTCTGCCTGGGATGAACCCCACTTGATCCTTATGAACATATTGGTTAATGAAGGAAGCTAGACGATTTGCAAGGAGTTTGGTAAGGATTTTTAAGTTGCTATTGATGAGGAAGATGGGTCTATAATTACTGACTTCTTCCAGGTTTTTATCCGGTTTCGGTATTACTGCAATGTAGGCTGTGTTTAGGTGAGGATCAAGTGGGGTTTCCTGTGTCTTTGCATTAAAAAATTGTGTCAAATGTATAGTCAGGGTGGTGGTAAATGTCTTGTAATAGGGGTTAGGGAGACCATCGGTGCCTGGAACAGAACCTGATTTGAGGTTCTTAATGACTTCCTGTACCTCTTCTTCTGAGAAGGGGGCCTCCAGCATATCATGTTTTTTTATGTATTTTATGTTATTTTAAGTTATTTCCCTATCCACATTTGTTTGCTGAGCACTTGCCATGCTCTTAAGAACATTTTGCTGACATTTGCAGCCCTCTAGCCCTTTCCATTACTTTTTTACAGCCATTTTAGTCCTCAAAAGTTCAGGTCCCCATTGACTTCAATGGGGTTCAGGTTCGGGGTCAAGTTTGGGTCCCGAACTCAAACTTTTTTGTGAAGTTCAGCCGAACTCGTGGAATCCGAACATCCAGGTGTCCGCTTAACCCTAGACACGAGTCATAATGTAATTGAATGTTATTAAAAACTACCTTTCCTTTGCAATCTGCAGTGCTGTAATTTTATATAAATGCAATGCAATATGGCTACCTGGAGGTGTTCGGTATATAATTTCCTGGTTGTGTGATTGGCTTACTGATTTTCCCAAAAGTCTGTACTAAGATATACTGTAAGTCAGATTTCTGGCATCCCCGGCAGCAAAAATTTCAAGATTGAACATACCTTAGACAGCATCTTCCTCTCTGATACATTTATAAATGTATTGATTTAATGCATTTCTTTTTATTTGTAAAGATTGTTTTTATGATATGATTTATTAGTTTTTTTTATATATTACATTTTGTGTAGCACTGTACATTGCATATAAAGTTTTTTAATAATAATCAGTGGCTCGGTCTATGCACAGATCCTGCCCTTATCATAACCATATCACACTGCCACTGTTGCCTTCAGGTATTTAAAAAAAAAACTTTTATTGGTTACAGAGGCATAGCTTGAAGCTTGTGGGCCCCGATGCAAAAGTTGACCAGTCCTCCCCCCCCCCCCCATACTACACAGGGCTGCAATCACATACCTTCACACACAGTCTGTCAAGGTGTATCTGGATTTTATGTTGCCCTTCTGACTTGTTTAATTCTCTGGTCGGAATGGCAGTGTAGTTGCAGTAGGCAGATACACCCTGTGCAGATCATGGCTGACTGGCTGTGTTGTAAAGGAATGTGATTTCAGCCCTGCGGAGAAGGAACAGTATAGAGTGCTGTAATGGGAAAGGAGCTCAGCAGCCAGGCATAGCATGCAGGGGGGAGGGGGTGGTCAGGGGGCTTTCAGGGGGGGGCTTAGATCTGGAAGGGCAAAGCCATGTGACACAAAACCTGGAGCCTGCAGTCCTTCAGGTGCCTCCCCCGAGGAGGTGTTATGGGATTTGTTTTAGCAATTTCTGAAGGTTTCTCTGTCAGTATTGGCAGAGTGTTGGGGGAAAGTAGACATCTCGGGGGGGGGGGGGGGGTACAGAGAATCCCAGCTGATGACTAGGAGACACTGAGTAATGTCATACCTCACCAGTAACATTGGTCCCATCGTGGTTACAGGATGGCACGCTCATCCTCTTGCCTCACTGAGCTTGACATTTCCGCATCCTGTGCTGTTCTCCATTCAGGAAATGGCTCACAGCTTCTCCCCAGCCAATGGGAACAGAGGGGTGTGAACCATGGAAGGCAAAGTAGAAGCCCAGTACTGGAGCATGGCTGTGGGGCCCCAGGGCAGATCAAAGCTGGATTTTGTGTAGTATATGATAATATGACAGGCTGCAGAGGCCCCCTGGAGCTAGGGGAGGGTTGCGATTGTAACCCCTGCAACCCCTTATGCTACGCCCATGATTGGTTACATACAGCCCGGAATAACATAGCCAAACCCATATACTGTACATTATATGTAGCAAAGTCTCTAACCTCCTCCAGTGTAATGAGAACCTTCAAGGCCAAAGATAGCTTACATCCTTCTGTATGTGGTAGGTTGTGAGGCATAGTGGGTGCAAGGTGGATAAAGTTATTGGGTGCCAGACACTTCTTAGATGTAAAAGAGGTTTTATTTATCTTAACAGTCCTTTTAATATTTAGAGGGGGAAAAGAGGGTTAGGACCAGAACACCCTTAAGCAGTTGCAATTTCAATTGGCAGACTCCGAGACTTCAATAGGAGGACAGCCGTACAGGGAAAGGCGCCCATCTGCACGTGCAGGATTGCTTTCCTGTTTCCTATGGCAACAGTTTTCAACAGTTCCCAACACAAATCATTACAGTCCTCTTTGTTTCACTACAACTTCTACTTGCATTTCTTCAGCCCCTTGAGAGCCTGGTCTCTCACTGGACCCTCTGATTCACTAACTCTGAATCCCTGGAACTCCTTACATAGTTACACAGTAGGTGAGGTTGAAAAAGGACACAAGTCCATCAAGTCCAACCTATGTGTGTGATTATAGGTCAGTATTTCATTGTATATCCTTGTATGTTGTGGCCATTCAGGTGCTTATCGAATCGTTTTTTTAAACTATCAATGCTCCTCACTGAGACCACCGCCTGTTACAGGGAATTTCACATCCTTGCCATACAGTAAAGAACCCTCTACGTAGTTTAATTTTAATGAGTGGCCACATGTCTTGTTAAACTCCCTTCCACAAAAAAGTTTTATCCCTATTGTGGGGTCACCAGTACGGTATTTGTAAATTTAAATCATATCCCTTCTCAAGAGTGTCTTCTCCAGAGAGAAGAAGTTCAGTGCTCGCAACCTTTCCTAACTAATATCCTCCAGACCCTTTATTAGCTTTGATGCCCTTCTTTGTACTCGCTCCATTTCCAATAGCTTGGCATTGCATGCCATTGCTGAGCCTATCATCTACTAGGACTCCCAGGTCCTTTTCCATCCTAGATTCCTCCAGAGGATCTCCCCCCAATGTATAGATTGCATTCATATTTTTGCCACCCAAATGCATTATTTTAAAATTTTCTACATTAAACCTCATTTGCCATGAAGTTGCCCACCCCATTAATTTGTTCAAATCTTTTTGCAAGGTTTCCACATCCTGCCGAGAAGTTATTGCCCTGCTTAGCTTTGTATTAGCTTTAGTATTGTCCGAAAATGCAAAGATTGAACTGTTTACCCTATCCTCCAGGTCGTTTATGAACAAAATAAATATGATTGTTCCCAGCACAGAACCATGGGGGACCCCTCTACCCACCAATGACCATTTTGAGTACTCCTCATTTATCACCACCCTCTGAATTCGCCCTTGTAGCCAATTTTAAATCCATGTGCGCACCCTATGGTCCATGCCAATGGACCTTATTTTGTACAGTAAACGTTTATGGAGAACTGTGTCACATTCTTTTACAAAATCCTGATACACCACGTCTACGGGCCTTCCTTTATCTAGATGGCAACTCACCTTCTCATAGAAGGTTAATAGATTGGTTTGGCAAGAACGATTCTCCTCAAAGCTTTGCAGTGATATCTCCCTCAAACTTCACCCCTGCTAACCAGCTTGGTCCCTGGCTTGACTCACAAGGCTGCTCTGCAAGTGTCACCTCCACTGGCTGGGTTCCTGACTTGATCACAGCCTGAAGTTTCCTGATTCTCCACTGTGCCCGTTCGGTGAGAATGCTGCTCCAGTACTTGCTTCAGTTACTCGCTGTGGTCCCTGATAATGGTGATCAGTCCCTTAGTGGCGACAGCCTTCTACCTTGACAGGTTCTCCGGCCGGCAGAACTGTCACTCATGGTTGGACTGCAAGCCACAATCCAAACCCTGCGCTGCCCTCTTACTTCTGGATAGGCCCTTACACAGCCTGGCAGCCAAATGCCCCTGGGATAGGCTCAATCTCTGGCCTAGTAGGGCATACGATACACATCCACCCAGACAGCCACCCACGTGGCACAGAACATAGATCACCTGACCTCACCCGAATATATAGGTTCTCCCAGCAGGCCAAGGGATTCAAGAAAACCCCTGCCCATTGGCCTTAGATACCCCATACACCCATAACCTAACCTTGGGTTGCCCTTTTTGTATCTAGTTCCACCAAGTATCCGGCCACCTAGCGGTAGAAGAGATTAATATCAAAATATAAAAAATAGTCTTGTATGACATTCAAATATAAAAATGGTTATATACACTTTAAGGCAAGTAAATCCTAACTATCGCTCTAATTTATACATATATACCTGCCTCACCTGCCATGAAAAAAAAAAAAAAAAGATCTAGCTTTGAGGGTCGTAGCTTGGAGAAACCAAATTTGGGGAGTAGGTAGCTGGAGTCCTACCCCACCACTGGTCAAAATTTGGGGCTCCTGCCACCTATGGTTCCAGAGACACAGGGCTCCTCGCACAGCCTGCCAGAAGCTACATATAGCGCGGTCAGTTTAAATACAAGCTGGCACACTCTGTTTGCAGCAGACTGGGAGGATGATTTCTTGTCAGAGGCATTGAGCTCAACGAACAGCTTGGAGCCTTGGACCAATAGTAAAGTACCAAGCTAAGATAAAAATGCTGCAGTGGAGACTCTCCTCTCACGCCAGTGCCATAGAAGGGAGCGTGTGTCTAAAAGACAGATGCTCCCATCCAGCCCCGCCCTCTTACCTACATGGAAAAAACATGGGTTTATGGGTATAAGGTTTACCCATAATCCCATGTTTTTCTCACACAGTTAATAGGGAGAATCTGCTGCTGAAAAGGTACTGTTATAATCAAGCGAAATCATATATGTATATGCTATGCGTTTTAACATATTCATTTATTATTTATCTATTAACTGTGAAATTACTGGTTTGAAGTTATAACTTTAAACTTCAGTAATTTGTCCGTTAAGCCACCTCTTGGGTACAGTTTTTGAAAATATAGTAAATTACCTTAAAAACAATATATAATAATTATTTTTATATTAGTTACTTATGGTAATTGACCACTTGCCACCCAGGCCAATTCTGACACTTCTTCCCTACATGTAAAAATCTTTTTTTTTTACTATAAAATTACTTAGAACCCCCAAACACTATATATATTGTTTTAGCAGACATCCTAGGGCAAGGGTCCCCAACCACTGGGGGGCACGGCCCACTACTGAGCCTTTGTCTCTCTGCAGATGGACTGCGGGTGGCATGGGATAGCAAAGCAGGCAGGCAGATGGATGAGAGAGTCGGGTGGATCAGAGAGAAGTGGGCTGGCAAGCAAAGATGACATCATCTCTCTCCTCCTGCCCCGGATCAATGCTCTTTAGCCCTCACAGCCCTCACAGCACTGACCTCTTCAATATCAGAGCTGGGAAACAGAGATGACATCTTCTCTCACCACCCACCCCACATCACCACTTCCCTGCCCTCACTCAGAAACTACCAATGCGCAGATGCCTGCCTCTGTGCTAAATGGACCAGTGCTGCCACCAATGCAGTGGCAATCCACATCTGGTGGCAGGCGACGAGGCAAGTGACATTCCTCATCTGGTGACAGGGGACGTAATTCTGTATTATGGTGAGTTGAACTATTTCATTTTATTTTACAATGTAATAATAAAAATAATGCTCTTCAATCATCCTGACACCATATCAACCATGGCGCCATGTTGATTGAAGCACCAACACCAGCCATTGTCCCAACAAATTGCCCACGAAAAATCGCTATAGATGCTCGGCAGCTGTGAGTTTCGGCTCCCACCTCCAGCAGACATGGGGTTTACTGTCATGTACAGCCTGCTCAGCTCCTTCCAGACAAAAAAAAAGCCAGAGAACTAGCATCTCTCCATGTTGTTTAATGTATTAGGGCACAGTGGGCCCCCCCTGTTGGGGCCCATGTGCACTGCACACATTTGCACCCATGGACCACTGTCATGAGTGTGCTGTTTCTTCTGTCACTGTCCAGTTACATTCTAAGTGAAAGTGAAGCTTCACAATTGAAAGATCAGATCTTCTCCCCTGTTAGACAGGGTTATGCTGCATGGCAAAGCTATGTAAATCTGATCATACATGGTCCATTTTTTTTTATTCAGCCAGCGGGCTGAACAAAAGGAACCTAACCTATTCTCCATTCACATATTTAAGGAATCCTCCCTGCTGTGTCATTGTATTCTGATAGCTGGACTTTCTCTCTGTCAAAATACACTGATCAGCACCACAGCTGATTGGCTGCATACACTAATCGAAGAAACTTTTTCCAACAAGCCGGTTTGAGAGAAGTAGATCAATTGATTGACTTCTCTTAAACAGAAACAGCCATACTTGGATCAGAATTCTGCTGGTTCCTGCTGAACGGGCCAAATTTCGAGCCTAAATCTCAGGACTAGAAGGACAAAAATACAAATCCTATGACAGGTAAAACAGCTCCTACACCTATATTTTATCTGTGTATTTTTCTGTTTACCTGGAGTTCCGTTTTAAGATTTCTAATAAAACAGATTTGAAAGGTTGTTGGTTAATTGACCCTAATACCTTCCAGTCCACAGTTAAAATTAAATTAACATGATAATTCAGTCCTAACACGTTAGGGGTTCTATAGGGCCATTAAACTTTATAGTCATTGATTTACTATTTTTCCATTAACTCCAATAAATTTTCAATACTGTCAGCCAGGATCAGCTAAGTCATTCATTTACTCAAGGTGCTATAAGTCACTCATGCACTTTTCATGATGGCAACTTAATTACTTAACCCCCGATTAAGGATCGCATTATGTATCCCATTATCTTGGCTGTTACTAGGCCTTTTATATAGTATCTAACACTGGTTTACTGCTTTGTTCAGAAGTATTTTTAACTAGTTTCAGCACAACCAGTTATTATGGGTTTATTTATACTGCACATCAAAAAGAATATATTTTTCCTGGGAATTTGATTTTGTATCACAATACTATGTATTATATTACCAAAAGTATTGGGGTGCCTGCCCTTACACGCACATGAACTTTAATGGCATCCCAGTCGTAGTTCGTAGGGTTCAATATTGAGTTGGCTCACCCTTTGCAGCTATAACAGCTTCAACTCTTCTGGGAAGGCTGTCCACAAGGTTTAGGAGTGTGTCTATGGGAATGTTTGACCATTCTTAAAGGAAGCGCATTTTTGAGGTGAGGCACCAATGTGGACGAGAAGGTCTGGTTTGCAGTCTCTGCTCTAATTCATCCCAAAGGTGTTCTATCAGGTTGAGGTCAAGACATTGCTTTGTGTACTGGTCCAAATCATTTGGTGGAGGGGGGATTTTGGTGTGGGGTTGTTTTTCAGGGGCTGAGAATGGCCCCTTAGTTCCAGTGAAGGGAACTCTTAAAGTTTCAGCATACCAAGACGTTTTGGAAAATTTCATGCTCCCAACATTGTGGGAACAGTTTGGGGTTGGCGCTTTCCTGTTCCAACATGAGTGTGCACCAGTGCACGAAGCAAGATCCATAAAGACATAGATGAGTGAGTTTGGGATGGAGGAACTTGACTGGCCTGCACAGAGACCTGACCTCAACCTGATAGAACACCTTTGGGATGAATTAGAGCAGAGACTGTAAGCCAGGGCTTCTCATCCACATCAGTGCCTCACCTCACTAGTGCACTTCTGGAATAATGGTTAAACATTTTCATAGACACACTCCTAAACTTTGTGGACAGCCTTCCCAGAAGAGTTGAAGCTTTTATAGCTGAAAAGGGTGGGCCAACTCAATATTGAACCCTACGGACTAAGACTGGGGTGTCATTAAAGCTCATAAAGGCAGGTGTCCCAATACTTTTGGTAATATAATGGACATTGTGGGGTACCAGTCAGCAATACACACATTTCTGGCATGAACAGGAAATGGATAATGTAGTTCAAAGAAACAACTTTAGTTTATAGATTCAACTGTCACCTTGTTCAGTTATGGCCCCTGACTACTTTATACTCACCTCTATGGTACTTCACTGTTGCTCCTTCCTCCATTGCCACAAAATAAAAGAGTATCTTGCAGTGGAGGCCACAGAAGGTTGAGATGTGGGGGAATGCTGGAGAAGTGAGTATAAAAGGGTGGGTCAGGGTGGGCTTTGCAGGCACAGTCACTTTACACTAAATAGGCAAGGTGACAGTGTCTTTTAACCCCTTAAGCCCCAGACGATTTTGTAGCTAAACGACCAAGCCCCTTTTTGCGATTTGCGTCGCTTTAACTGACAATTGCTCGGTCATGCGACATGGCTCCCAAACAAAATTGGCATCCTTTTTTTCCCACAGATAGAGGTTTCTTTTGGTGGTATATATATATAAAAACATTTTTTTTTCCTCAGTTTAGGCCAATACGTATTTTTCTACATATTTTTGGTAAAAAAATTACAATAATCATTTATTGATTGGTTTGCGAAAAAGTTATAGCGTCTACAAAATAGGGGATAGTTTTATGGCATTTTTATTAATAATTTTTTTTTTACTAGTAATGGCGGCGATCTGTGATTTTTATTGTGACTGCGACATTATGGCGGACACGTCAGACAATTTTGACACATTTTTGGGACCATTGGCATTAATACAGCGATCAGCTGCAATTAAAAATGCACTGATTACTGTAAAAATGTCACTGGCAGTGAAGGGGTTAACCACTAGGCGGCAGTGTAGGGGTTAAGTGTGCGTGTGGGTTTTTTTAATTGTAGGGGGCGTGGCTTGGCGTGTGACATCACTTATCGTCTTTCCCTATGACAGGGAACAGACGATCAGTGACAGGCTCACTACGAAGCACGAGGAGAGGTTTGTTTACACTTACCTCTCCTCGTTCTTCAGCTCTGTGACTCTGTGTGTGATTCACCCGTTATGGCGCCGCCCACTGCACTGACTGAAAGGCGGAGTGATATGCCGCCCAGACTGAGGAAAGCAGCAGGAGATCAGGAGAACACCAGTGTGGCGACGTCCCCTTCTCCCTCAACCTCCAGAGTCACACTTAATAACGGCCATGGTGGCTTTGACTGGGAGTGGGACAGAATGAAGATTAAAAAAAAAAGTGTCACTCTCTCTCCCCTCTCTCTTTCTCCTCTCTCTCTCTTCTCTCTCTCTCTCCTCTCTCTTCTCGCTCTTCTCTCTCTCTCTTTTGACAGGAATAGTGGCTTCATTTGACAGGCACAGTGGCTGCAATTGACGGGCACAGTGGATTCATTTGACAGGCACAGTGGCTGCATTTGACTGGCACAGTGGCTGTATTTGACAGAAACAGTGGCTGCAATTGACGGGCACAGTGGCTGTATTTGACGGGCACAGTGGATGGATTTGACAGGCACAGTGGATGGATTTTATGGGCACAGTGGCTTCATTTGACGGGCACAGTGGCTACATTTGACGGGCACAGTGGCTACATTTGACGGGCACAGTGATGTAGGCCAGTGTATGTCAGCCAGGTAGATCAGTGCATGTCAGGTAGATCAGTGTATGTCAGCCAGGTAGGTCAGTGTGGGTCAGGTAGGTCAGTGTATGTCAGATAGCTCAGTGCATGTAAGGTAGGTAACACCCCCCTCCATACAACCCCACCACCCGCCGCCCCATCCCATGCTGGGCTCTGACCTCGGGCTGAAGCCCCTGGTCTTTTTGCTACCTAGCAATGCCCCTGGTCCCAGCTATGATTTGTGTTTCATTATATGGTTCTGAATTTGGCCTCATTTACAATTAAAACATGCAGCTGAGACTCGTCTTACCACCCCCAATCATTCCCCCTTAAGCTGCAAAGGCAGGGGATGGGGGTGTACACATATCATGGCCATGATGCTTTTCATTACAGTATGGGGAAAAAAATTATCCCACTGTTACATTCAGTGGACAGTACCTCAACTGAATGGGCACATGCCACAACTGCTCTGTAAATGCATGCTGCGTGCAAAGTTTTGGTGTGGTGGTTTGGGTTTTAAAGGGTTAAAACAGGCAGTGAGGAGGCAACATAATGCCTTCTCACCTCCTGTCAAACACCCTTGGAGGAGCGATCCACCCTTCAGAGGGCTAACGCATGTGTAAACAATCCCTTTCAGTTTCCCTAACAAACTGCATCTGACCATGAACTTGTTTCTAACTTTGTCCCTGACTTAATATAATCCTGTTTGGCCGAATCTTGGTGTTTGTGTTATATAATTGTGGACTTATATTAGAACTTTGGACTCCCATTGAAATAAAAAACGAATTGATACAGCACCTAATTATAAGTGTTTATGCATGTACAGTTTTCTACCCTTGCAAAGTCCTACAAATACCCATTAATTCTGCCAGTCCATCTAATGCAACTTCCTGTTATGATGTGGCAACAATGCTGCACTGCTCCTGAAAATAGAGCAGAGTAGCCACTCTCTTGTAGGCTGTGTCTGCTTTCACTACAGTAAGAGGAGAAGATGTTGCAGGGGACATGGCAGGATTACTGCTGATTCACAAGCCTGTAGCTATCCAATCAGCACCTGGTCATACCTAAGTCTGCCCACTGCTTTCTGGATTGACAACACTGCCTCTGTTGCTTAAAACCTCCCACTGTGAGCTGCAGTGTCTGGGAGGGGGACTGTGTGAGATACAAATAAAGGAAGTTTGGTTTAGTCACGGAAGGTAAAGAAGGTTCTTTGTTTATATTGTGAGGTTTGTGCATTATTTATTCATTACAGGTACTTAAGCATATATACAGTATATTGTACATTCACGTCAGTCCCCACAATCAAGGAGCTTACAATCTAAGGTCCCTAACTCACATTCCTACATACACATGCTAGGACCAATTTAGACAGGAGCCACTTAACCTACGATCATGTCTTTGGAGTTCGGGAGGAAACTGGAGTATCAGGAGGAAACCCACACATTCACAGGGAGAACATCAAGACTCCAGGCATTACATTGTAAATAGATTTGGTACTTGTATAGACTGTCATACTGGGGCCTTTAGTGGCTTCAAAGTACCAAAGAGCAAGTCAATCCCTAAAGGAAAGGCTATAGGAGAAGAGTTTTAAAGCGGAGGTCCACCCTAAAGTGGAGCTTCCGCTCATTGGAACCCTCCCCCCCTCCGGCGCCACAATTGGCACCTTTTAGGGGGGAGGGGGGTGCAGATACCTGTATAATACAGGTATCTGCACCCACTTCCAGCATAGATATCTGCAGAAGGTATGCCCCTTTCCGCAGAATCTACGCCCCTTTCCGAAGGTCCCCCTCTGTCTGCTGGGAAACACACGGATCCCAGAGACAGCGGGGACCATCCTTATTGCGCAGCGCGACTCGTGCGTGCGCAGAAGGGAACCGGGAAATGAAGCCGCAAGGCTCCACTTCCTGATTCCCATACCCAAGATGGCGGCGGCAGCACCCGAGAGACGATCGAGAGATCGGCTTCGGGTGCCGACATCGCGGCGCGCTGGGCGGGTAAGTGTCATTATTTTAAAAGTCAGCAGCTGCAGTATTTGTAGCTGCTGGCTTTAAAATAAAAAAAAAAAAACGGCGGACTCCCGCTTTAACTAGAGTTGTCACCATGTTTGATCCTGAGTCATACTGTACATGACGTTATGCCCCTCCTTTATTATTTTACCGAACTGGGGCTGCCCACAAACCTTCTTACATATGGCAACTATAGATTTTTTTTATTGGATCATACTAGCCCAGTGTTACTCAACTACAGTCCTCAAGGTGCCCCAACAGGTCATGTTTTCAGGATTTCCCTCAGATGAAACAGCTGTGGTAATTACTAAGGCAGTGAAACTGATCAAATCACCTGTGCAAAATAATGGAATACGCCTGAAAACATGACCAGTGGGGGCGCCTTGAGGACCGAAGTTGAGAAACACTGTCCTAGCCAATGCATAGGTGTGCGCAGCCTATTGCATTAGGATGTGCACCCCAAAGCCCATACACACATGAATGGGACATGCTCTGTGCCGAGCAGCTTCCGGTTCATTCACAAACTAAAGCATAGTAAACTGTGTTTACTATGCTTTCGTTTGTGAATGAACACAGTGAGCGAGTGTGTTCACTGTTTTCATAAAGAAAAAGAAGGGGATGGTAAATTACATATTTCCTAGCCCCTTCCCCCACTCTCCATCCTGAAACATCACCTACAGAAGCTGGGGGAGAAGAGAGGAGAAAATCCAGCAGCACTGAAGGGCGGGGGGGGCAACATGGGGGCAGGGGCGTACCAATATGGGGGCGGGGGGTGCGGTCCGCCCCGGGTGCCACACTTTGGGGGGGTGTCAGTGGCCAAGTGACGTTGATATGGGGGTGCATTCCGTACCCAAGTCGGGGTGACACCGTCAGATCATCTCAAGGGCATCCCTGCTGTCTCTGGTTGCTCATTTTCACTTTAGTTTTTTTTAGAACACCCCCGTGCCATGGCCACAATGGACTGTTCCAGACTGTTCAGTGAGTGACTGAATTCCCTCCTGCTAGCTCCGCCTCCACCCACCACTGCTGCTGCCTATGTGTGTCTGTCTCATCTCTCTCCGCTGGGGCGGCTGCTTCCACACAGTGAATAGGAGTCCTCCCTAGCTGACTGAGAGCCCAAGGTGGTGAGTGGGGGGGGGATTGATGTAAAGAAGAGGCTGCAGCCTGCAGAATTGTGTCTACCCCTGTGCTGGTCTAAGGTGGGGGGGTCAGTGACTGTGATTGAAATGTCCACCACTCCCTCCCCCTGCCATGTGTATTGTGTAGCTGTCTGACCTGAATGGGGGGGTTGATGTAAGAAGGGGCTGGAGGAGTGTGTCTACCCCTGCCATATGCTCGTCTGGGGGGGTCAGGGTGATTGCTGTGTCCCCCTCTCCCTGCCATGTGTATAGTGTAGCTGATGGGGGGGTTGATGTAAGAAGAGGCTGGAGTATTGTGTCTACCCTGTGCTGGTCTGAGGGGAGGGGGGGGGGGAGTCAGGGTGACTGCTGTGTCCATCACCCCCTCCCATGTGTATAGTGTAGCTGACCTGATGGGGGAGGGGGATTTCAGAATGCAGATATGTGCTATATACAGGGTGCAGAATGCAGATATGTCCTATATACAGGGTGCAGAATGCAGATATGTCCTATATACAGGGTGCAGATATGTCCTATATACAGGGTGCAGATATGTCCTATATACAGGGTGCAGATATGTCCTATATACAGGGCGCAGAATGCACATATGTCCTATATACAGGGTGCAGATATGTCCTATATACAGGGCGTAGAATGCAGATATGTCCTATATACAGGGCGCAGATATGTCCTATATACAGGGCGTAGAATGCAGATATGTCCTATATACAGTGCGCAGAATGCAGATATGTCCTACATACAGGGCGCAGAATGCAGATATGTCCTATATACAGGGTGCAAAATGCAGATATGTCCTATATACAGGGTGCAGATATGTCCTATATACAGGGCGCAGAATGCAGATATGTCCTATATACAGGGTGCAGATATGTCCTATATACAGGGTGCAGAATGCAGATATGTCCTATATACAGGGTGCAGAATGCAGATATGTCCTATATACAGGGTTCAGATATGTCCTATATACAGGTCGCAGAATGCAGATATGTCCTATATACAGGGTGCAGATATGTCCTATATACAGGGTGCAGAATGCAGATATGTCCTATATACAGGGCACAGAATGCAGATATGTCCTATATACAGGGCGCAGAATGCAGATATGTCCTATATACAGGGCGCAGAATGCAGATATGTCCTATATACAGGGTGCAGAATGCAGATATGTCCTATATACAGGGTGCAGATATGTCCTATATACAGGGTGCAGATATGTCCTATATACTGGGCGCAGAATGCAGATATGTCCTATATACAGGGTGCAGATATGTCCTATATACAGGGCGTAGAATGCAGATATGTCCTATATACAGGGCGCAGATATGTCCTATATACAGGGCGCAGATATGTTCTATATACAGGGTGCAGATATGTCCTATATACAGGGCGTAGAATGCAGATATGTCCTATATACAGGGCGCAGAATGCAGATATGTCCTATATACAGGGCGCAGATATGTCCTATATACAGGGCGCAGATATGTCCTATATACAGGGTGCAGATATGTCCTATATACAGGGCGTAGAATGCAGATATGTCCTATATACAGGGTGCAGAATGCAGATATGTCCTATATACAGGGCGCAGAATGCAGATATGTCCTATATACAGGGTGCAAAATGCAGATATGTCCTATATACAGGGTGCAGATATGTCCTATATACAGGGCGCAGAATGCAGATATGTCCTATATACAGGGTGCAGATATGTCCTATATACAGGGTGCAGAATGCAGATATGTCCTATATACAGGGTGCAGAATGCAGATATGTCCTATATACAGGGTGCAGAATGCAGATATGCCCTATATACAGGGTTCAGATATGTCCTATATACAGGGCGCAGAATGCAGATATGTCCTATATACAGGGTGCAGATATGTCCTATATACAGGGCGCAGAATGCAGATATGTCCTATATACAGGGCACAGAATGCAGATATGTCCTATATACAGAGCGCAGAGTGCAGATATGTCCTATATACAGGGTGCAGAATGCAGATATGTCCTATATACAGGGTTCAGATATGTCCTATATACAGGGTGCAGATATGTCCTATATACAGGGCGCATAATGCAGATATGTGCTATATACAGGGTGCAGAATGCAGATATGTCCTATATACAGGGCGCAGAATGCAGATATGTCCTATATACAGGGTGCAGAATGCAGATATGTCCTATATACAGGGTGCAGATATGTCCTATATACAGGGCGCAGAATGCAGATATGTCCTATATACAGGGTGCAGATATGTCCTATATACAGGGTTCAGAATGCAGATATGTCCTATATACAGGGTGCAGAATGCAGATATGTCCTATATACAGGGTGCAGATATGTCCTATATACAGGGTGCAGATATGTCCCATATACAGGGTGCAGAATGCAGATATGTCCTATATACAGGGTGCAGAATGCAGATATGTCTTATATACAGGGTGCAGAATCCAGGCGTGTGCTGTATAAAATAAATATTCTTGAGAAAATGGAAAATAAATCGTGGGTGTTTTTTCATTTTAAATTGGGGGGGGGGGGGATGCCAGATGTAGGATCCGCCCCAGGTGCCAAATGCTCTAGGTACGCCCCTGCATGGGGGGGAAGCCCGGGCAGTAGGGGGAATCGGCACACACCTAGCACACCCCCTGCACACACCTATGAGCCAATAGCAGACATATTCTCTCCTTATAATACTATCTTGCACATATACTTATAGCCATAAGAAATTGTGTACTTCACATCATTATGACATCATTCATCAATTAATTTTCGACTTTAAGCTGCCTCCACTCGCTTTCTTTTTTCTGTATTCTTTAATTGTTTATTATGTTAAAGAGTTAAATAGAAAGAGCCCAATGTCTTACACCTTAGATCATTTTTATAATGCTCTTTGGAGTTCTATCTTATCAATAGGTTTATTTTAACAACTCACTTATATATGCCTTATTAATTAAACAATTTAATAAAATTAATTTCTAAATAAATTTATTAAAAGAACATTTTCACTGAATGTTTGATTCTGATATAAAAGAAAAGTTTAAAGGAAAAATATTATTTTATTGTATGCAGACTTTCTAGCTAATCTAGTGATTTCATAGGCACCTATTATTCCTGCCATTAGGTGATTGACCATTTGGAACTTAGGGTCTAGAATCATTAAATTATTCTTGGGTACAGGCCAAAAATAGGAGCCATTTGAAAAGGCCACCGCTGGGAACCATCAATGTACTGCAGTTTACTGTTAGCTAAACTAATAGTTCTGACAGAGTGCCAGAGTCACAGTCTGAAATTATTTTAAGTGAGCGTGTTAGTGCTGCTCCTTTTACTTAAAAGTTTGATAAAGAAAAAGAAACAAGAAAAAGCCTGAGGGTATTAAGAGTAGGCTTCGGGGATGACCATAAATTGGTGTAAAAGACAGGAGAAGTAAATCCATAAAATCTATTTGTAATTTTTTGGTTTACTGTTTGCTTTGGTTTTGTTTTCTCAAGGCAAATGTTCACTTTGCAAGTCAATTCTCCTTCAGTTTAGTAAATGAGGTGAATCTCTGACTTCCATTATCCAATCATATTTCCTTGCATCTGATTGTGTGTTTTGTGCAAAGTGAATTTTAACCACTTCAGGACCGCCGCACGCCCATATACGTCCTAAATTTGAAGAGGGATATCTTTGTTATGGCAGCAGCTAGCTGCCATAACCCTGGTATCCTCTTCTTCTGCAGGCGGTCTGGTTTCCGATAATAAAGGTCTCTGCGTCTGATTCACCGCAAGATCACTTTTATCGGCAGCGGAAGAGGGGGCCCCCTCTCCTGCGGCTCTCCGGTGCCCTCTGCCACTTACCAGATCCATCGGTATCGGTGGAGGCGATCGGAGCAGTGTCCTTCCTGGGTATGGAGATGAGTAAGGAGAAGATGGCCCCCACCCGTCTTCATACCATTGCAAGGTGGAAGTGATGTCAAATGTCACTTCTGCCCATAGCTCTTAAAGGGCCATTTTTTATTTTATTTTTATTATTGCATTTTAGTGTAAATATGAGATCTGAGGTCTTTTTGACCCCAGATCTCATATTTAAGAGGTCCTGTCATGCTTTTTTTTCTATTAAAAGAGATGCTTACATTTCTTGTAATAGGAATAAAAGTGACACCATTTTTTTTAAAAATAACAGTGTGAAGGAAAAAAAATAAAAGGTAAAATAAAAAAAAAGATTTTTAAAAGCACCCCGTCCCACCGAGCTCATGTGCAGAAGGGAACAGATACTTGAGTAGGGCCTGCATATGAAAACAGTGTTCAAACCACACATGTGAGGTATCGTCACGATCAGTAGAGCAAGTCCATTAATTCTAGCCCTAGACCTCATCTATAACTCAGAACACGCAACCTGTACAATTTTTTAAACGTCACCTATGGAGATTTTTAAGGGTAAAAGTTTGTCGCCATTCCACAAGTGGGTACAATTTTGAAGAAACATGTTGGGTATCAATTTACTTGGCATAACATTATCTTTTACAACATTAAAATAAAATTGGGCTAACTTTACTGTTGTCTTATTTTTTAATTCAAAAAGGTGTAAGACCACTATGCAAAAAAGTATTGCCACAACCGCCATTTTATTCTCTAGGGTGTTAGAAAAAAATGTATAATGTTTGGGGGTTCTAAGTAATTTTCTAGCAAAAAAAAAAAATGTTTTTAACTTGTAAACAACAAATTTCAGAAAGAGGCTCGGTCCTTAAGTGGTTAACACATTCCTACATTTTCCCCCAAATATTCTCTTGCAAAATAAAAATTCTCTTGCATAAATAAACAGCCTATTTGCCTTTAGTAATTCAAAGCCATAGAGCGAAGGGGTTGGAAGAAGAGAGAAGAGAGAGGAGAGTGTTAATGAGAGGGGAGAGGAGTGAAGAGGAGAGAGTGGGGGAGGGGACGGGAGAGGGCAGGGGAGGAGATGGGAGAGGGGAGGGGACAGAGGAGAGGAGAGGAGTGGAGAGCAGAGAAGAGGAGAGGAGAGAAAAACGTTATGGAATTTCTTCTGAATTAGGGAAGTTAGAAAAGGAGTAATGGAAATAAATAAGTTATAGAGGAAGGATTTAATGTGGCTGCATTTTAATTGACAAGGAATGTTCCTGAAGCCCAAATACACCATATCCAGTACTTGCTCTGCAATGAAGCATGTAAATCCAATAAGCTCAGTATTTTAAATCCACAGTTAATCCAAGCTGATCAAATGTTTTGTGTTTGAAATTCCTGGCAGCCCTCTTAGCTCATACATAAAAGCATGATCAGTTTAAATCTTTCACTTAACTTCTTAACCTTTTCACATTAAAAGAGCAAACCCTCAAATGTTTGGAAATCCTCCAAATGTAACGTCTTAAAACAAAACTGTTAAATCTTTACCAAATAAATGACTAGCAAAACAACAGGATTTTAAGCTGAAGAGCTAACAGTCTAAATGTTTTTCTGTGTGTACGTATAACAGGGTTTCCAAGTATGTTCTTGTAATAATAATAATAGTGTATGTTGTGTATGCAGTCACAGGGAGTAAACAAGAAAGGGAAATAATTGGGTCTAGCAGTTCTTATCCGCCCGCAATTTGTGTGTTTTTATGTAATTACCGCCTTGCCAAGTGAGCAGAACCAGCAATATCAGCTAGCTCATACAAAGACTAAAGGCTCAAAGGCTAAGCTAAAACCAGCCCCTAAGTATTTCTTCACAACAAACAGGTTCAGGTCTCAGTAATAGCCGTGTCAGCAGGAAAAGTGCTTTATCAAGCCTCTTGACTTTTTCAATTGCTCTACCATGGAGTTGTGAGAATAAAGTAATTTTTGACTTATTCTGAAGTTAAGGAGATTCATTACTCCCTGAATCTTTATTTAACGCTAGCATACTGCCTTAGTACCTACTGTGTAAAAGGTACTTAGAGAAAGCCTGAACATTTGGGCAGCTGGGCCACACGATTTGACAGCACCTTGCCCTGCTATTTCCACAAATTCTCCAGCACTTAAAAGGTTTTACACTGGTTAACCTTTTGTTGAGAAAGCATAAAAAAGTAAATGGAGAGACAACTTGTAACAACTCTGCAGTAGCCAATTCCACGGCTGAACTCTTAACTTCAATTGGCACAATTTTATATTATTATGGTTTAATGAAAGCATAGCTGTTATATTATTAGATATGGACGCATGGGTAAATGTATATACTTATGGGGGAATCAGAGAGCACGACTGCGCCTACACGATCGCTGAAAGTCTCGTGTCAACATAAAGCATTAGAAAAATAATGACAATAAAAGGGGAAAAAAATCAATAGATGTATATGTATATATATATATATATACATATACATATATGCATACGTAGATAGATAGATACTAGTTTGCCCCATTGTAAATGTTCACTTTTTCAACATTATAGCAAAGGCAAACACTACATCTCGATTCAAACTGTGTCCACAGATGAAGGTGATTTACTTGAATATAAACACAATCAAAAAAAGCCATTTCAATCATTTATTCAACAAGTACATGCATATCAATAAATGTAATAGATGTACTGTGGAAAATAAAAGGTAAAGTCTTTTACTGCCCACCAGTCTCTGACATCCACTTATGCCGCATACACACGATCAAACAAGCAGGTGGAAAAGTCCGGCAAACTCAAGTCCGCCGGACAATCCCCCCGTGTGTAGCCTCCGGCATACTTTTTTGACCCGAAAGTACGGCAGACTTAGAAAGTAGTTTTACACTCCAATCTTCCCGCCAGACTCGCATTTCAGCGGACAATCCGGCCGTGTGTATGCCAGTCCGCCGTACTTTTGAAATGAGCGGACTTTACCCGCCCGCAGAAAAGTCCGCTCATTTCGAGCGGGTCTCCAGGTAGGCGGGGCCCGCGAAGGAGACGTCGCTGGCCCCGCCGCCTGGTATGGACTTAAAGGAGAACCCCAACGCCGAAAAAAAATCGGCGTGGGCGGGCAAGTAGCCCGTTCGGAAAGTCTGACGGACAGTCTGGCGGGAAGTCCGCCAGACTAAGTACGTCGGACAGACGACTACGTGTGTACGCGGCTTTAGTGACATTTTTTACCACTTCTCCATCCAAACTTCTTTCAGTTGCAAGTTGTTTGTAGGTTTCTTTTCATTAACTGCCTGTTTCAAATTCCTCTTAAAAACTTTTATTGGGAAATCAAATCTGGGCTATGACCGGGACAATCCATAACCCTCTATTTCCTCTTTTTTAAACCATGTTGGACTTCCTGAAAAAAATCCACAAGTTCATCTAGGTACAATTTTATATTATGAATGGGTACAATCTCTTTCTGATTGTAGGTGCAAGGAATAAATATTCAAATGAATGAGCTTGCAAAGCCCAGACAAACTACAGCGCTCAGGAGAGGTCTGATAAACCAGAAATAACATGAATGGTAATTGAAATTACAGCTGCATCTTAACAAGCTTGTTAGTGAGCTGCACTGTGTGTCTCACTCCCCGTGAGTCCTTAAGCCAGCCAAAGATAGTTCGAATCTCAGCCAGTTCAGCAGGGACCCCTGCTGAACTGGCCAAGATTAAAACCATGTATGGGCAGACTGAATGTACCCAAGTTGATTGGTTGATTGACTTGGGAACCACCAGCCTGTTGGATTTTACATGCGATTATTGCTAGCACCTATTATAGCTGCTAGCTGTAATTACTGTGTTCTCTTGGCAGGGGTGGCTTCCCCTGCCCCCCCCCCCTCCCCACCAGGAGGACACAACCTGCGGGTGCAGGAAAGAAAATCACTCCATCTATGGCTGTCTATACGGTTCCAAGATGTATTTAAAGCGTAGAAGTGTAGAATAGCCCAGCACAGACAGGTTGATAAAGTAGTCAACTGGCTTTGAAATGTGTCCTGTGTCTACAGCACATGTGTCTACAGTGGCGATGGAGATTCCGCTCCCTGGTTGAACATCGTTTTCAGTTGCAATGACAGCGGCTTCCTCCATATTCAGCATGTTTATCCCCAGCTGGTGGCCAAGGTTGGTGGTTCTCTGACTGCCTCTCAGACATTTCAAGCTCCCAAGTCACCTTTATGCCACGTCCTACTTTTGTGAGTGCATTTCTATTTTTCAATAATATATAATTTATTTGGGGCTGCACTGTTGTTTCTATTGCTTTGCACTTTGATTCCAACTGTTGTAAGAGTTACGTAAACACCCAACAATTACATTTTAGGGTTCTTGGAGGCATCAAACGGTCAGCTCTTAGGTTACATTTCCTTGAATGGCCAATCCTAGACAAATTAGTAGCTGTTTAAAATACATTTGTAATCTTTTAAAATTATTATTTTACAGGATTATATAGTGCCAACAGTTTGCAAAGCATGTTACAAAATTAAGGGAAACATTTTAGTTACAGTCCAATTCATTAAATGAGGATTGACCTTACCAAAATATACTAGGTTCTAATCATTGGCATCTAAGCTGATTCTAACACTGGATTCTAATTTAGTACATTTGAGGTGATGGTAAATGTAAGGGTGTACATACTTTTTTCAAATGTCAAAGCATATCATAGACAGATAAATCATTTTTGCTGTGCAGTTAGATAATAATAGGTCTTTATAGATAGATAGAATTGTCAGACTGGCCTGTCAGTGCACTGGAGGATCCCCCGAGGGATCCTGATCATATAGTGCATGGGCCCCACGCATAAAGGGCAAGAAATGGCATTAGAAATTGCCGTACCTTGTCCTAGCATCTATGAGGTGGAGCTGTATGATGTGTAATGTATGTGTACAGTACATGGATGTTAATCTGTCATATCAAAGTGTAACTGTACAATAATCTTCTACACCTTGTACCCACGATGACGGCTGGAACCTAACTCTGGGAGCAAGAAGAAGGGAGGGGTCTAGCTAAGGACTAAACCAACGAATGCAAATATGCAGGTAAATGGATTGTTCCATTTCAGAATACGATAAACAAATTGTAGTTATACTGGATTACCATTAGGTGTTAGCACAAAGGTATTATACATAACATAATTAATCCAATAAAAAGAGATGGTTACATGATAGGTTTTCCTAAAACACATTACATGCAAAATATATTAGTTTAAGTAAATAATCAAGTTAAGTTTTTAAACAAAAACATTGTTTCAATAAATTTGTGATTATATATGCACATGGAGGCAGTTTTTTTGGTTAATACATACTCAGGCTCACCTTCCTGCTCTGCAGTGCTTCACAACTGGGTTGGTTTTATTAAAATTGGTCATAGAGAGATCAAAATTCAACTGCTTCAGCACGGACCGGACAAATTTCAATTAGTGTATGGCCGCCCCTGTTTCACAGAAGTTGATCATTAGATTAATTTCTGTAGCTGTGGCCAGTGGAATCCCCCTGTCAGTGAGGGGGAAACCTCCATCTACCTCGTTTCTATGGATGAAGGAATCTGTTTTTCATTCTTTTTTTCAATTAAGGTTCATGCCTCCATGGCCAACTTAAAAGAATAGAGTATGTTCCTTTTAAATGTACATTTTTACGTATCCTTGTGAATGAGGTAAAATAAAGGAAAAATTCACTTAGCAAAGAATATATTTTAAATCATTTTTTTAACTTGAGCTTGCGATGTGGTGCACAAAAAAACACACCAAAAGTGAATCAAAAAGTATGTGAACACACACACAAAAGTTAAATTAGGGACTGCATTGGTCCCCTCCTGAATAGAAGGGACCTTTCCCTGACCCCTGGGGCACAAGACTCCTGAAGGGGTAAGGCACATTCAGGTCCACCTAGCCAAAAGGCCCAGCGAACCCCCCTAATATCGATTAGCCAAAGCTGACCAACAAGCACTAAGTGAGGGGCTCCCCCAAAGAGAGACCCCCTAAGGTAGGGGAGGAAGAAACCTAATGGCAACACATCCTCCCACTGGACTTCAGGGTAGGCCCAGAGACATACAAACTGCCATCCAAGTGAAGAAGAAAGCTCATACATACATGCAAAGTGTCACACACATGCAAACAAAAAATACAAAAGAGTGCCAGTGCACTTGCATTGGCTAGGCCTTACAGCCTGGTAATAAGAAGGCCACTGGCTACTCATCTAGGGAAGGCTTCAATGAAAAGAGCATGTTCACGTTCAAAGTAAATATTCACTTATCTTAGTGAATGAGGTAAAACAAAGCAACATTTCACTATGCAAAGAATACCCTATCCTGTATTAGAATGTTTACCTTGTACATGATTGGGTATTCTTTGCAAAATGAATTTTCCCTTTGTTTTACTTCTTACACTAGAATATGTGAAAATTCCATTTGCAACGCTAAATTAGTGCAGGGCTCGACAAACCCCGGGCGCCAGGTCGCATTTGCGACTAGAATTAGCGACCTGGCACCTGGGGCGGCACAGCTGGGGGTAACCTGTCTCCGTGCACCTCCCCTGGCGTGATCGCATCGGGCCGCGCCGCCGCTGGCCGGTAATTGAGGCCGCGGCTTTGATGCCTTCTGCGGTCCCTTTTTTCCTTCTGGAATATGGCGCCCTCTAGTTGTGGCTGTTGGTATGACAGCCAGCAATGCTAATGGAGCTTTCACTGCTCAGCCATTTTCTCCCCTTTACTTAGAACTCCTAAACATTATATATATTTTGTATTCTAACAACCTAGTGGTCGTTGCAATACTGTCTGTCACACCGTATTTCGTATTTGTGCAGCGGACTTACAAGCGCACTTTTTTGTGGGAAAATTATTTATTTAATTAAAAAAATAAGACAACAGTAAAGTTAGCCCAATTTTTTTTATATTGTGAAAAATTTTACGCCGAGTAAATTGATATCCAACATGTCACGCTTCAAAATTGCGTCCGCTCATGGAATGGCGACAAACTTTTACCCTTTAAAATCTCCATAGGCGACGTTTAAAAAATTCTACAGGTTGCATGTTTTCAGTTAGAGGAGGTCTAGGGCTAGAATTATTGCTCTCGCTCTACCAATTGCAGCGATACCTCACGTGTGGTTTGAACACCGCTTTCCTATGCGGCGCTACTCACGTATGCGTTTGTTTCTGCACGCAAGCTTGGCGGGACAGGGCGCATTTAAAAAAAAACATTTCTTATTTTAACTTTGTCACTGTTATTCCTATTACAAGGAATGTAAAAATCCCTTGTAATAGAAAAAAGCATGACAGGTCCTCTTAAATATGAGATCTGGGGTCAGAGACCTCAGATCTCATATTTACACTAAAATGCAATAAAAAAAAAAAAAAACAATTGTCATTTGAAAAAAATAAAATTAATAAAATGTCCCTCTAAGAGCTATAGACAATGACTTGGAGACAGGTGTGGGGGGGGGGGGGGGGTGCTATCTTCCCCTCACTCGTCTCCATGTCAGGCCAGAGACAGGTCCGGATTGCCGTTACGGACCTGGCTCCTAACTTCTTTAGCTGGCTCCTAGATTCCAAGCAAATTTGTCAAGCCCTGAATTAGTAGATCAGAGTCAAGGGTTGTGCTTTGCTGTCCCTTCTTACCATGCATGTCTCAGAGCTGGTCAACTCATTGCATACAATATAGTTCTTCTGTGATAATACTGTGGTGGTTATTTACGAATGGAAAATCCACTTTTGCACTGCAAGTGCACTTGAAAGTAAAGTTGCTGTAGATCCGAGGGGCACATGCAAGGAAAATAAAAAACAGCATTTTAGCTTGCACATGACTGGATGATAAAATCAGCAGAGCTTCTACTCATTTCAGATCTACCCCTTAGATTTAGATCGACTGCACTTCCAAGTGTACTTGCAGTGCAAAGTGGATTTGTCTTTTGTAAATAACCCCCTGTATCTCATCTCAACAGTCATTGAGACAAGGGGGGTGATTTAATAAGGGAAAATAGGCTTTTCTCTTTGCAAGTGAATTTTCCCCAGAGCTTAGTGAATGCGGTGAAATTTCATTTTGCAAGGAAAACCCAATCGTGTTCAAGAAAATTTAAAATAACAGCATTTCCCTTGCATATGATTGGATGCTGGAAGCCAGCAGAGCTTCATCCCACTAAGCTCCCTTTCAAAGTGCAACTTACCTTAGAAAGTGAGCAGTCTATTTCCCCAGAGTGTCAGAGTAATTGCCCTGTTCCAATAAAAGCTCCCTCTAGTGGCTAATATAATACTGAGTCTGTTTGTTTTGCGATGATCTGTTCCTACACATGAGTAGTGTGAAATCCCAAGAATTGATCTACTACAACACCTTTGTTGGGTTTTTAATGGCCACATTGGGCAAACTAATTCAGGCAATCTTTCAAATGCTATAAAAAGGTTATTGGTCACAAAGCATGTTGCCAGCCACATAAGATTGGAATATCAATTTTAGGCACACTTCTCCTTTAATTAAAATATACCAAGCCTATCATTTGTATAGTATTGTATCTACAAACAGAAAGCACATGATATATAAAAAATAAAGCTCAGATAAAAGAAGTTTCTTACAGGGATATTATTACTCATCATCATACAGGTCAACAGTAGAGGTTGGCTCTGTGCATTGCAATTTGTGGAATCCTGGGCTTTTCTGGCTGCAAAACAGTTAAAGAAAATATTGTAATGTTAGTCCCCGCAAAGGAAATGCATATTAATATGCTTTTACATCTGTCTCGTATTAATATTCATGCCTGAATCCACATCCCTACACAAAGCCAATTTTCTGACCATCTGTGTGATGACTGGTGGATGCAATGAATAAATTTTATTTGTGAGGGGAGTGATAAATCATGTATCTTCTATATTTCCGCTCACAATCTTCCCTCTTAGGTGCTAAAATTCTTAATAACTCAGAAAAAATGATTAACCCTCCTTCTGATGTTCCAGACTTGCTGACTTTCTGTGTCTGATCCGAGTCACTCAAAAAATGGTAGAACTGCTGTTCTCATAAAACGAAAATACAAAAAACGTTAGAAAGAATATTGTCAGGGGTTTCTGCACTATACAGCAAATAACTATAATCTTAATTAACAATTACAATAATAAAAGTATGGTTAAAAAGGCGGAGAAACACTGACACATATTAAATAGTCAGAAGAAATTTCTAATGCCCCATACACACGGTCGGACATTCCGACCCCAAAATCCGTCAGATTTTTTACGTCGGATTTTGGCCGAAGTTTGTCTTGCATACACACAGTTGCACAAAGCTGTCGGAAAATCCGATCGTACAGAACGAGGTGACGTACAAAACATCCCATGGGACTAGGTAGAGGCCAGTAGCCAATAGCTTTCATCTCCAAATTTTTTCTGAGCATGCGTGGCACTTTGTGTGTCGGAATTCCCTGCAGACGATCGGAAAAAGTCAGATCGAATTTTGTTGTCGGAAAATTTTAGATCCAGCTCTCAAACTTTTTCCATCAGAAACTCAGACAGAAAAAGTCCAATAGAGCCCACACATGATCGGATTTTCCGATAACATAATCCGATTGGACTATTTCCATCGGAATGTCCAACCATGTGTATGAGGCATTGGAGAGGAGCTGACCACTGCAAAGTGTGCACAGGAAAAAAGCAGGCAAATGACTAGCCAGCACTATTACCTTTGTTTTCCGTGCAGCTGATCTTTAACCCATTACTGACATACCATTCCTTGTTCCACACTGTGTCTCTGTATGGAGGTGGCCATTTTGGTAGAGGCAGGGCTTTGCTTCCTCATGTCAGAGCCTCCAGCAAGTAAAACAGTGAGCAATACAGTAGTGACATCTCCAGAAAGCTGTCAGATATTTTTCAGAAGGAATTTCAGACAAAAGGTACATTTTCAGGATACTATTAAAAATGTTTCCTAAAACATAGCAAATCTACTTTTTGAGCTTAGATCCACTTTAACTAATATGGTCATAGTAATTTAACCCTTTCATGACTAAGCCTATTTTTGGAATTTGGTGTTTACAAGTTAAAATCCATATTTTTTGCTAGAAAATTACTTGGAACCCCCAAACATTATATATATATTTTTTAGCAGAGACTCTAGAGAATAAAACGGCGATTGTTGCAATATTTTATGTCACACGGTATTTGCGCAGTGGTGTTTTAAACGCAACTTTTTGGGAAAAGGGACACTTTCATGAATAAAAAAAAAACAAAACAGTAAAATTAGCCCAATTTTTTTGCGTAATGTGAAAGATAATGTTACGCCGAGTAAATAGATACCAAACATGTCACACTTTATAATTGCGCGCACTTGTAGATTGATGACAAAGTACGGTACCTAAAAATCTCAATAGGCGCCGCTTTAAAAAAAATTTACGGTTACCAGGTTAGCGTTACAGAGGAGGTCTAGTGCTAGAATTATTGCTCTCGCTCCGACGATCGCGGCGATACCTCACATGTGTAATTTGAACACCGTTTACATACGCGGGCGCGACTTCCGTATGCGTTTTCTTTGCTTCGCGAGTTCGCGGGGACGGCGGGCGCTTTAAAAAAAAAATTTTTATTTTTTTATTTATTTTATTTATTTTAAAATGACTAAATTGTTTTAAAAAAAAAAAAAATTGATCACTTTTATTGCTGTCACAAGTAATGTAAACATCCCTTGTGACAGTAATAGGTGGTGACAGGTCCTCTTTATGGAGGGATCGGGGGTCTAAAAGACCCCCCACCCCTCCTTTACACTTCAATGTATTCAGATCGCCGAAAACGGCGATTCTGAATACCGGATATTTTTTTTAAACCGGCGCCATTGGCAGCCGAGTAAACGGGAAGTGACGTCATGACGTCGCTTCCGTGTTTACGATGAGGAGACTGGAACGAAGCCGATTACGGCTTCGTTCCAGTTCCTCCGCAACAGCCGGAGGCGTCGGATCTCTGATCGGTGCTCCCGATCGAGCGGGAGCACCGGTAACAGCGGCGAGAGGCGGCGGGAGGGGGGACGTCCCCTCCCGCTCCTCCGGCATAACAGCCGAGCGGCTTTTAGCCGCATCGGTTGTTATGCCTGGATAGCCAATCGCCTGCTGCAAAAAACGGTACCGGGATGATGCCTGCAGGTGTGGGCATCATCCCGGTATAACCCATATCTGCGTACGCTCGGCGGGAAAGGGTTAAATTCTAATTGGGTGCTAAGGGTTTCAGGATATGAATATTGGACTTTGTACTGTGTTACCGTAAGTTTAAAAGAGCGTATGACTGGAAGAAACATTAAAACTGATTTTGGTATTAAGCTACTTGTTCTGTTTAAATTGCCACTGACGCTGGCGATTCTCCGTGGGGCACACTCAGAATCATGGATGCCTTCTCCGCCTTCACCGGGTTGAAGATGAATTGGCATAAGTCTCATCCGGTGGATGAGGGGGCCAGGTCCTCCTCATCCTCCTCTACCCCGCTTCAATGGGTTGATAAGTTTACCTATTTAGGTATCATTATTTCAAGAGAGAGTGGGGACTTTGTCCGGCTCAATCTTGAACCTGTCCTGTTAGGGATTAAATCCATACTGAGGGCGTGGGGCAATCTTCCCCTCTCCCTCATTGGGCGCATCAACCATCTTAAAATGAAAGTCCTCCCCAAACTTACGAACCTATTTAGGAACACAATGGCTGAATAAAAGCTTTTTTAATTCCCTTAAACAACTTTTCCTCGCCTTTATTTTGGGGTCTAAATCACCTACATTCAAATATACCACTCTGATCAGGCCTGTGGATAGTGGGAGTTTGGCTCTCCCTGATTGTCACAAATATTTCTTGGCCACTCAGCTTGTAACCGCCCATTGGTGGCTGCAGCCAGACCTGTCCAATTCTGCAACGGTGCTAGAGGTGGCTGCAGTGGGGTCTCTGGAGGCCTTGAAGGGGTTAATATTCAGGGGGCAAAAAACACCTAATTGCCTCACCCCTTCTATGTGCACCACTATGAGGGCATGGAAGGTGGGAGACGCGCTGAGGGCATCCCTGCCGAACTCCTGGTCTCCTCACACCCCCCGGTTGAATCCTAACCTATCACAATTCAACACCATCCCAGATCCACAGGCCTGGGCTAAATACAAAATACTAACTCTTGAGCATGTTGTCACCAACGGGGAACTCACTCCCTTTCATGTATTGTGTACCAAATTCAATGTACCTGTACGGGCTTATTTCAGGTATCTTCAAATCCTGCATGCTTATAGATGTCAGTTCTTGGGTCAACCAGTTATACTAGAATATTCAGAGCTTAAATCCACCCTTCGGGTGAAAGACTTGGGGAAACCCACATCTCAGCTTTACAGGTCCCTGCTGGTTGCCGCCATCCCCGAGTTGTCCTCCCTCCACAGGAAATGGGCGGGGGACATACCGGAGCTGGATGAAGATGAATGGAGAGAGATATAGGATTTTCTGTTCTCCCCACTGGTCTCAGCCAGGGACAAACTGGTCCAATACAAAATTATACACAGAGTTCATTGGACACCCCACAGGCTGCACCAGATGTCGCCGGTGCATTCCGCGGCGTGCTGGCACTGCTCCTATCAGCCAGGGGACTTCTTTCACATTTTCTGGGCTTGCCCAGCAATTGTACATTATTGGAAGGAAGTTCTCCATGTGATAGCTAAGATCACTGAGACTAGTGTCCCTTATGATGCTAAATATTGTCTGCTGGGGCTAGTGGAACAAATGTCAATCCTCAGAGCTAGGAAGATACTCGTATCTCTACTACTGTACTATGCACGCAAGGCCATCACGATGAGTTGGAAACAATCATCTCCCCCCTCTGTCAGGTTCTGGAAAAACCTGGTGAATGCCAGTTTGCCCCTTTATAGAGCCACCTACTTGGACAGGGGTTGCCCACAAAAATTGAAAGGGTGTGGACGATAATACTACGGCAACTGATGCAGTAACTACCCCCTAGATTAACATTACAATTATAGTGTGATAGTAGATTGACCCAAGTACTCTTATGTCACATTATCCTGCCATGACAATAATGAGCACAGATTCTCCTGCACTAAACCCCTCCCCACATTGGGGTACAGATAAGTAAGGTTGTGTTTGTTGATGGTCTGTCCTGTTGCGGTCTGTTGCTGCTTCAGAGACGGACTGGATATGTTATATGATGTGCCCTGTTGTGGTCCTTGGCCGCATCAAAGGATTTGCCCCTGCGTGAGTAATGTTTGGCCCCTATATGGGCAATTTTGTATGACAATGGAAAATTCAATAAAAAAGATTTTGCAAAAAAAAAAAAAAAATGCCACTTTATGCATTTATATACAGTACCTCCTTAGACACATAAGTTGTATTCAACTCAATTTTAATTTTCATAATTGCAGTACAGATGTTATTTACAGTGGTTGTAGACTCTCCCCCACAACTTTGTCCCTTGTAAATCAGCATAAGAAAAAACTCTAATGAACACTGCTTGTAGATATCTCCTTACTTGCTAAGTATTGTTTTAATCTATTTTGTTCTTTAGAATGAAGTCTGATCATGCCCAGATCTCCACTGATTTACGGCACACTCTCTATGTGCTTATCTATCTGTTATCAGGACTTCCTACGGCACACTACTGAACTCCCACAAGGCTGCAGAATCATTCAGAGCTTCCTCCTACACATCATGTGACCATGGACATGACATGCAGTGTAAACTTGGCCATTACTGCAGTCTTATCAGCTGAAGCTGATAAGACTGACAAAGGCAAACATTAGACATCGGCACAAGTAAATACTATGAAATAAAACAAGTCAGCTATGAACAGGGCAGCAGGGTTGCCATAGAAACGTTGGATTGAGAAGGAGGCTTGGTTAACAGTACAGGAAGTGCTCAATGTAAGGGCAGAAATACACTCCACTGTGGACTCAGAAAACAATACTTAAGATGGCGCTGCCTAACTCCTGGAAACAAGTTTTTTTAAAGATTCTTTAAACAGTAATATGCGATTTGGGCTGGATTACAGTGGCTATAGTTTGATAATTACTTATTATAATGAACTAAATGAAAAGAAGCATCAGAGTGGGAGAGTTTACTTCCTCTTTAAGTCCTTTGAAGTGTAAGAAGACAATGACATTCCTAAGCTCTGCCTTTGCAAAGTGCTAATGCTGACTGAGGGAGCATAGAAGAAACAGGAAGCGTCTAGCTAGTACTGAAATAGCAAGCACTAAACAAGAGGGAAAGAAGTGAAGGTAAATTTCTCCAATGGGACACACAGAAGGCAAAAAAAAAATCAGATACTCTATCCAAAATGAAAAATAAATGTGCCTATAGTTCTATTTTAAGGTTAGAGGAAGGATTAGGTTAAAGTCAAACCTCATTCAAAAATGTTCAGCTTTGAATAGGTGTTATAACGTCTGTCAGTCTTTTTATAACAGTTTGTTTCACTGTTTTTGGGATGCTTATTTGCATTTTGAAACTCCAGGGACCAGGGGTAGGCAAACTTGGAACTCCAGCTGTTGAGGTTTTGCCAGAGGCAAAGTCATGATGGGATTTGTAGTTTCATTACAGCTGGAATGACAGAATTGCCTATCCTTTCTGTAGACAATGGACCGCGTTTCTGTAGACAATGGACCGCTGGATCCCTCCCATGGCCAGCCACCTTACGCAAGCCATACATTATACATTTTTATTTTTTTGTTCAACCAGCGACTGGAGTAAAAAAAAAGTTCTGATTCCCCATCGACCAACCCTGTTCTGATGGGGGAATCCTTCCCTCTGCGCTTTTGTGTTCTACTGTGTTGCCGGCTATATCTGGTGCCACTGATCATTTGGGTAAAACCCAACAGGCTGATAGATCGACTTGTGTGCAACCAGCTAGCCCATACATGGATCAAAATTCATCCAGTCCCTGCTGAACAAGCTGAATTTTGATCCATGTATTGCTGGCTTTAACCCTCACCACTGGCTTTTGTTCATTCAGATTTCTCCTCAGCCATACACTGGCCTAAATAAATGCATTGTCTTAGCAATAGGTTCCTGCTAATTTATGTGCACTCCTGTACCTGTCCTGTAAATCCGGACCATTACTATAATTACAACCTCCACCTTTATTCTTCTTTGTATTGTCTATGTTCTTTGGTTGACTGTTAAGCTGATTTTGCATAGATCAAATTCTGTGAGTGGCCCTGTCGACGCCATCTGGCTGAACAAAAGTACATTTTTTATATTAACTTTTGTCAAATGAGATGGGCAAAAAATTCTCAGCCGAACTTTGCTTGCATCCATCTAGGCACCGTTCAGGGCTTCAGGTGGCAGGACTCCAGATTCCTCCATCCATGCTGTTTAATGTGAATGGGGTAAGCAAGAGATTTCTGTTGTTCAGCCTGTTTGACTGAACTAGAGAAATCAACATTATGACTAGCTTTAGTTTTGTCATTGGAACAAACTAATGGGCATAAACTGGGAGTGCCACACCGCAGAACACAAACTCCTTGTAGAGGTCTCTGCTAAAAACTAGACAGCCTTACAACCTGCATCCAATGGTGAAAGTCATACCCTTCTAATTGTAGCTAGGAGCTGTTAAGATTGCCTGAGCTATCAGGGGACACTCTGCAGCACTTGGCACAGTGTGGAATTTCACTCTAGTGTTCAGCCTGGACCCTATATTGTCACGTCCTAAATGCAGAGTGGAACAAAGGATCTTGGGACAAGTAGTCTGAAGAGCCAGGTTTATACTGAAATTGGACTGCTATGGACGACAAGTACCAGTGGGCTGGAGAAGGAGAACAAAATGCTTTGAGAGGTAATATCAGACTTCTACGTACCTGACCGATGAGTCTGCTTGGGCAGAGGATGGTCTCCCTTACGTGTCTGACTCACGGCCCCTGGTAGAATAAACAGAAGGCACAGGAGTGCAGAATGGTATGAGAGCCTGGCAGTAAGATCCAGATGCTGGAAGGTAGACAATCTTTCAACAGCAGGTAAGTAGGCTGGAACACAGGCATACAGATGCTGAGCAGGAGCAGAGCAGGCAGGTCTGGGCCCAGGCAGGGTTCGGCAACAGGCGGGCAGCAAGGTACAGAGGAGCAGGCAGAAGCGGGGTCAAACTGAGTCAAACAGGCCAAGGTCAGGTGCAGGCAGAAGTCATGGGTATCCGAGTAGCAAGCTGAGTAGTCAGGAGATCAGGAACACAGGTACAGGTAACAGGAGCAAGGTACAGGGGAGCTGATGATCTGGCAGCACCGAGCAGAGTGCATAGCTAACCTAAATAGGCTGGTTGGTGGCAACCGCCACGCACGTGTGCACACCAACCCGCAAAGGCGCGCGCATGTGTCCGAACACCAGCGAGCACAGAATCATGCACACCAGTGTCCACAGGGGCACACGTGCCAGCGTGCACAAGCGCACACCGGTGCACACCAGTGGCTAGCACAGCGTCTATCAAGGTAACCTCTCTGATAGGTAATATAAAGCCTGGGCGGGGATAGGATTGCTCTCTTAGGACCTCAGCCTTCTCCTGGAAGCAGTGACCCAGATGGTTAGTGGAGTCGTGTTGGTGCTGCAGCCTAGGCAGCAAGGGAACCCTCCATTGAGAACATGGAACCACATCCTCCATCAGCAGTTCGGCACACTTGGTGACAGTCGGGAGGCCACTATCATTGTCCACAGCATGGATCTGGGCGAATCACTGTGTGCAGGGAGGGTGATCGAGCACTCCCTTCCGGATCACAGCCTAGAACCTTCCTGACAGTTTTTCAAGTCAGTTATCGTTTGGATTTGTGAGCGGGAAGAAGCCCAATCTATTTGCACCCCAAGGGACACTGCATGCAGACACCTTTACTTTGCTTCTGTGTTGTATTTGATATAAAATATGATTTTTTATTCAGCATTCTGGTTTCGCAGACACAGAACTTCTTAAACAAATACTGTTGGATACAATCGGAATGTAGATACCATTGTTGTATTTAGTTGACAGTTTGAACAGTCTATTGTCTCTTCTCTATAGCTACAGTAAATAGGTAATAGTGTGCTCCGCATACTGAAAGATAGAGAGATGTTAGTCAGTTGATATGGTAAAAAACCTGACATATAAAAGGACTTATCATGCCTTAAACTCGAGGAACTTCAACATGGATTAACACCAAAAAGAGGTTGCCTGATCTCCAGAAGCCTCATTGTCAACGGAGATCATGAACACACAGTAACCAGAGTTAAGTAACTTTTAAGTGTATTTCTACTGTTACAGACCATAGTTTCTGCTTATTTGTTTTGTATGTACAGCATTTTTGTTTAGTAAAAGCACTGCAGAGGTCTGAGCTTCCTTGCTTATACCACAACGCAACCTTGTTAGATAGAGGCAAGCAAAACAGCTTCATTCACCAAAACCTCATACAGAGATACTGAACACTTTTTAATACCGCATTGGAAGTTAGAACACATGAGCTGTACTGGGCCCTTATTTGAGCTAGCTGAAGACACAGAACACTTGCATCCAAAGAACTCCTCTTCTTTCACTCCTCCCCCCCCCCCCCCCCCAAAGAACATTGGGTACTATATTGCCAAAACTTTCAGGGAACTCTTTCTTATGGTGTATTATATTTTACTCTATGAAACATTATATGTGCTCATAGGCTCTTTTAAAGTTGCTAGTTGCTATTGTTTTTTCCATCTATGATACCTTATGCTCACAATTATTCTGTTTATTGTGCCAACTGTAATAATTTTGTGTGCATCTATGCTATAACTTGTTAATTTGTTAGTTGCAAAATACTGAGTAAAAAAAACTTGGTTACTGCACAATAGTTGTGTCTGTACTGAATAGTAAGAAATGTCTTAACCCAGAGTGTCAGAGGGGTCAGGAGACTGTCAAGGTCAAGGCATCCACTGGGGTCAAACATCTTCAAGCGCCGCTCACGGTGTAGTGCTACATAATGTTTATATGTTCTTTTTATCTTGCACTGCTACCGACACCTCTCGTTTCCTTGGATAGTTTTAGTTCTTTCAGTAGGAAAAACACAATTCTTCTTTCTTAACCTGGCCATATACTAGCAAAATTTATTTTGAAACATTTTGTTTTAGGAACATTCTACATTTGTCTTCCTAATTAATTTGTGGATCAAATCACCATTTGTTTTCTACCACAGTGACAAGAGAATTTGAAGGAGAAGGATGACATTTTTTCTCAAATAAATGCATTTCTAAGACTATATGTGGTTTCAGCTTAGGAAATGACATTCAGCCCTTGTTTACACTGAAGGCGTGTTTGAAATTGTGCGAGTTCAGCTGAACTGAGCTGCACAATTTCAAACCCACATTTCAGTTCGAGTTTGAGGGCAATTCATAAGACATCTGTACGGGTTCATGCACAGATGTCTATTGAAATCGGCCCAAAGTCGCCAAAAGAAGTACAGTAACTACTTTTGGGAATTGGTGCAAAGTCGGCATCAAACAACATTCATGAAGTCATCAAATGAACTGAGAATTTGCGTACCAACGTTTGTACTTAAGTTTAATTAAAATTATACTAGTCTATGGACAGCTTTAGTGTCTGTCATTGAATTAGACATTGCAACTCTGAGCAGGCCACCCTTACACCGGGTGGCACAGAGAGTGTACACCAGTCTATAGGGTTGATTTACTAAAGGCAAGAAGCCTGTTCACTTTGCAGGGGAAGTTGCACTTATGGGGAATTTTCCCTTAATTGATTGCGGTGAAGCTCTGCTGACTTCCTTCATCCATTAATGTGCAACAAAATTCTGTTGTTTTTTTTTGTTAACCTTGCACGTGGCTTTCCTTTGCAAAGTGAAATTTCACCATATTCACTAAGCTCTGGGGAAGTGCAACTTCTCTTGTAAAGTAAACAGCCTACTTGCCTTTAGTAGAATAAACCCCACTGTGGCTAATGTTAAACACTTTAATAAATACGACAGTGTGTTCACTGGCAGGATAAACAGATTAACATATGATTGAGAAAGGAAGAAATATTGTTTATTCAACAGGACATTGCAAAATGCTATATGCATCTGGGAATTCAGAATAATAGTACGAGATATCATAGGCAACACAGAAGAATTAGCTGCTTTGTGGATGGGACTTTGTGCATTATAAATGCATCAGTGATATCTTGCTAATCCTGTACTTACATCATTGAACCCTTAAGTACTGGCTTCCAGCTACCTTTAGCAAGCCAGCAAAAAAAGAAGCATACCATTAGAGATAATGCATCCATTTGCAGGGTTAAGAAAATCCTTATGAATAAATTATGCATTATCCTGGTCATTTTCATAAGGAGTTATACCTTGCAATAATTCAAGGCCTGGCATGTATGAAGGGTTTTCTTTCTTGCTTGTTTCATTGCTGAATACATACCGTACTATTATTTTACTCTATTACATTTACAGTATTTATGCATTTTAATATGTTTTATTCATAGGCAGGCGCTTAATTGCATTTAATAGCATATGATCTGTGTAAAGGTAAAGAATGCTACATAAATGCTTAATTTGAGCATTGTTAAAGGCTGCATTGAAATCAATGCAATAAAGTAAATGTTTAATTCCTGCAGTGGGAGTGTTAAAGCAGCACACATCTTCTATAGGTCTTTCAGCGGTTATGTCTGTTTAGTACACATTCGCCTTTTGCATAGGAATGTGCAGTTGTATGATGCTGTCTTACAACCGATATTACATTAACTGGGGAGTCTACACTTTAGTAATGATCCCTCTTGCCCATAATTCATCCTCATCCACCAGCACTACTACTGTAACCCAATCAAGGAAAATACCATACAGCTGGTGGGTAAATGGTCAGACCTATGGCCCTGTGGAGCAAGGGTCCTGGGTTTACAGCCCAACTGAAATTTAATTTAATTCCACTAAATATGTTCCAAATGTAAGAAAACAAAAGATTGGCAAGGACTTACAGAATGTTTTCTTTAGAAAAGTCACATGCCAGCATGCTGCTGTCAGGAAAGGTTAGCCCATAGCGCAAATTAAGTTTCTCAATGCAACTGGCCAGGCAGGTGTGCATGGACATGAGCATAGGCATGCACTCAGGCGCACCTATCACCAATGCTGGCGCCAAACAGGCTATTTAAACAGGCTACAGTATTGGCTCCTGTTTGGTCTACAGCTTCTGTGTGCCCATTCCTGTATTGGACCTCTGATCCTGGACCAGGCTTGCCCCTGACCTTTTTTTTCTGCTACCTGCCCTGACCTCGGACTCTGATTTTTTCTCCTGTTCCTGCCTGATCTTCCTCCCATTGCTGACTTGGCTTGTGACCCGACTATCCTGCTGTCTGCCATTGATGCCTGATCTGCCCAACTGTTACTGATCCAGCTTGTCTGACCCAGCATCCTATTCATCAAGCCTGCTACAGCTTTTCAGTCTAGAGAGCTCACATCTGGTTTCTGCTTCCTGCTGCATATCCACAGTCTGCCACCAGCCAAGCTCCATGCCAGCACATCTGCTACCAGCCTGTTCTGCTGCCACATCAACCTGCTGACTGCTGCTGCCTACGCAGACTACTGGAATGATCACAGACCTCACCATGGTCCTGTGGCTGCAGTCTCACTACCAGTGACCCCCAAGCCAGAGCTTTATAAGAGGCCTTCCTCTTCACGTCAAGCTCCCTAACCAGGTAAATGACAATTGTAGAGGAGCTTTTGCTCACTGTGTTGAAGCAAAGGTCTCTCGGCAGAAGTCCAACACACCCCCTGCTGAGTCAGAGCTAGGGCTTTCAATTCAGCAGGGAGCATGAGCTTTGCCTATTGCAAGGTTACAAGTCTGACTCATCAGGCATTGGGTCAAACCTCTGCAAAGGGCCTACTGGTTCCATGCAGAAAGTGAGAGTTTTTCTCTACAGTATGCTGGCGGGGGCAGGCTTTTCTATTTAGGCTGTGGCTGCTTTCTAAAGAAAATACTTTTTGTTTTATTGCACCTGGTATGTATTTAGCTTATGTAAAGTGAACTTCAGCTGTAGTTTAATTTCCATCAGAGCACAATGGAATATGTATTTTCACTTCATACAGAATATGCAGGTTACAGTTTTTGCGTTATGTCTCATTAGGTCAACTACCCTGCATTCCAATTACAAGAAATAATTGTTTATAAACGTTCAATAGCATCAGACCCCCCCAGCATGACACATATTAGTTGGTAAAAAATATACCCCTGATCATCTATCGGATTAAACTTGCCTGAATTTGTCAATGATCTCTAGGTAAAGAATTCTTATAGTTCAGGTGAGTATATTTAGAAAGGCAGAGGGGTGATCAGGAATTAGATATTCTGTACTTACTGGAGCTGGTCATGTTGGAAGGTCTGAAAGTCAGATTTATCTGATGTCCCCCAATTCCATCATTTAATTATTATGATAATGTATTATACTTGTATAATTTACTTTTCCTTACACATTTTTTTATCTCTATTAGCTATTTGTCCATGACATAAATACATTACATTTTCTTTCCCTTTAATGTGTTGAGCATACATTTAATCTTATATTTCCTTTTGGAATAACGTATAACACACACCCTGATTTTAAAAGGGAAGTTTAAGGAAAAAAAGTTACATTTTAAATAAAGAACTTTGAAGCAAAATTAGGATCACAAAAACGTGCGTGTTATACGCCGATAAATACGGTATATGGTGTTGTTGTAGTCATCCTGCCGGTCTCCATTTTTGTGCATTGTAGTTAATAGGAAGCAGATGAAGAACACTGGATACATTGGGGACAACTCAATAAAGCTCTTTTTTGGCATTATGGCCTTTTAAAAAAGCCTGCCCCAGATTAAAAAAATCTCTGCCATCTGTTTCGGGAGCTGTTCTAACATATCTGGCAGATTCAGGTAGTTCTTAATAATGCCACTTTTTTAAAGTTAGCATTAAAGAGACATTGCCAACAACCTAATAAAAAACTGCAGGTGAAAGCACAAAAAATATTTTTAATTCTTATTATTCTTGTGCACCCTCCCCCCTCATAGCCCTCTACTCTACTGGGAGTGTTAAACCCATTGGTGCCGGCAAAAATATGGCCTCTCTGGGGTGGGTGCCGAGTGACTACATAGTTGCGTGAATTGGTGGAATACAGCTGTGCCGAGAGCACGCTCCCTGCGCGCTGCCAGCCCAGTTACCGGCGGCTGCCAGAAAGCTCACGGTCGCTATTTGCAATCTGAGCTTTCCGATCATGTGACCACTGTGACAGTCAACCATGGCAGTCACATGATCATAAACCCCGCCTCGCCTGCCGGCATCCTAAACCCCTTAAAGGGCCAGGAGACACCTGCTCCAAGTGGTTAATTACTGTCTGTGCTGGCCCTTTTCTTGAGGCACTGGTGACATGTCCAGGGCCTCACAAATGCACCCTGGAAAAGGCTATATCACCAGTGTCTTCCTGGGTGATCTTGTCTATAATCTGTGGGATGTTGGTAAAAAAATAAAAAAAAAGTTTTCATTCAATGATAATTGCAATGTCACATTGCAAATACCAAAGTTCATGTGTACGATGTTCACCTCATCCCGCACATGTGCAGTACAACATCACAAGAGGAACGTTTTTTTCAGCATATGCGTGAAATGAGGCACAAAAGTCAATTTTGGGCCGGCAGAGAAGACAAAAGAAGTTAGCCTCCGATTATGTTTTTTTTAAATTACAGTGTGGATTTTCATCCGGGGGGGGGACAGAGTGAAAAAATTAATGGTCTGGCAAAAAGGCCTCCTAATATAAGGTTGGGGGATGATGCTAATCTATATCTTTATTTTTTACGTGTAGGCTCGCTGTAAATTTCCTATAACATTTTTTGTTTTTTAAAGGGGGGTGGACAATTGATTGCAGGGTGAATGAAATTGCAATGTTCTTGTTGAAAAGTATTAAAAACTTAATAAAGACCAAAAACAAGATACAAACTTTAATTTCAAAATCTTTTCAGTTTTTATTCCTGCTTTTTAGGATTGGTTAAAAACTTCAGTGTGGATACACAGATCTTTTTTCATAGACCCCTCTCTTTTTTGTGAAATGATGGAATTACCTAACACTTCCGTAATTCATTTTACACAGTTCAATGATTTATTTTTTATAATATTTGTACGTATATGTTTGCAGTATATCCATCCTGCTGTTTTCAGCTGCGTATGTGACTTTGCTGATTGCTTTCTTTGTTTGTGCTATAGATGTCAGATAAGTCATAAAACCATGCGTATTAATACCCCAGTGCCTAATTCTACACATTTTCATGAAAGAAATTCCCGTTAAAGTCATCTCCGCTGTCAGCCATTAGATGGGCACATCTGCCAAGTCTAATGACAAACGTACCTGACTACAGTAATATAGACATCAGTTGCAGGACATCAGCACTCTGCCCCCAGGGTATGCTAAACTCTACATTACTGACTGTTTGTAGTTTGCTATGAGTCTGAGGAGTTGAAGTCATTACAGCTGAGGTTATCATAAGGTGAAATTCCTAAGTCAGCGTTCCATGTGGGACAATGGGGGGCTATTAACATGACCAGAGATAATGTGATTGCAGCAGTTTTTAATACAGAGATTAGTACAGATGTGCCATTTGCATGCACGGTCTATAAGAGATGTGATATCTGAGCATTTATATTGGAGACAAAGCGCTTAACAAAGGTCTACAGAACAGATCTGAGTGAAGAAGAGGATGGAATATGTGTGGTGAATAAATGCTTGTTCTGCAGAACCCGACGTGAGATTTAAAGTCTAACTAAGTCTAAACCCATTAATAAAGTTTAGCATCTCTAATTTCAAAAGTATTCTGCAACATTTTCAAATCTACAGCTTTCAATAAAATTGTACCTTGTGATACGGCCATAAAGATCCTTTATTGGGCATTTCCTGTTATAGGGTCATAACGCTCTGTCCTTGTCTCCCAGTTGTTCACCCTGCGTTAACGCCCAGTCCCAAGAGCTGCTGATTAAGACTACAAGTGGCCTTTTCAGCACACATTATGCTGGCATGGTCCACTATTGTCACCCCCGGGAAACCAGTCTGGAGAAATGCAATGCAGCCATTCCTGGACTGCATGTACGTGGTGAGGGAGGCGGCTGCAAAGATTCTACAGGAGATCAGTGGCACTGAGATACTCACAGAGGTAAAAGAAATATCTGTCATTTAACCTCTTAACATTGTCACCTCGTACCCTTCAAGAAGTTTCTGATACCGAGAGGTGGGGTGGGGTTTCTGATCATGTGACCACTGTGATTGGCTGTCATAGCAGTCATGTGATCAAAAAGCTCCCAATCGCAAGTAGAGATTGGGAGCTTTCTGTTAGCTGACGGTAACTGTCGGGGGATTTCGCAGGGCATGTGCTCTTGGCACAGCTCTGTTTACATTCTGGAGCGCATATATGTGGCCACTCAATGGTAAAACTCACCTGCCAAGAGACTGCATATATGTGTACCGCCGGTGTCAAGGGGTTAAATAAAGGCAATTGTTTATGACACACAGTGCTTTATCAAACAAAATGTCATTCAGGTACAGTTTATGTCATCTTCAATATGCTAAAGTGAAACAATCATAGTATAAAATGCACATTTTCTGTTAGTTTTCCTGTCAAGTGCTATTATTATTGGGTATTATTATTATACAGGTTTGATAAAGAGCCAATTGTTAGCACAGTACTTTACAAAATGGAGGGAGACAGTACAGTTACAATACAATTCAATACATAAGGGGCCAGGGGGCTTTGCTTGTTAGAGTTTACAATCTAAATGGTATGTACATTTCTACCAGCTCCTCAGGTAGACAACCTGGCCCTGCTCCCTCCATTCCACTTTCTCCTCTCACTTACTGTTAGGGCTGGCTTAGCCCTTCCTTCTCTGGGCTGGCTTCTCAGCTGTCAGCTAATTGCCAGCTCTCATCTCCACAGTTACCCAGCTGTTCCTAATCCTGCTCGTCTGATCCGCCTACTTAAAGCTGTCCAGCTCACTTCATCTCTGCCTTCACCTTAGTCAAATCACAAGAAACCATCTCCTTGCGGTTCTGTTTTATGACTGGTTTGCTGACATCCCTTCTGGCTCCTTATTCTGCTTGCTGTTGCTCCACTTGGATCCCTGACCTCTGGCCTGGCTGATTACCCGATCTGGTTATTGAACTCTGGACTGGCTGACTACTCGATCTGGTTACTGGACCCTGGCTATGCTTTAACTACGCTTACTCTATTTACCTTTTTATTTTTATTTAATAAACAAGTGTGATTTAATTGTACTTCTGTCTCAGTCTGATTCATGGTTTCTGACACTTACATGGTCCATGACTATGAAGGGTGACCTCATTGGCCAATAACGAGGCAAAGAAAGCAGAAGGAAACAGAAATCACACTTTACTGTAGATTTGTTTTAAAACTACCATATTGTGCACCACCTAAACAGCTTAAAGGAGAAGTAGGGCCCAAGCTCTTTTGGGCCTATTTCTCCTGTGGGTCACACGAGTGCACTTAGTTCTGTACTCCTCCTAAAGTCCTCTGTCAGCTGACATTGCTCAGCTGGTTGAGATTCTGGAGGGAACAGGACTTTAAAGTGGTTGTAAATCCTCACAGTTAGGTCCATATACATTTGGGCACAATTTTCATACTTTTGGCTCTGTATGCCACCAGAATAAAATTAAAACAAAACAATACAAATGAATTTGAAGTGCAGACTTTCAGCTTTAATTCTGGGGATTGAACATAAATATCAAGTACAAATTTTAGGAACTGCAACCATTTTTGTACACAGTCCCCCCATTTTCAAGGGATCAAATGAATATAATCATAAATAAAATGTTCATTTTTAATATTTTGTTGAGAATCCTTTTCTGGCAATGACTGCCTGAAGTCTGGAACCCATGGACATTACCAAAGACTGGGTTTCCTCCTTTCTGAAGCTTTGCCAGGCTCTAACTGCAGCTGCCTTCAGTTGTTCTTTGTTTGTGGGTCTTTCTGCCTTTAGTTTTCCATTCAGCAAGTGAAATACATGCTCAATTGGGTTGAGATCAAGTGATTGACTCGACCATTTCAGAATATTTCACTTCTTTTCCTTCAAAAACTCCTGGGTTGCTTTTGCAGTGTGTTTTGGATCATTGTCCATCTGTACTGTGAAGCACAGTCCAATCATCTTTGCTGCAGTTGGCTGAATCTGGGCTGATAATATATCTCTAAACTGCAGAATTCATCTGGCTGCTTCTGTCTTCTGTCACATCATCAATAATCACCAATGACCCAGTGCCAGTGGAAGCCATGCATGCCCATGCCATCACACTGCCTCCACCATGTTTTACAGTTGACCTTGTGTGCTTTGGATCATGAGCTGTTCCAAGCCTTCATCACACTTTTTTCTTATTATTATTCTGATACAGATTAATCTTAGTTTAATCCATCCAAAGAATGCTTTTACAGAACTGGTCTGGCTTTTTTAGATGTTTTTTGGCTTTTCTATTCTTCAGGCTTATGAATGGTTTGTACCTTGTGGTGAACCCTCTGTATTTGCTCTTGTGAAGTCTTCTCTTGATTATAGACTTTGACAACGATACGCCTACCTCCTGGAGAGTGTCCTTTACTTGTCTGGATGTTGTGAATGGGCTTTTCTTTACCATAGAGAGGATCCCGCGATCATCCACCACTGTTGTCTTCCATGGACGTCCAGGCCTTTTTATGTTACTGAGCTCACCAGTGCGTTCTTCTCTCCTCAGAATGTACCAAACTATTGATTTGGCCACTCCTAATGTTGCTGCTATCTCAATGATGGATTTGTTTCATGTTTGAAGCCTTACAATGGCCTGTTTAACTCACATGGACAGCTCCTTTGAACGCATTATGTAGGTTTGCAGCAATATATTCCAAATGCAAATACCAGACTATGGGGTTGATCTACTAAAGGCAAATTCACTTTGAACTACATGTGCACTGCAAGTGCACTTGGAAGTGCAGTCGCTTTAGATCTGAGGGAAAGCTCTGCTGATTTTATCATCCAATCATGTACAAGCAAAAATGTTGGTTTTTATTTTCCTTGCATGTCCCCCTCAGATCTACAGTGACTGCACTTCCAAGTGCATTTGCAGTGCACTTGTAGTGCAAAGTGGATTTGCCTTTAGTATATAAACCCCTTAGAATCAACTCCAGACCTTTTACCTGCTTAATCGATGAAGAAATAGTGAAGGAGTCGCCCACACCTGGTCACGAAACAGCTTTTGATTCAATTGTCCAATTACTTTTAGCCCCCTGAAAAAGGGGGGATGGCTATTCTTAAAGTGGAAGTAAACCCATCGATTTAAACAGTTAAAAAACAAAGGCATGCCGGGAATGCTAACTGCACATTGGCTGTGCTCTCAGCCAAACTATCAAACCATCCAATGGCTGGTGTCATAATGAATCACATGTGCAGCACCATAGCAGTTGAAGATTAAACAGAGGCAAAGATGGCAGCTTCCTTGGCTGAAAACGATGGGGGAGTTTACTTCCACTTTAAGAGCTGTATTTCCTAAACCCTTCCTCCGATTTGGATGTACATACCCTCAAATAAACCTGAGAGTGTGCCCATAGCCATTATCTAACTATAGCTTTATGTTCTCTATGTAGCTCTATATGTTTTGGTAAATACCTTAAAAAATCTAAAATTGTGCCTGTGTCCAACTATATATGGACCAGTGAAGTAAATAGCCTCAGATGATACACAGAGATGAAACAAATCCTCATACATATGTTTTACTTGTATATCTGCTGTCTTCAGGTTTCTACACACTTTAAAAAGTGCAGATTGTGTTAGAAATATTTCTTCCTCTTTAGCACATATGGGTAGGTGGAGGTGTTGGGATTACACTGTGTGTGAGCTGATTGTAGGAAAAGGAGACAACCCCCCCCCCCTCCTCCACATAGACGGCAGAAAGGAGGAACATGCAGAGCTGTAATCTGAAAAGACAAGCTCTCTGCTTATCTCCCTCTAAGTTCCCTCCCCAACACAAATTTTTAGCTCATGTTATCGTATAACTTGTCAGTGACTCATGTTGATAACAGAGGAAGGAAGAACCAGAGAGAAATTACACGTAGAGTTTTGGAGAGAGATAAGTAAACACTACAGATATACTGTAGTTCAAATATGAATGGTGTTTACAATCACTTTAATGTTGGAATCCACCCACATACCTGAATGGCAGCTAGCTCAGCCACAGAAAGCCTCAGGGCAACACAGAAAGCCTGAGCCAGCTGCCCCCTCAATACTCAGTGAGGGCTGGAGGGGCAAAGCAGAGAGCCGATGATAGTCACCGGCTCTCTGCCCAATGAAGACTGAGAACTGAGCAATCAGCAGTCTTTAACAGAGGACAGGAGACTAAAGCTTCCTGTCTTCACTGGTCATAGTTTCCCCATAGACTTCTGCAGTGCTATCTCAGTGTTGACATGTGTGTTGGGCACTGGCATACAAAGTCTGTTGATAGAGTAGTGTCATTGGATGTATCTAGTGTAGCTAGATTGAAGTTCAACTTTTCTTACGTTTACATTTTTCCCATCTTCATGGGTCCTAAAAATGCTGTAGGCCTTAGGCACTGTGCCTACAAATGTCTGCCTTTGCAGAGAGATCACATATGAAAAATATACTCACTCTTATTTATTCTAAAACCTAGATGAAGGAGTGTTCCAAGAAAGAGAGTCAGAAAGTCTAGTGGGTGTACAGAGTGACATATCTGCATGCTGTCCTTTGTGGTAACACAGCTGTCCTACAACAAGAGCACACAGATACCATCAGCTCAAGTCCATGTGCTTTGTACATTTGGTCCCAGCTATTTTCTGAATAGGCTTAGTTGCTACAGATGGTGTCCTCATAGACTTCCACTGCAGTGACTAATTCTGATTCATAAACTAGCATAGAACTGGAAGTAGAAAGCACACAGATGTAAAGTATTGAGCTAACACATCTCAAGATAAACAAACACAATATCATTTTTGACTGGCATGAGCGCCATTGCAATTTTTAAAGTAATCTCACAAGCCCAAGGCAAAGTAATGGGTTCACTTTAAGTTTTAACATAAAGTCTAAACCTCATGCATGAGTCAGAGAGTTACTACTGAAGCATATTTAATTTAAGAGGTTTTTATGTACCATAAGGAAATAAAACAAAGACATTGTGATTACCATAAAAGCCATATCCATTAATATATAAATATGCATGTCCATTAGAAACCATATGTTGCTTTCTAATCAGGTTGCTCTTCTGCAACTATTAAAAATAACATTTTACAAAAACAAAGGAGGTCGTTTTTAAACATGTTCCCAGGTTGCCTACATCATACATTTGGTCACTGAAACTTCTAGAAACCTAAGACTTGCTTAGTACCATACTGATTTTCTCCCCCAAAATATCCCCTCCCCGTATGAATTTACTGATTTCCTCATGATTTGTTCACTCTGCCTGATTACGTTTTATATATTCCTTTCTTTATTGAGTCTCATTTTGATTTCCCGTGTTATTTATATCTTTTTTTTTTTGTCATTTGAATATTTTCACAAAGTCACTGTTCACCATTTCAGAAAATTACCTCCGGAAATTGGCACCTGGAACCCAGTGAAGTAGACACTTGGTACTCATGCTGGGTTCTGGCCAAGTGTGTGTCAATAGCTCCATTCATGATTGGAACTATGCCCTGGCTACTGGCACCAGAGCAATACAGCAATTTATAATGTAAAATAAAAGAGAACACTGGATTACTTAGCCCTGGCAGAATTAGGGGGGGTGAATAGCAGTAAGTGGCACCAATTACAAATTATCCTATAGCAGTGTATGATGATGAACTGTATAATGCATCCATGTAGATGAGAACAACAGTTTAAAAAACACTATTTCCAAGAACCTTGAAACCATGGTACACTAAAAACATACCGCAACAAAAGCTATTTACTTTCAGACTGTGTCTTTATTTATTGAAAATTCAGATACAACTGTCTGCACAGACAAAATGTGATCAGTCACTGTTGTTCCCATTCAGGTCTGTGTATACAAATCGGCAAAGCAGATAAGGCAAGTCTGCAAAACACTGGAAAATGTGTCTAATGCCCTGTACACACGGTCGGACATTCCGACGACACAATCCGTCTGATTTTTTCCGATGGATTTTGGCTCAAACTTGTCTTGCATACACACGGTCGCACAAAGTTCATCAATGGGCCATCAGAGGCGGGGAGGAATCTGATAAGTGGGCTTTATATTTTTGTCTTTTTAAATACTCCTTAAAATAAATGTTATACTGATGTTGTGAAAGAATGTTTTTGTGTAATCTGCTTGCAATGTTGTGTACAAAAGTTGTGAGAAATATGTTAATTATTTTACAGGTAGGGGGGCCATTGCAATGCCAGACAATGTCTAATTTGTATTAATAAAACACAATTTTTTTTATGATAAAATCTATAATTTTCTTTATTGCTTGCTTTTCTTTTTGGCTTTCTCCTAGTACACTTGTAGTGCCAAGTGGATTTTCCTTTAGTAAATAAGCCCCATTGTCACTGTAAACACAAAATTACTTACAAAACTGGTATTAAGCATTGAAAGAAGAAGCCACACATTGTTGTATTTAAAAAATTGTTCAGATTTTCTCAAAGTTTTTTTTTTTACAAACATGCATGTTTTAAAACATAACATACACAACTCTGGAAATTACAAAGTTCAACGTATAAAAACTGAAGGCAATATCAGACATTATAGTGTCAAAAATGTCTTGATACTGCCGTAAATCAGGTGGAGTGATGTCACCCCTGTAAAAGCCAAATTTTGAAGATACACACAAATTGGGAGTCCAAATGAGTAATGTCAACATTTGCTATCTACCATCATGTGGGATCAATGGACTTGTTTTTGGGGTGTATATAAAACTAACATGCATGTGCTGGAATTGGAGAAGGGCCAATGCCTCCTCTGTGAGGGATTTTTTTCTGATGCCCTTTAGAAGGGGTTGAGGGGCCAGCTGACTGAGAACAGCCAAATATGTAAGCTCGCAAATCCTCCTCCTCCTCCTGCCACAAGTCCACCACCAGAGCCGCAGGCTCGAAGGAATGCTGTAGTGAAGGCTGCAGGGAAGAGAGGAAAGTGATGGCCTGGGTTCAGTCTCGTCTGACAGAAGACACACGCGGTTGTAGTACCACAAACTCTGGACAGATATGTCATCTGCTGCTGGTCCTGATCTCTGGCATTCCTGGACCAGATTGTGCTCCCTATTATATGGACTCCTCAAGCTACCAAGTTTCTTTTCCACAGACTTGATGTGTGCCCTGGGGGCCAAAAGGCTTAGAAAATTCAAAAAGTTTGTCCAGCGTTGACTTCCTCTTTATTTTGTTACCCAGAATAAATGGATATTTTATTTTCACAAAATACTTTCCTATGTGTTTTTATTCAAAAAGGACAGTTTGTTTGTGAGTAGGCAGGTACATTTAAAAAAGACAATGTCAAATTAACAAGGGACAACAACCTCCTTGAGGTTAAAGGGGTTGTAAAGCTTTGTTTTTTATTTTCTAAATAGGTTCCTTTAAGCTAGTGCATTGTTGATTCACTTACCTTTTCGTTCACTTTCCCTTCTAAATGTTTTTTTTCTTTGTCTGAATTTCTCACTTCCTGTTTCTCCTCAGTAAACTTCACACCATCATCCGAGCGGTGTTTAGTCAGCCAGAACAGCTTACTGAACAGCTTACTTAGGAAGTGAGAAATTCAGACACAGAAAACAAAGAAAAAAAAATTTAGAAGGGGAATCGAAGGAAAATGTAAGTGAACAAACAATCCACTAGCTTAAAGGAACCTATTTATAAAATAAAAAACAAACCTTTACAACCCCTTTAATAAAAAATATAAGATAATAATGTTATTGTTGTAACTTGACACTCCACAAAAACAAATTATATGGCGATTACTAGAACAGAAATTTTTAAGTAATCGTAAAATAAATCTTGATGAAATAAAAAAAAAATCTAAAAGATGAGTATAAAAAATAATTGTAAACATTATTATGGAGATCAGGCTTTTAAAAAATAGAATATTAGTCATGAGATGAGGATAAATAATGAAGAAATCAGTTTGTGAGAACTCTGAACATGAGCAGCAAAACAATGTCATTCTTCCAGCATTCTAAAGAAGAAAAGAATGCGCTGCGTTAAAAGATCACAGAATTAGCAGCGTGAGGAATGTGCTAGCTCCAATACGAATGCTAGTTTTACCACACTGAGCGCTTCAGTCTCATACTTGCTTCAGAGCATGTGTCATTTTTGTCCGTCAGAACAGCATGCAAATGAACTGTTTTCCCGATAAGAATTGGTTCAGTTGGAAATATTTAAAACATGTTCTATTTCTAGTTCTCATTCGGAATATACGATGAAAAGCTTCCGTCTGACTTTTTCTGTCAGACATTCCGCTCTTGTGTACACGGCATTAGAAGAAAACCTGTTAGCCCTTGTACACACGGTTGGACATTCTGACAACAAAATCTGACGGATTTTGTCCGAAACTGGTGTTGCATACACACGGTCGCACAAAGTTGTCGGAAAATCCGATCGTTCGTAACGTGATGACTTAATTTTGTTACGACGGGACTACGTTCAGGCTAGTAGCCAATAGCTTTGGTCTCGTAATTTGATCTGAGCATGCGTGGCACTTTGTCCGATCGGAATTCTCTACAAACGATCTGATGAAGTCTGATCAGATCATGTTGTCGGAAAATTTTATAGCCCAGCTCTAAAACTTTGCCAGTCAGATATTCAGACGAAAAACAGTCCGATGGAGCCCACACACGGTCGGATTATCCAACAACACGGTCCGATCGGACATTTTCCGACAGAATGTCCGACCGCGTGTACAAGGGCTTACAGTCTACAAAAGACTTGAGACTGGGGCGGAGGTTCGCCTTCCAGCAGGACAACGACCCTAAACATGCAACCAGAGCTACAATAGAATGGTTTAGATGAAAGCATATTCATGTGTTAGAATGGCACAGTTAAAGTCCAGACCTAAATCCAATTGAGAATCTGTGGCAAGACTTGAAAATTGCTGTTCACAGACGTTCTTCATACAATCTGACAGAGCTTGAGCTATTTTGCAAAGAAGAATGCACAAAAATATCACTCTCTAGATGTGCAAAGCTAGTAGAGACATGCCCAAAAAGACTTGCAGCTGTAGTTGCAGCGAAAGATTGTTCTACAAAGTATTGACTACAAATGCACGCCACACTTTTCACATATTTATTAGTAAAAAAAATTAAAAAACATGTATCATTTTCCTTCCACTTCACAATTATGTGTCACTTTGTGTTGGTCAGTCACATAAAATCCCAATAAAATACATTTACGTTTTTGGTTGTAGCATTACAAAATGTGGAAAATTGTAAGTGGTGTAAATACTTTTTCAAGGCACTGTAACCTGCCTTGAATACTGATAGTCTTTTAAACAACTTACAACATACATACAGTAAACATGTATAGGGACTTTGCAGATGGACAAGCTAAGCAAAATACCAAGATAAAAATGAGCGAAAATAAAGTGTATAATTCATGTAGTTGATAATTATAACTAGGGTTGCACTGATACCGTTATCAGTATTGGTGCTGATACTAAACATTTGCATGAGTACGTGTGCAAATGCTCTGATACCTGAAACTGATACCTTTGCGGTACAATTTGAGCCCATGCAAAAGGAATGGGCTAAAATTGCACTGCAAAGAATCACATGTGATTTAAACAGGAATGCTGTCTGATTCCTGTGCAGTCTCCCTCACCATTCCTGTGTGAACCCAAGCTTGTCATAGTGCCTTCAGCCTGGGTTCACACAGGAGTGGCGCAGGAAACCGCATGTGATATTGACAGGAATTGCACCACATTCTGATTCAAATTGAATGCTATTCTTTGCAGTGCGATTTGAGCCCATTCATTTTATATAGGCTTAAATCGCACCACATCAATATCGGTGATCGGTATCGGCAAGTACTTGAGCACAAGTATCAGTGCTCGTACTTGCCGATAAAAAAACGGTATCACAGCGTTACTATTCATGCTTACATGGCATGAGTAGAGGAAAGCCAATAAGTGGCTCTCCTGATAGGGAGGATCTGCACAGATAATCAGGGCAGTGTTTATCAGTGCAGCCCCATCAGCGATGCCCACCAGTGAGCACATGTGATGCCCACCCACCAGTGATGCCCTCCTGTGCCCACCTGTGATGCCAATTAGTGCCCATCAAGGATGTCAATCAGTGCCCATCAGCAATGCCAAACAGTGCCCATCAGTGATGCCTATCAGTGCCATTTATCACTGCCCATCATTGCCACCTATCAGTGCCCATCAGTGCCAGCTATCAGTATTACAATATAGAACTAAAAGTAACTGCGCTACCCTACCAATCTCTACCCTACTAATAATTCTGCACCTATATTAATAAATGGTCATATAATCTCCTGCACTATTTGGTATGCAAATAAATATCACACCCCAGATGACGTCACCTATGACGAAACGTGCGTCGGGTGGTCTTGACTTGCTGATGCCATCACGTGACTGGAGCAAATGGGCGCTCGTTTTGCCGGCCGGCATTTAACGCTGCTCTTATTGTTTTGTTTGTGAGTATCTCATTTAACTTTTTAATAAAGTGTTACTTATCTGGTTTACACTATGGGAGCTTTTTTGTTTATATCCTATGAGCGATCTTCCCAGTGGAAGCCCTCGGAAGTTTCTCTGTTCCACCTTGATGGTCTGTCCGGGAGCTTTAGTGGCATTGGTTGTGAGCTTGGAATTATCTCTTTCTGGTAAGCACGCAATTAGATTGGTGACCGGCACCTCGGTGGTGAAGGAAGTTCTTTTGGTGCACTGAATTCTATTGAATGAAGCATTCCCTTATCAATTTAAACGGACTGTTGCACTTTCTTTGGTCTGGAGCACTTTTTTGGGTACATTAATTTACCTAATTTATTTAATATATCACGTTTGGACTTTAAGAGTTTTTTTAATTTTTAACTTTCTATCATCATATTTATTTTCTCACCAATATCATGGTTTTGATTAATTTAACCACTTCCCGACCTGCGCACGACGATGTACGTCGACAGAATGGCACGGGCAGGCATATTGGCGTACAGGTACGTCCAATATTCAATGCCGCCCTGCCATCGGGAGCGTGCCGCCGCCGGCGCGCTCCCACGCTGGTCGGGACCCCTGTGAGTCCGGTCGCGGGACCCGCGGACTCGATCGCCGCGGGCATCCCCGCGATCGTCTCACGGAGCGGCCGAATGGAGGAAATGCTGTGTAAACAACATTTCTCCATTCTGCCTAGCAACTAGTGACGCTGATCTCTGCTCCATGTGATTGGAGCAGAGATCAGTGTTCACTAAATGAAAGCCCAACCCCCCCACAGTTAGTAACACGCCCCTAGGAACACTTAACCCCTACACTGCCACCCACTGGTTAACCCTTTCACTGCCAGTGTCATTTACACAGGAATCACTGCATTTATATAGCAGTGATTACTGTATAAATGACAATGGTCCCAAAAATGTGTCAAAATAGTCCGATGGGTCCCCCACAATGTCGCAGTCACAATAAAAATCGCTGATCGCTGCCATTACTAGTAAAAAAAAATAATAAAAAATTATTAATAAAAATGCTATAAAACTATCCCTATTTTGTAAACGCTATAACTTTTGCGCAAACCAATCAATAATCTCTTATTGCGATTTTTTTACCAAAAATATGTAGAAGAATATGTATCGGCCTAAACTGAGGGAAAAAAATGTTTTTTTATATATTTTTGGGGGATATTTATTATAACAAAAAGTTAAAAATAATGCGTTTTTTTCAAAATTGTCGCTCTATTTTTGGTTATAGCGCAAAAAATAAAAACCGCAGGGGTGATCAAATACCACCAAAAGAAAGCTCTATTTGTGGGAAAAAAAGGACGTCAATTTTGTTTGGGAGCCACGTCACACGACCGCGCAATTGTCAGTTAAAGCGACGCAGTGCCGAATCGCAAAAAGGGGTCTGGTCTTTGACCAACAAATTGGTCCGGTCTGCAAGTGGTTAAGCAGACCTTATTTATTTTTATATGTTATATTTATGTGTTTACCAATGTTTATTTATTGGTATGTACCACGACATTTATATTATGAGGAGTATGTGTATTTATCTATATGACTAAGTGACCAGTATTATTTATTCACTTTATTATTGTTTTAAAAATGTATATTTATTTGCATACCAAATAGTGCAGGAGATTATATGACCATTTATTAATATAGGTGGAGAATTATTAGTAGGGTGGAGATTGGTAGGGTAGCGCAGTTACTTTTCATTCTATATTGATCTTTGATGTGTATCACATCGTAATAATTGCAGCTTCTAACATTTAGGGAATTTGAATTTTTTGGTTTATTTTAGATTAAGCGCAGTATTTTTTTCGTTTTTTTATACTTATTTACAAAATTGTATAACAGAAACAAAGAGAAACTGTTTTTTTCAAGTTTTCGGTCTTTTTTCTTTCATTTAATAAAAATTAAAAAAACCCTGTGGTGATCAAATACCACCAAAAGAAAGCTCTATTTGTGGGGAAAAAAATTATAAAAATGTCATATGGGTGCAGTGTTGCATGAGTGCTCAATCATCACTCAAAGTGCGACAGCGCTGAAATCTGAAAATTGGCCTGGGCAGGAAGGGGTTGAAAGTGTCCAGTATTGAAGTGGTTAAAGAGAACTGTGTTTTTAGTCACTTCGGCCCAGGAAGATTTTACCCCCTTCCAGACCAGAGCACTTTTTACAATTCAGCACTGCACCTCTTTAACTCACAATTGCACAGTCATGTGATGGTGTACCCAAACAAAATTTGCATCCTTTTTTTCCCACAAATAGAGATTTCTTTTGGTGGTATTTGATCAACTCTGCGGTTTTTATTTTTTGCACTATAAAATAAAAAAAGAGTGATAATTTTGGAAAAAAAAAATGTTTTATACTTTTTGCTATAATAAATAGCCTCAAAAATTCTTTTAAAAAACAAATTTCTTCATTTGTTTTGGCCAATATATATTCCTCTACATATTTTTGGTAAAAAAAAAAAATCGCAACAAGCGTATATTGATTGGTTTGCGCAAAAGTTATAGCGTCTGCAAACTATTGGAAAGATTTATTGCATTTTTTTGGCATTTTTATTATTTATTCATTTTTTTTACTAGTAAAGGCGGTGGCGGTGATATGCGATTTTTTGAGGTACTGCAACATTGCGACGGACAGATCGGACACTTTTGACACATTTTTGGGACCATTGACATTTATACAGCAATCAGTGCTATAAATATGCACTGATTACTGTGTAAATGCCAATGGCGGAGAAGGGGTTAACACTAGGGGGTGATCAAGGGTTTAAATGGTGTTCTCTCGGTGTGTGCTAACTGTATGGGGATAGGACTGACTAGGGGAGGAGATAGATCATCGTTCCTACTTAGTAGGAAGAAACTAATCTCTGTGCCTGGCTCTAATGCACATGATCAAGTGTGGCCAGCGCCGATCGCGACCACCAGCCACGTGCATCGGGATAGTACTGACTAGGGGAGGAGACACACCGTCATTCCTACTTTGTAGGAACAAACGATATGTCTCCTCTCCCCTGACAGCACAACGATTTGTGTGTTTACACACACAAATCCCCATGCCTGGCTCTCGTGCACTCAATCGCGTGTGGCCAGCAGCGATGGCGACCGCCGGCTACATGCATTGGGTCCTGCCATGCAGCGTGTGTTCGACCTTTGGTGGCTCTTAAAGGAAACCCCGTATATATACACGATTTCACACAGCGGTGCCTTTGTGCGTGAGCCAGTCAGGAACCGGTGAATTTTGTGATAAATATTTTTTAATTTGTATATTGTTCTTTTTCTATAAGGAACAATCAAGCACAATCCTATTGTTTTCTATACTCATCCCTTTTGGTTGGGTTGAGTGGTTGTGTTATTTACAATAGAGATAGTACCCATAGAAATGATGTATTTTAATGTAACACAACCCCACCATCTGGTTAGCTTTTAATGTGTATACTGTCACACCTACCCTGTTTCCTCGAAAATAAGACCTAGCATGATTGTCGGTGATGGCTCCAATATAAGCCCTACCCCCCAAATAAGCCCTAGTTGTAGGTCTTATTTTCAGGGTAGGGTTTATTTTCGGGGAAAACAGGGTAGGGCTTATTTGGGGGTTAGGGCTTATATTGCAGCCATTACCAACAATCATGCTAGGTCTTATTTTCGGGGAAACATGGTAGGAGTACACATTAAAAGATAACCAGATGGTGGGGTTGTATTACATTAAAATACATCATTTCTATGGGTACCATCTCTATTATAAATAACACAACCACTCAATCCAACCAAAAGGGATTGCAGGCATTACCAACAATCACGCTAGGTCTTATTTTGGGGGAAACAGGGTAGCTTAAAAATAGTTGAAAAATCCATCTGCTAAAACTGAAGAACCAATGTCAAATCAGGCAAACTGCCTTTGTTCAAAAATGGATGGCCCTCATCACCTGCAAAGTCTTTATTCCCTACATCACAGTAATTCTATTTTTCTTGTTCCATAAATTTCTCTGTTTTCTCTGATCAACACTTACTTTGTCTTTTACAAGTCGACACTCAGGAAATCCAGAATCCACATTACAATACAGAGCTATGATAAATGTATTCAGTTCTCCAATAATCATTTTTTGAAATAAACTCGAGAATGTAAACTAAATTGATTTTGAATAGGCACCTGATGTATGTCTGCTATCTCAGGCACCAAACAATCGTACATGAAAAGCAGACTAGTACCGTATTGTTTCATATGAAGCCTGTAGATCTTGATAAAATAAAAAAGAAAAAAAATGAAATTTCAATTATCCAAGAACAAGCTATCAAAAGCCAACAGATCCCTTTTTTTTCTGAATAAAATGGCACAGCTGTGCCTCTGTTATAAATGACATTTACATGTTTGTGTTATTCCTTTGAATTTATAGAATGTAAATATTTCTTTCAATGATGAATACTATTGGCTTAAAGATATCTCACTGGTAAATCTACCGCAAGAGTGTGTCATGAAGAATGGGGTAAAATGTTATTCAGTGAATGTCAAAGCTCTCAACAAAGGATCAAATGCATTTTTTTACATCTTTAGGATTCATCCACTTATCAGTTTAAAATAAGCCCAGTCAAGGTGATGTCTGTAACATCGTTAAGTCGTGGATGAAATTTTCATAGAGAAATCCAGTAAAAAGAAAAACCTTTCTATATTTTCTGTTTAAACCTCTATTTAGAATTTATTAACAATGTTGTCTTCACATACACAGCAAAATACTTTTATTACAGAATGAGTTGTTTTTCTCAACCTGCATTATTTATCCCCGTGAAGGCTCCCATTGACCCAAATCATGGTTTACCCAGAAGTTGTTAGTCACATTCTACTAGACTTACTCTGTAATTTATAAAGCCATGTCAATGAACATCCCACAGCATATACACTCACTGGCCATTTTATTAGGTATGTTCAATTGCTTGGTAACACATGTAGCGCCCACCACTTTAGGTGAGTGCTATTAGTTTAGAAGTTAGGTTAAATTGCCAGTGCCTTACTGTATTTTGTACAGGCCTGGAGGTTTGTTTGGGTTAGGGTGGAGTTATAGGTTAGAGGGGGGTGTGACCACCTGTTCCCTGGAAAACACTCCCTTGCTCTCCAGAGGAATCTTCTGGAAAGGAGGCAGGTCAAGCTCGAAAGGACAGGCAGAGTGTATGGGCCCTTGTCCAATCGTTAATTTTCTTGGTCAGGGGTGGGGCTCATATATATACACTGGGGTCACATGTTCCCTGAGAGTTGGAGATGGGAAGAAAACTAATCCACACAGGCAGAAAGATGTAATGTTAAGGCCAAAGGCTGGAAGGCCTGGAAGTTCAGAGATTCCAGTGCTGGAAAGCCACAGATCTTCGCCAGAAGGTGATGGAGGTTCAGAGACTCCAGAGCTCGAAGGTTTCCACCATGTTCAGAAGCAAGAAGTAGCTGCAAACCAATTGGAGTGAACCAGGGTTTGCCTGTACCTTTCCTGAGCTGGACTGGGAAGAAAAGGGCAGGAGGAGAAGGCAAGTGAGGCCTAGGACTGCTAGCGTTTCAAAGTACCACATGCTTTTCAGAGGGGCATGCGTGTCAGCTCACTGAAGGAGAGGGACTATCACACATTCCAGTCCAGAGGCAACTTGTATTCTGTGCATCACTGATGTGATAGTACATGCTGGAATCTGGAATAAAGCTCAAGTTTATACATCTCAATCCAGAGGCAATGTATATCTGTGCATCACTGAGGTGATAGTACCTGCCGGAATCTGGAATAAAGTTAAAGGGGTTGTAAAGTAAAAAAATTTATTTTTTTAAAATAACAAACATGTCATACTTACCTCCACTGTGCAGCTCGTTTTGCACAGAGTGGCCCCGAACCTGCTCTTCTGGGGTCCCTCGGCGGCTGTCTCTGCTTCCTCCCGCAGGTGCTTCTCACGTTAACTCCCTCGCATTGGTGAGAAGCACTGCGGGCGCGCTCCCGTGATACAGCCGGCGGCTATAGCCGCTCGCTGTATCACAAGGCCCCGCCCCCCGGCGCGCTGCGTCATTGGATGTGATTGACAGCAGCGCGAGCCAATGGCTGCGCTGCTTTCAATCCATCCACTCCAGCCAATCAGCGGCCAGGCTGAGCGGCGAAGAGGACGGCGGGGGCGAGCGCGGGATTTTCGAGGGGTCAGGTAAGTAAAACGGGGGGACTGGGGGCGCCGGCAGTGTGAGATGTTTTTTCACCTTAATGCATAGAATGCATTAAGGTGAAAAAACATTTACCTTTACAACCCCTTTAAAGTTTTTAACTGTGCTACACATGACTGTGCTTTACTACAGTGGGGGTGGAAGAAGCGGGGGTTAAACCAGCCGTACTGTATGAACTACTAGCAGCTCCCAAGGGAGTAGTGCGCTTCACACAAATTGTTAATCAGCCAATCACATGGCAGCAGCTCAATGTATTTAGGCATCTAGGTGTGGTGAAGACAACATCCTGAAGTTCAAACTGAGCATCAGAATGGAAAAGAAAGGGTATTTAAGTGAATGGGAACATGGCATGGCTGTTGGTACCAGACGGGCTGGTCTGAGTATTTCAAAAACTGCTGATCTACTGAGATTGTCACACACAACTGTCTCTAGGGTTTAAAGAGAATGGTCCAAAAAAGAGAAAATATTCAGTTGTGTAGATGGAAATACCTTGTTGATGTCAGAGGTCATAGGAGAATGGGCAGACAGGTTTGAGATGATAGAAAGGCAACAGTAACTCAAATAACCACCCGTTAAAGGTATGCAGAATATCATCTCTGAATGAATGAATGAATGAAATACTTGTATAGCGCACAATGCAAACTGAATCACCTCTAGGCGCTGTGGTGAGCTTTGATCATCTGCTAAGAGAGGAAGGTCTTGAGTTTTTTTCCCTAAAAGCCAGGTGATTTTCTTCCAGGCGGATGTTGATTGGTAGAGCATTCCATAGCCGAGGCCCTTGGACAGCGAATCTCCGATCCCCCTTGGATTTATACCGGGCTTTGGGCACGAGGAGGAGGTTTTTGTTGGCTGATCGAAGACTGCGGCTTGGTGTGTAATGATTTATTTTCTCCATTAGGTATTGCGGATCTCTGAATGCACAACACATCGAACCTTGAAGCAGATGCACTACAGAAGCAGAAGAACACTCCGGGTGCCACTCCTGTCAGCTAAGAACAGGAAAATTAGGCTACAATTCTCACAGGCTTACCAAAATTGGACAATAGAGGATTGGAAAAATGTTGCCTGATCTGATTAGTCTCAATTTCAGCTGTGACATTCAGATGGTAGGGTCAGAATAAACAACATGAAAGCATGGATCCATCCTGCCTTGTATCAATGGTTCAGGCTCGTGGTGGTGGTGTAATGGTGTGGGATATATTTTCTTGGCACACTTTGGGCCTCTTAGTACCAATTGAGCATCGATTAAATGACATGACCTACCCGAGTATTGTTGCTGACCAGGTCCATCCTTTTATGACTACAGTGTACCCATCTTCTGAAGGCTACTTCCAACAGGATAATGCACCATGTCATAAAGCTCAGATCATCTCACCACTGGTTTCTTGAACATGACAATGAGTTCACTGTACTCCAATGGCTTTCACAGTCACCAGATCTCAATCCAATAGAGCACCCATGGGATGTGGTGAAATGTGAGATTTGCATTATGGATGTGCAGCCAACAAATCTGCAGCAACTGCGTGATGCTATCATGTCAATATGGACCATAATCTCTGAGGAATGTTTCCAACACCTTAATGAATCTATGCTATGAAGAATTAAAGCAGTTCTGAAGGCAAAAGGGGGTCCAACCCGGTACTAGGAAGGTGTACCCAATAAAGTGGGCGTAAAGCCACATAGGCAACTTAGACACCTTTTTCCAATCATCACCATGCAATGTGTCAAGGCAGATGTTGGTTGTCCAAGAAAAAAATGGGAAGTGTGAAAGTTAAATGGTATCACTTGTTTTGTGACCGCATTAGACACAAATAGTCCTTATCCTTAGCAGGGTTTTTTTGGGATACAATATAACTTAGAATGGTGAGGGAGTTTAGCGCACTTGTGATGAAAGTGTCCTTGTTCTTTAAATAAAATCTGGTCATTTAAGTGTGGTAAATTTAAAGTAAACATACTCAGTAGGGATGGGGTAAACTGCTTAGGGTCGAGGTGCAGGGTTTTTTTGAAACTTGTTTGAAATTCAAGCTACCCAAACAAACCAGAGAATTTTTTTGAAGTCTATATGGATGGAATCTTGATACTTAAGGCGGCACAGTGGTGTAGTGGTTAGCACTTTCACCTAGCAGTAAGAAGGGTCAAATCCCAACCACGACACTACCTGCCTGGAGTTTTCATGTTCTCCCTGTGCCTGTGTGGGTTTCCTCTGGGTACTCCAGTTTCCTCCCACAAACCAAGGACATGCAGGTAGATGAATTGGCTTCTGTCCAAAATTGGCCCTAGTATATGAATGGGGACCTTGGATTGTGGTCTTCTTGAGGGTAGGGACCAATATGAGTGTGCAATGTACAGGGATGGGGACAATTGTAGACACACTGGATGGACTGGTGTCTTTATTCAACCTTACTAACTATGAAACTATGAAATTCTGGCAATCTTCAAGGCTAATAGACAAGTTATTATCACTGCCATGGAGACATTTATCAAAGAAAATTAATGTTTTTGTTTAAATACTGTGCAGCAGAGATAGAGTCCTTTTAATGGGGCTTTGAGAAACCATATTTTGGCATTACGTATTTTGTAAGTGTAAATCATTTTTTTACTTTTAAATTAAGCTTGACCTAAAGATAACAGCTGCACTTCAAACTGATGCACTTCCACGGGAAGTTTTGCCTAGGGCAGGCACCCTATTTTTTATCAAACATTAAAAACTTTGGAAAATTGGCAAGCGGCAAAGCAGTATAATAGTATAGTTTGAGAGCTTCTTTATTCATAGTACCACACAGCACCGTCTTAAATTTTTAATGAAAAATCAAAACAGGAGTCACAAAAATAATTCAGAACTACAACTCCTGATTCCCCAAACCCCCTTCCATCCCCGGAATCCCAAAATATTTTTAATATAAATTTCGGGTATGTGTTGGGTAGAAATTGGCTAATGTCACGACAGTACATGCTTGAATATTCAGCAGATGGAAAGAGCTCTCTGATATGTGCATTTTATGTATAGCAGATAGAGACAAGACAGATTTAGCTTGCAATACAAATTTAACTATAAAATCTCAGACACAATAGTCAAATTATTGTTTAGTAGCTAAACTGTATTGTAGCAGCTTGATAAGGTCACAACATAAGAGGAAAGAATGAAGCAGGTTTTATCTTGAAATAAACATTAGAGTTTATTATTTGAGAGACAATAGCCACAAATATTGTACAGTGACTGGACATTATGTAGGAAGCTTGGTTAGACCACAATAAAAGGAGCAAGCCAAGACAGGTTTTATCTAGCAATACAAATTAGAACATATTATCTAAGAGAGAAGAGCCACAAATATTATTCAGTGGCTAGCCAGTATGTAAGTAGTTTGGTTAGGCTACAATATAATATTAGAGTGTATTATCTAAGAAACAATAGCCACAAATATTTCTGAGTGCCGAGGCACCGAAATCTGAATGAAATATGAACAAAGCTTGTCCCTCTATATTGTGTACCTGTCTCAATCCAGAGCACTTAATGTAATTTATGTTGCTTCGTTCCTCGGCTATGAGTATGAATCACTTGTGACAAGTTCTCCTGATACCAAGAGAAAAAGGGTGACAGAGGAGGGATTTCCAGCACCTAGCATGAGATTGACAGCTTTAGCTCTGTTCCTGTGTCCTGTGTGAAGGGGATGTATCCTTTCCCACCAATCCGCTCTCAGAGCTCTCCTCACTGAGCTCTGCAGAGTGTAACTTCAGCTCTCTGCCCCCCTTTTTTCTAAACACTCAAACTTTATCATTTCAAGACACAAAGAAATGTGCCAACTGAGGTCAAGCTGTGGAAACATTCTGTGACACCTTTAAAGTTCTGGATTATGAGACATTTTCTCTGCGGCAACAAATAGTCTTTGCTCTTCTATTTTTTTTTACGGATATCACACTACATTGTCTTTTAATAAGATGCCAAAGATGTCAAAACAGAGAGAACAAAAAAAACTACAAAACTAGAACTCCACATAGCAAAACCACTTTCCATCCATGTATCCCTAATTATTCCCAAAATATTAAAAATAATAACTTCAGTTAAGTGTTTTTGTAGAAATTCGCAATAGTCCATGGGGCCCTAATTTCCTCGCCTCAGAAAGTGTGCGCATCAGCCCTTCATCCGATTAGTCAGCAGTCACTGCCTGTTAGATCTGCCTACAACCAGGCCTTTCACTAGCCATTATGTTTATTAGTACTACACTCTGAAAACAGGCACTGACCTATCCACCGGTACCACTGCCCTTCCTTTCAGGGATCAGAGGATCAGAGGCAAGTTGGTCATCAGAGGGAATCCTGCCAACATCAGGAAATGTCAAAAGACAAGTACCCCCCCAAGGGACTTTCTAGGCAACAGGGGAGAGAAACATAAACAGAAAATTCTACAAAATAGCTTTTATTATGAAAAAAATATATAAAATGAAGGTGCAAACATTACCAATATGATTAATAAAAACAGTAGATTACAATCATGAATCGTTAGTGCATGATAATTGTAGACATTCATCTCGACGTGTTTCAGGACACTTGTCCTGAAACACTTCAGACTGAAGACACTATACAAGTGCCTGAAACACGTTGGGCTGAATGTCTACAATTATCATGCACTAACGATTCATGATTGTAATCTACTGTTTTTATTAATCATATTGGTGATGTTTGCACATTAATTTTATATATTTTTTCATAATAAAAGCTATTTTGTAGAATTTTATGCTTATGTTTCTCTCTCCTGTTGCCTAGAAAGTCCCTTATACTTTCCCTTGGGGGGTACTTGTCTTTTGATACTTAATCTGGGATTGGCAACGCTGTAATCCCTATGAGTGGATTTATATGTGAACATCAGGAAATGGGGCACAGAGAGTCTTATGCAACATTCCCTCAAAGTAAAAAATTTTGAGCTCTCTCAGGGATGATGTCAATAGACTGACCATTTCCTCAGTTATGTCCTGTACACACGGTTGGACTTTTCGAAGGAAAAAGTGTGATCGGATCGTGTGTTGGAAAATCTGATCGTGGTTGGGCTCCATCTGACTTTTTCCGTCTGAATTTCCGACACACAAAGTTTGAGAGCAGGATCTAAAATTTTCCGACAAAAAAATCCGATCATTTAAATTCCGATCGTGTGTAGACAATTCCGACAAAGTACAACACATGCTCAGAATAAATTACTAGACGAAAGCTATTGGCTACTGGCCTCTTTATAGTCCCGTCGTATGTAGTTTATGTCACCTCGTTCTGAACGATCAGATTTTCCGACAACTTTGTGCAACCGTGTGTATGCAAGACAAGTTTAGGCCAAAATCCGTCTGAAAAAATCAGACGGATTTTGTCATCGGAATGTCTGACCGTGTGTACAGGGCATAAGAGTTCTGAAAGACCTGGCAAGGATTCTGAAAGTACCATAACAGAACCATAATCATACAGAGACTCAATGATATCACATCGCTGCCAGTGAGGCCTCGGCAGCACAGCCAAAGTTGAATTCTATTCATTGGTGGTTGACAGGCAGGTGAACCATAACTGGGTATGACTGCCTAAAGTGGTAACAATGTCTTTTGGTTGGATGAAGGACCTCCTAGTAGAAAGGTACAAATGGGATTTTTTTGCAGGCACGGGGCAGCCAGCAGGTTAGTGTTGTTGTCACTCACGATCTTGCTTGGCTAAAGATATCATGAGTCAGCTACCCCCTGGCCTAGGCCAGGAAAGTGGCCAACAGCTCTGGCCCAGTGCAACTTTTGTCCTCCAGAGCATGGCAGCATTTCACCTGGGAAGTTGTATATGATCTGAGGAGCTTGGGGAAGACTGCTGGTTCTGTGGAGTTGAAAGATGATCCTGTTGAGGAGGTGACTGAATGTTACCACTGGAAAGACACATGGTGGCATTACCAACTCCTGCATTGTGCCCTATCCTGCATCCTTCTGTTCTGGTGGAGGGCAGAAAGGCCTTCTGGGCACCTGTCGCTGTGGTGTAGAACAGGCCATAAACTTGCAGGAAACTTGATTCCATGAGCTGGAATGGAAGTAACTGTAAAACCAGCAGTTTTTTTAAAAGGTGGCATTAAGATGCTGTGTTATTTAAGGAAATTTTTTTTTTACTCACTGCCCTTTTTTGCCATTCACTGTAGCCCATTATTTTTGTGACTGTCTTTTGTGTCAGTTTAAGACATCATTAAATGTGGCTTTCTAACCATCATAACCATATGTTCAAAAACAGCTCTTTTCTCTATCAGCTGGATTATAGGTGCTTAAAACATGGTAAGCTCATTCATCTCTCTGGACTTCTGTATGGCACACTGTGTTACCAAATGAAGGGCAGTTTGGAGCTGTACCCTCTCGGTAAAGCCCACCAGTCTTGAATGATATCTGAGGATCCTGATGTAGCTAAGTCAGGACATGGGAGGCCATTTTCTTCTCTGTCAAAACTTGTCCTGAGCCTGTATGAGGAGTAATAGATGTTGGGATTTGCAGCTCCAACACCCACTGTGTGTCACACATCCATGATATACAGCCTCCCCATAAACACTCTTTAAAAGAAGAGGGCATAGGCCTGCACACGGGCACACCCTAATTACCCTGTGCTGTATCAGTTCCCTCTGTTTCCTGGCACCCCTCTCCCCCAGCAGGGCTGCCAGCTTCCTTACTTTCCTCTCCCACTGGCTGCTACGGGGAAATGTTTCAGGGCCCTTCCTTTTCTGAAAGAACACAGTGAGTGATCTGTACCGATCACTCCTGTGTTCATTCTTAACTAAAGCATAGTAAATTATGTTTACTATGCTTCAATTTGTGAATGAACAGGAATCCGCTCCGCACAGAGCACTTCCCATTGATTCACTGTCCAGTGCAACTAAGGCTGTAGAGAAAAAGGGGCTGGGGAATCTCTGTCCTCAGTCCCTTTCAAAAGTGAGACAAAATAATATTGTAAGAAATAATTTAAAAAGTAAAATTGTAAGAAATAATAAAGAAAAAACAACTGACACCATCTATTGCTCTACTGACACTTTCTACTGTTCTGCTGATATACATGCATGTGTGCTTGTGTTCTGGGATACACACCCTAATGCAATAGACTGTGCACACCAATGGATGAGGGTAAGGTTTATCGGGAATTTTAAAGTGAACCCATGGCCAGGCTATGGATATTTAATCATTTACATATTTTTAATAAGCAGTAAATGAGCTTTGGAACGGGCCATCACTGACCTCTGTAGCTTTGGGCACTGTAGAGCAATCCATCCTCAATGTTCATTGCAGAAGCACAGAAGTGGTTTAAGCCATTCTCTCAGGCAGATCAGCTCCCCCCTCCAGTATTAACTGCCCAGCCTACAGATCTGCCCTTACATCCTTATAGGATGCACAGACTAGATGGCCTACCTTCTCTTCCTCTGACATTAGTGATTTATGACTCTATAAAATCTGGACATTGATCACAAAATGATCAAATGCCCTGGAATACAAGTGCAAGCTGACATATATGTGATAGAAGTAGTGCATATTTGTAAAATCAGATAACAAATGGAGAACAAAAAGGCAAGAAATAGAAAGCATAAGAAAGGCATGAAAAGCTTCTTAATGATAGCTATTTGAATATGCATATACTTCCCCTTTAATAAGCAGATATTTTTTTCCTGTGACTGTGGAAGTGTCACACACTTCAGTAAGCAAATCCAATGAATCTGCCGTGTAGTATGCTCTTGATGAAAACAAGCTCTCAATTTACAATTCAAATGAGATTCTGATGCATACTTTCTACTTACAACAATATTGCTTACAGACATTAAAAAAAATATCTTTATATTAAGATAAATGAGAAAATGCACAGTAATTTCAGATCAATTAAAACTGTAATTGTAAGAGACAAAAGCCTTGCTTAAAGCCATAGGTAGTCTATTATACATCGTAAGTATTCTATTTTTAATACACACGATAGATATAGTTTGTCAACGCTAAATAGTAGAATTGATAAAATGATATAAAAGAAAATGACTAAAATAATATATTATGAATTATGATCATTTAATATATATGTCAGTAAATATCAGTGGTAATTGGGTGAGGTGGTATTGAATCATTATCCTTTGCTGCCCTCTACAGGATGCTAATAAATATACAGATATTATACAGCATCCAAGTTAGAAATCTACTTGCAAAGAGCATTTTTGAAACTAATGAAAATAAGACATAATCTGACATAAAAGTGAAGGTAATTTCTCCTTGACTCATTGGCAGATATTGTGTTATATACTAACATTTATGTTCTATATATTTCATTGCAAAATACTGATTATCCCTCACTTAGACCCCTTTCACACTGAGGAGCTTTTCAGGGGTTTTAGCGCTATAAAAAAAACGACGGAAAGCGCTTTAACCTCCTCCCGCCCGCCCTATAGCCGAATGACGGACGGCCTGGTGTTTACTTCCGCAATGCGCGCCGCCGGGGGCGCGCATCGCGGAAGTATTGTATTCGCCGTGTCTCCCGGAGACAGGCAAATACAGATCGCCGTGAACGGCCAATCAAAGCGGCCGTTCACAGCGCGATCGCAGCTGCCAATGGGAGATTATCTCATATGTAAACATATGAGATCATCTCCCATTGCCGTGTCTCTCCCTCCTCACACAGAGACAGCGTGTGAGGAGGGAGAGCGATCTGTGTGTCAGCCCCAGTGGCAGTGTCAGCCCCAGTGCCAGTGTCAGCCCCAGTGCCAGTGTCAGCCCCAGTGTCAGCCCCAGTGCCAGTGTCAGCCCCAGTGTCAGCCCCAGTGCCAGTGCCATCTGTCAGCCCCAGTGCCAGTGCCATCTGTCAGCCCAGTGCCATCTGTCAGCCCAGTGCCATCTGCCAGTAGTGCCAGTGCCGCCAGTGCCACCTGCCAGCGCCAGTGCCTGCCGTCAGCCCCAGTGCCGTCAGCCCCAGTGCCGTCAGCCCCAGTGCCGCCAGTGCCGTCAGTGCCACCTGCCAGCGCCAGCGCCAGTGCCACCTGCCAGCGCCACCTGCCAGTGCCAGTGCCACCCGTCAGCCCCAGTGCCGCCCGTCAGCCCCAGTGCCGCCCGTCAGCCCCAGTGCCGTCAGTGCCGTCAGCCCCAGTGCCGCCAGTGCTGTCAGCCCCAGTGCCACCTGCCAGTGCCACCTGCCAGTGCCACCTGCCAGTGCCACCTGCCAGCGCCAGTGCCATCGGTCAGCCCCAGTGCCGTCAGCCCCAGTGCCGTCAGTGCCGCCAGTGCCAGTGCCACCTGCCAGTGCCACCTGCCAGTGCCACCTGCCAGCGCCAGTGCCACCTGCCAGCGCCAGTGCCATCCGTCAGCCCCAGTGCCAGTGCCGCCAGTGCCACCTGCCAGTGCCACCTGCCACCACCAGTGCCGCCAGTGCCAGTGCCGCCAGTGCCAGTGCCGCCAGTGCCACTTGCTAGTGCCACCTGCCACCTGCCAGTGCCACCTGCCAGCGCCAGTGCCATCTGCCAGCCGCAGTGCCATCTGCCAGCCCCATTTGCCAGAGCAATTAGCCAGAGCAAATAGCCAGCACCATCTGCCAGTGCCATCTGCCAGTGCCAGCCCCAGTGCCAGCCCCAGCCCCATCTGCCAGCGACATCTGCCAGCCCCATCTGCCAGCCCCATCCGCCAGCCCCATCTGTCAGCCCCATCTGCCTCCAGTGCCATCTGCCTCCAGTGCCATCTGCCTCCAGTGCCATCTGTCGGTGCCACGTGTCGTCAGTGCCACGTGGGGTCACTTTGTGGGCATTTCCATTGTCCTGGTGCTCCAGGGCCTTCAAAACTGTAATAGGTGGTTGAGAAATAAGATGTGTAATTTATGCTCCTAGAACGCCTGATGGTGCTATTTCAATTGTGTAGAAACAGAACGAAACTCTGGATAGCCGCACTCCGGATTGTGTAAAAATTAGATGCCTTTATTTCTTCAAAATGCAAGTGCAAAACTTCATTGAACAAGACGTCACAGCAAAAAGGGAACAAAAAAGGATTTTTGAATAAAAAACCTAACGCGTTTCACCCCCAATATCTACGGATATTTACGCCCCTTTTCACAGGTCCCCCGCTGTCTGCTGGGAAACACACGGATCCCAGAGACAGCGGGGACCATCCTTATTGCGCAGCGCGACTCACGCATGCGCAGTAGGGAACCGGGAAATGAAGCCGCAAGGCTCCACTTCCTGATTCCCATACTCAAGATGGCGGCGGAAGCACCCGAGAGACGATCGAGAGATCGGGTTTGGGTGCCGACATCGTGGGCACGCTGGGCGGGTAAGTGTCCTTATTTTAAAAGTCAGCAGCTGCAGTATTTGTAGCTGCTGCCTTTTTTTTTTTTAAATGGCGGAACTCCCGCTTTAACCCTAATTTTTGTTTAAAATATCTTCTCAACATAAATTAAGATATTCCAAAGATAATTAGACAGCAAGTTTACTAACTTGGTTCAATGCTAGGTACAAACCATGTAATAATGAATTTTACAAAACAGTTTCTAAAAGAAGCTAAAAAACATATTATAAAAGTTTCATAAACATTGTCTCATCAATGTGATCGCAGAACTAAGTCTTTATCAAGTTTATTCTTATTTGAGAATAATAACATTGTTAAACAAAAACAACTACTCATATCACCTTGCTAACGAAGTTCACCAGCAGGGCTCATAAAATAGTCAGCCAATTGATCTCTTATTGTGAAACCCACTGTTGGACCACGAACATGAACAAAATCAGTGGGTTCCAAATTGTGTGCCAATGTGTCCTCCAAATACACGCTCTCTCTCCCGTACAAGATTATGTAGCACAAATGCTGCTTTTATTACTTTACTCATATTTTCAATCTTCAGATTTAATGGTTTATGGAAAATTTGCCATTTGTTGGCAAGTATTCCAAAAGCACATTTGACTAGCCTGCTCGCCTGACAGAGATGGTAATTGAATATTATCTTAAGGAGTCGAGATTCTTTTGTGAGTATGGCTTCATTAGGTGTTCATTAATAACGAATGCCTCATCAGCCACGAAAACAAAATGCATATCTGGATTTTCTGTCCCAGGTAGTGGTTGATTCTCAGGTAAATCTATGTCAATGTCTATACTCCTATGTCAACAAAGAGGAATTTGTAGTCTGCATCTACAACAGCCATCAGCACAATCGAAAAATACTTTTTGTAGTTGAAATATCTGCTTCCACTGTGACAGGGTTTTATAACCCTAATGTGTTTGCCATCAATAGCTCCCAGGCAGTTAGACAAGTTGGTTTTACTTCAGAAACGCTGGGCAACATCTTCCCACTTCTTTTTTTTTGTAATTGCCATGAGTTTATTCTTTAGATTCCAGATAGCATCACACGTTAGCTTCACAATCTTACTTATGGTAGATATTCCTGTGCAAAATTCATATTGTAGTGATGTGTAGCTATTTCCTGTGACAAGAAAAATAAAATAAATCTGTAAATAAAATGAAGAAATATTTTCTTATCTTTCAGTGGAACGACTAAAAAACAATTGGAAAACATTGAAGGACAATTTTAGGAGGGAGTTGAAGAGGCAGAGGAAATCTAAGAGTGGGTCTGGTGTAATGTCTGGGAGGACAACAAGGTGAGGCAGATGTTCCCTTGGCACTGTAAGGGGGCCAGCAACAAATGTGTCCACAGGCAAAGGTAGATGTGGTGGTCAGTCCTTAGGCAGGGCATCATTTCCTCTGTTTAGTCATCCAGCCACAGCATGCAGAGGAGGTGGTGGACTGGCTTACTAAACCTTCCCCTCCTCATCCTCTGTCACGCAAGCAGAGACACGTGTGCAGTCCCCTGCAGTTGCCAGAGTGGATAAACCTGCCTCCTTGTCCACATCTATTCCTGCCATAGCCCCAACATTAGCCATTGAGGAGTCAGCTGAGTCAGCCACTTGCTTTTGGTATAGGTTTTTTTTTTTTTGGTATAGGTATAGGTTTTGGCTTTTGATAGAGGTTTTGGTATAGGTTTCATGGGCTCAATTAACACTCAAAGACCAATTTTTCAGCACCTGTTTGACAGGTGCATATCATTGCAATTTTTTACAGCAAGGCCAATTCTTGCTTTCATCAAGATTACCTCTATAGGGTGTGGCGCAGGGATTGTTCAGTTGTAGATGCGTTTTCATGTAGTGAGTCCACATCAGACAGGCGTTTATAGTTAAGGGCCTGGTAGCCCACGTTTATTAAATGATAAAAAAATGAAACAAAAGTCCACACAGGAATCCCACGCAGGGGTTTAAACGTCATTCAGATATAACTGAAAAGACAAGCCCACCTGGCTACTCTTCAACAGCACTGCTGCTACAGGTTCTGGTCCCTCAAACCACCAGCTCTTCCAGGCCCACAGTCTTGGATGCACACAGCTTCGGGCTTCTTAAACACACAAAGGCTTCAAGCCCCTCAATGCACACAGCTTCTGTCTTCACACAGAGACACTCACTAGGAGCCTCTGCTCCAACTCCACCTTCCTTCCACTTTCCGCTCTCACCAGTCCCTCGTTATATGGGCTGTGTGCAGCTGGGCACACATCCTGCTGGCTATGCTCAAAACCCGGACACAGGGTTTGAGATCCCGTCCCACCCATGAGTCTCTGGGATCTCCAAACTACAGAATCCCATCCGGAACTAGCAAAACCTGGAGAAAGCTGACAGATCAGTTTTCTCCATTAAAACTCTACACTCTTGAAGTCCGCAGATATGCAAACTCTGTGTTTCTTTTACCTCCAATTTCATAGGGACAGAGCCTCGCTCTGCCACAAGGGTTACGGTGGGAAGGCGGCACCGACACTCAAAGACCAATTTTTATGCACCCGTTACTTCTATCCAAAGTCAAAATGACACCAGAATGTATCCAAAAAATCCCTAATCTTGTTCCCAGTGCACTACATTGTGGCCTCATTATACACACTGGCTCCCCAGCTGTTGCTGAGCAAAATAAAGGCAGCTTGCAGGGAAAATTTTTAATTTTTATGCTTTCACTTTAAAAATCAAAAAATCACTGCTCATTTAAAAATCAATGCTCATTTAAAAATTATGTTTTTCACATGCTTTTTTTTTTATTGATACATGTCCCCCAGGGCAGGACCCGGACCCCCTATAACCATTGTATGCCCAATTACTTGCATATAAGTCTTCAAAATGGGCACTTTTGATTTTTGACATTCGGGTCCCATTAAATTTAATGGGGTTCATTTTTCAGGTCTGAACTTTCACGGTGTTCGAAAGTTCTGGTGCAAACCAAACAGGGGTCTGTTCGGGTCATCCCTACATTCCACCCCTCCTTTTTATCAGGACCTCTAAATTTTAGAATTTTTTTATCACATTGTTGGAAAAATGTATGCACATTCATTCATTTTTGTTTTGCTTTGTTAATTTGTTCTGTTTTTCAACCTTTTATATTTTATACATTTTGTAATTTAAAAAAAGTTCCAATACGAAAGTTTTAATATAAAAAAACAGTAAGTAATGAATGCACATTACTGCTTGTTAATTTTGTAATTTAAAAAAAGTTCCAATACGAAAGTTTTAATATAAAAAAACAGTAAGTAATGAATGCACATTACTGCTTGTTAATTTTATTTCATTTAATGTTATTTGGCACTTTTTCGAATTGTTGTGTTTACAACAATATCTGTATTGAATAAAATATATATATTTTTGAAATATGTTGAAATATGTTTAATACTTGATAAACTGTTGATTTATCTATTTACCTAGCTTTATAAACTTACCTACTTAGTGTGATAAGCAAATGTTCACATGGAGTATCCTGTCTCAACAAGGCAAACAACAACATATCAAGAAGGAAGTCAAATCTGGGACAGAAAGTAGGTATTTTGTTAACACTTTGGATTGTGTTATGGATTAGGGACTAGTGGGAGCGGGATTAGGGTTAAGGTTTTGGAACTAGTGGGGGTGGGATTAGGGTTAGGGTCAGGGATTTAGGACTAGTGGTAGTGGGATTAGGGTTAGGATTTTGGGACTAGTGGGAGTGGGATTAGGGTTAAGAGTTGAGTATTTGGGACTAGTGGGAGTGGGATTAGGGTTAGGGATTTGGGGCTAGAGGGAGTGGGACTAGAGTTAGGGTTAGGTATTTAGTACTAGTGGGAGTGGGATTAGGGTTAGGGATTTGGGACTAGTGGGAGCGGGATTAGGGTTCAGAGTGGTGGATTTGGGACTAGTGGGAGAGGGATTAGGGTTAGGATTCGGGATTAGTGGGAGTGAGATTAGGTTAAGAGTTGGGGATTTGGGACTAGTGGGGAAGGGATTAGGGTTAGGGTTTTGGGACTAGTGGGAGCGGGATTAGGGTTAGGGTTGGGACTAGTGGGATTAGGGATTGGGATATAGACACTTACATTGGAATGCCCATCCGAGTGTAATTTCTGAATTTGTTAGGGTGCATTCTCAAGTCCTTTATGTAGCAGCGCCAATTATACTCTTGAGGTGTGTGCTTGGAGGATGGGATGAACCCACTAGCGACGTTGCTGCTTCTGTTGGTGGATATTCTCCCAATAGATTAGCACAAACAACATAAGACAGAAACTCTATCTTCTCCCTGTGCCGTCTCTGACCTTCAGGAGATACAAAGAAGTTCACAGGAAGTGATATAGGGAGGTAGGGTTGTTACCTGACACCCATGTTTAATTAACGCTTGAAAAACACCTTTAAAACACCAGAGGCGATTCAGTTCGCATTGCGCGCTATACAAGTATTTCATTCATTCATTCACCAGCGCGGTGCGCTCATTTTTTTAAACTGTTTTCCCTTCCCCTCTCCTTTCAACCCCTCCCTCCATTTGCTTCTCACTTTTCTTTATTAAAGTTGTAGCAATCTATCCATTACTAATTGTGGGGGGGGGGGGGGGGGGAACAAGAGCTGGATCAGACATCCATGGCTGCCAGACAGCTTCAAATTTTTTCATGCCATTTCTATAGCGATATGCCAGTTGTTCCCTGATCAAGAGCGAGTTCACATATGCAATCCATTGTTTCCCCGTTGGTACAGTAGGCACCATCCAGTGTCTGGCTATAAGTTTTCTAGCCAGGTATAGCAGTCTAGTGATCATAGTGTACATTTCCCTCTGGTACATCTCCTCGTCAATCGTACCCAATAGACACACCAGAGGGGTGGAGGGCACCGGTACCTGTGTCAACCTGGATATGGTCTGTGTGACCTCAGTCCAATACCTATTGATCTTTGGACATCGCCACAGCATGTGGATGAGGTCCCCCTGGTGAATTTTAAATTTTAGGCATAGGGGTGTATTCCTCAAGCCCCAGTTTAGTTGGCGTTCTATGCAAATTAAACAGCAGCGATAACCTATGGGAGGCCGAAATGGAGACAATAGGGATTGATTCCAATGCCATGTCCCATTAATCACCATCAATCGCTTCGATGTCTGTGGCCCATTTAGCTCTACATTTCAAGGAAGCGTGGTCCTGAATGGAGAGCAACAATGCTAAATAGTTTGTGGAAATCTGTCCTTTTCTGACGGTCGCATGAAATAGTTCCCTTAGAAGTGGGGAGGAGGTCACCAACAGGGAGGTTACCTGACCCTGAGCCTGTAGGGCATGTCGGAGTTGTAAATACTGAAAGAAACATCTAGTGGGGAGTGTAAATTCTAATCAGAGTTGTGCAAAAGATTTCAATACATTTCCTACTTATATCTGTGAGAAAAACCAAATGCCCTTACGTTTCCATAGGGTGAATCCCTCTAGTTTATTGAGTTCTGGGTATCTTGGATTATCCCACAGAGGGGTGAATCCTAAGGGGCACTCAACCTTCAGTGCCTCCCGGACTGCCCCCCACACTATTCTAAGGAGACCCGCCATCAGTGAGTTTGGGGGCAAACCTGGGAGATCCATTTCCAGATGGGAGCTGGCTTTCAATTCCGGGTTGTTTCGGACCACTAGACGGACTATGGGATCATCCAAGACTTCATCACTCTCCCACCCAGTGAGCTGCTGCATTTGAGAGACCAAAAAAATATAGTTTGGGATGCGATATAGCTAAACCTCCTCTATCTTTACAATATTGTAGGGTAGTTAAACTAATTCTGGCTCCTTTCCATTTCCAAATGAGATCTCTCATCTGTGTATCTATTCTCTTTAACCATTTATTAGAGATCCACATGGGGGAATTCTGAAAGATATACAGCAGTTGTAGGGCCCAGATCATTTTTATTAAGTTTACTCTCCCGATGACCGATAGGGGGAGCTTGCACCAGCTAAAGGACTTTTCTCTTTGTCTGTACAATAAGGGGCTCAAATTTAGTTCAAGGTATTTGGAAGTGTCTGGAGTCAGCATGACCCAGATATCTAAATGATTTGGCAATAGTAATTTGTCCTGCCACCTGGGGCATGGGTTTTGTCACGGGATCTAGGGGCATCAGGATGAATTTGGTCCAATTTACAATTTATTGAGAAGCCAGAGAATTCGCCAAGCGTGGTTATAAGCGCCATCAGCACCCGCAGAGAGGTATTTGTATCTCTGAGATTAAAGTAGGACATCATCGGCGTAAAGAGAAATCCTTTCCTCCGAGAGGCCTCTATGGAATTCCACTATCTCAGAGGATCCACTGATTAGTGTAGCCAAAGGTTCCACCGCAAGGGCAAACAACAGTGGCGACAGCGGGCACCCCTGCCAAGTGCCCCCATGTAATGCAAATGACTGGGATAGAGTATTGTTAATGTGAAATCTCACCCAGGCCAAAACGAGCTAGGATCTCCCAGAGGTAGGGCCACTCCACACTGTCAAAAGTCTTAGCGGCATCCAGAGACAGAATGATCCTCCCTCCAGGATTGTTCATTGGGGTTTGTAGGTTCATGAGGTGTCTTATATTATTGACTGTAGACCTAGTAGGTATAAACCCGGATTGGTCTTTGTGAGTCCCCCAATCACTTTGGACAGTCTGTTCGCCAGTACTCACGCCAGGAGTTTGACATCCAAATTCAAGAGGGATATGGGTCTGTATGAATCCGGTAGGAGCTTGTCCTTCCAAGGTTTGGGTATCACTACTATGATGGCCTCTTGCATGTTATCCGGTAGACACCCCTCCTCCGCAGAAAAAGCCTGCAGCAACTGCAGAAGGAGGACACCACTATAGTGCAAATAAACCTCAGCGGGTAAGCCATTCAAGCACAGGGATTTATGTTTCTTAGCCCCCTGAAGGGCTTTTGTCAAGTCCTCCATGGTGATCGGAGCACTCAGTATGGTCCTATCAGCCTCTGAGACTTGAGGGAAGGTACAGTCCCGTAAGAATGATTCCAGCTCAAAGGAGCTGGCTGCAGCCCTAGAGGAGTATAAATCTGTGTAAATGGTGAAATACCTGCAGTATGTCTGCACAAGGGTGTGAGTCTCCCCTGTCCCCGACTTGATGGCCAGAATGGAAGCCGTGTCTCTTTGTTCCCTGGCTAACAAAGCAAGAAGGTGGCCCGTATTCTCTCCCTCCTCATAATACTCTTGTTGTAAGAAAAATCTCCTCTTCTCGGCTGCTGACAACACCACTGAATTGTATAATGATTGGGCCTCAATCCATGCCTCTCTATTCTTTTGGAAAGAGTCTGTGTCCACTTTCCTGCTCTCTAGTTTGTCGGTCATCCCTGATTCTGGATTCCGATTCTCCTGACCTCCTCTTCATACCAGTGATCTTTCGAATTAGACATCCCCTCAGGAATGCCTTGAAAGAATCCCAGACAACAGCTGCCCTCGCAGAGCCCCTGTTGAAACTTAGGAACTCACTCAATGCACTAGCAATCCCATCCGGTGTTGGCATCAGTGTCAGCCAGAATGGATTAATCCTCCAGAGGGGACGAACTTCCCGAGCCATGACTTCTATCTGTACCCAAAAGGGAGACTGGTCTGATAGCAATTGGGGTTCATAAGCTGCATCTAACACTCTCTGCATTACCCAAGCTTAGTTCTATGTGTGAAAGGCCACCATGTGAGGCTGAGTGGCATGAATAGCATTTGACCGTTGGATGTCTCTCCCTCCACACATCTCTCAGACCCAGTTCAATCAACAAGGATGCAAATATGATTCTACCAGTGGAGTGACCAGCCGGTAGGGGGTTTAAGGATAATCTGTCCAATTGTGTGTCTAGGACATTATTGAAGTCCCCCAGAGAGAGGACTGGTAAATTGGGGTATAGGGCCATGAACTGGGCCAATTTCTTGAGAGGGTCCGAGGAGTATGGGGGAGGAACATACATGGCTGCCACAATACACATAAATTCATTAAGCTTACATAATAAGAAAACAAATCTGCTGTCCCCATCAATCCTCCACTGCAAGCACTCAAAAGAGACCGCACCCTCAGAAACCAGCACACTAACCCCCCTTGGAATAGGAGGAGTGTACTGAGTGGAACTGTGTTTGATTATTTGCACCACCACAACAGATGGATCGAATCAGGCCACAGATGCATCTCCTGGAGACAGATCAAGTGTGGCTGCAGCCTAGAGAAATATTTAAACATTGCACTCCTCTTGGTTTTGTCCCAATTATACTCTATGAGAGGAGCATTGGCCCTTTAGCACCTTGATTCGCCATTCCCAGTCAGTTTGAGATGTAAAGCTAAGGGCCGAGGGGCCCACCATCACACAGGGCATCACCAGTCTGCTACTCATGTTATACACTAATACCCTTCGTATATAGTATATAGTATGCATCCCAGCCTGCCCATGTTGCCACAAATACCAGACCCAGCACTTTACGCCATCTCATGGAGAGTACAGGTAATAATATCAGTAAACATTCACAAAAATGCCCACCTGTAGGAAGAAGAGGGTTATACTTCAAGAGGGAAAAAAAAAGTGTGTCCTTAAAGTAAACAAAGTGTCTGACCAACAGGGCTGCACATAACCAAAGTAGCCCCCAACCACTCGGGCGGTTCAGTCCTCTCAGGACTCCGTGCAGGGGGCTCTTGTGTAGCCCAAGGAGCATGAAGTTTGTTAAAATTTGTACCAGTAGAAGTGACATCAGTATCCCACTGATGCCACGGTACAGGCGTGCAAAGGTGACGTGCCGAGGGTGAGAAACAAATAGTATGGAAAACCATCTCCGCCATGATGAAAAGAGATTATATTTCAACAGAGCACCACTTGAACAAAGTGCAACAAAAGAGGAATAATATTTTGCCTATGCAGGACATAGTGCTAGGGCTCGCTCTTCTCTATCCAGCCAGTGCATAGCTGCATTTTCAAAGAAATCCGAAGTGCCATTGGCAATCACTTTCAGCTTTGCAGGATACAACATAAAGTATTGAACATTAAGGGCCCTCAGCCTTTTGTTGATATTAATGAATTTGGGTCTTTGGCGCTGCACCTCCGCAGAAAAATCCGGAAATAATGACACCTTGGCATTGTCCACCTTTAGGATTCCAGCCATTCTAGCATTACTCAGGATGGCATCCTGGTCCTTGTAGTTCAGCAGACAAAATAGGAAGGGACACGGTGGGGCTCTCTGTGACGTGGCTGTGAGGGGACTCGATGGGCCCTTTCAACCGCAAACATAGGGGAAAATGCATTACTGCCGAATGTGTCCTTTAGTCAGGTTTCAATAAAAGCCACTGGGTTCTTGCCCTCTGCTCTTTCAGGGATACCCACCGCCCGCACATTATTTCTGTGCAGGCGGTTCTCCATGTCCTCTAAGCGGGCTGCGTTAGTGTATGCCACTGAAGTTACATGCCTAACATCTCTCTGGAGGGGCTGCCATTCATCCTCCAATGTACTCAGATGGCCCTCTAAAGCAGAAGTGCGTTCTTGCAGCTTCTTCATGTCATGCCGTATGAGAGATCTGTCCTTTCATGCCTTTAACTTCCCCCATTAGTGCTGCTGTGGAAGATCTGCAAAATGTGACTGCAGCAAGAATATCTCTGAGCGTAGGCTCAGGGTCAGTGTCATTCTGCTGAGATGTGGGCGCCATATTAGATGTATTGTGGAGAGTACTCAAAGTTGTGGAGGCCGTGATGCCTGCAAGCTGGGGAGGGATCCTATCCAGAAATCCCATGGCCTCCTCCATCAGTGATTCCTCAGGATCAGGCATCAGGAGTGATGAGGAGTCTTTGTGGACCAGATTAATGCCGAAGAGGCGTTGAGCTGCCTCCTTTGCTGTGCGGGGCGGCTGGCCACCATCATGGCCGGGGGTTCGTGAGGCCGGTCCAAATCTGGACATCATGGGCCTGGAAATATCTACCTCTGTGGATAGCAGGTAGGTAGGGGAACACAATGAGCTAGGACCCGGGTCTCGGTGAGGCAGGATTGCGATGACATGAGGAGGATTCGTCAGGATACTCGGCAGAGCTAGCTTCTGCACATCCTACTCCATTCCCTGCTTGGTCACGCCCCCGCGGTGCGCTAATTTTAGCCACAGTGCCCCAAAAATGAGCTGCAAATGCGGTAATAGCAATAAGGTGTATTTTTAAGCGCTTCAGTGTGAAAAGGCTCTTACTGCATCCACTAGCAGTGCCACTGGAACTAATTATCTGAGTTTCCATTGAATCCTATGGGGAAACTCGCTTCGATATACGAGTGCTTTGGATTACAAGCATTCTTCTGGAACAAATTATGCTCATAATCCAAGGTACCATTGTATACTTTTCTTAACATTAGTACATTGCGTTACAATACAGTGTAAAATCCTGCTTGCTCCAAATCCATGCCGTTCTAAGTGCACATTACATTTTAGCAGATAGTAGTGATTAGTACCCCTACCTTGCAACACTAGGGTTCCTAGTTTAAATGCCAATCAGGAGACTATCTGCATGGAGTTTGCACTTCCTCTCTGTGATTGTGTGAGTTTCCTCCCAAACTCCAAAGACATGGTGGCAGGTTAAAGTGACACTAAAAGGTATCCTCATTCTCCAAAATTCATCCACACACATCCACTATGTAATGCTTCTGTAAGTAATTTTTCATTAAATAATTTATTATTACGTTTTACAGTAACATCTGTGAGCTCCTGAACCTCTCAATGCACACTAGTTAGGTCATGTGCACTGCTCTATGCACACTAAAAATACCATAGTCCATCTCAGGAGTGAGCAAGAGAGGGTGACTATGTTCCTATATACAGTGGGAATGGGAATAATTAATGTAGCCACCCTCTAACAAGAAGTCAGATCACAGCAGGGAATTTGGAGAATTAGAGCAGGCTGAGAGCAATAGAAAATACTCTAGTTTAAAGAGAAGCAAGGACAAAGCTTTTTGACCTTACTTCTCTTGTGGGTCACAGGAGTACATTCTCCTGTGATCCAGAGAGTAAGCTGATAGCAGGCTGTTGCCTACTATCAGGTATTTGGGCAGAGCCGTTCCAGGCTTAGGGAGCATCCCGACAATATTGTCGGCATCCACCCTGCTGCCTGTTTGACAGCTGTCTCTGCCTTTTAGCATCATTCAGCAGCAGATAACAATGATTAGCACATGATACTGTGTGAAACATGTCTGCCTTGATGCCTTGATTGTCGTTTTTCCTGTGGTGTGTCATTTGAATGGATTCTATAGAAAAAGAGGGAAAAACTCTTTTAAGCCCCTCTTACCTTATGGGATTGTGGCAGCGGGGTTTCTAGCATCACCTCAGGTTTAAAATTTGTGGGAAGACTTCCCATTGGCCCTTGGCCTCTGGAAAAGTCAAGTGACCACTGTATCTGGGCAGTGTAAGGGGTTTTCTGTGTGGAATTTCAAATAAAAAGAGGGTTCCGAGCCTCAAAGGTTCAGTCACCTCAGTAGCAACAGCAGCTGCGGTGTTCAGGGCAGTGGTGGAGTTATCAGGGATGCAACAGATGCACTTGAGACTGGGCCCTGTAGTTCTCCGGCTACTTCAGGGGGGCCAGCTGACCGCCCATTCATCAGTGTGAGGGGCCCGCCACGTGAGGGGCCCACCTGAATGTCCATCATGTGTCGGTGGTTCATTCCATGCCGTGGGGGGGGGGGGGCTTTCACCCCATGAGGGGAGAGAGAGAAGGCAGAGGCAGCACAGTGAGACTGTGTGCATGGACCACCCCACCCCCTCCTATCCAGAAACAGAGAGAATGTAGGGAGGCGGGGCGGACACTGAAAAATAAAGTCAGCAGACCTGCTGAAACCAATTGACTGAAGGCGGAGGAGGACTTCTCCCCTCTGCAACTGCATGGAGTACCTGCTGTTCTGTCTACGGTCTACCCATGAGGCAAGGCATTCCTAGAGGAGGCACGGTGAAGGATTTCTGAGGGGGAATCGATTGATTGGAGGTAAGTCTGGTGACATTTTGCACTACAATCGATCTCAACCTCTACCACCTCTGCCTCTTGCTGATCCCATGCCCCCACCACCACCGCAGATATCATCCCTATCTATCCCCCCGTCAACACTACAACAGGGGTGATGATGGGGAGAGAATAGGGATGAGATCAGTGGTGGGGATGTGGGATCAGTAAGTGCCAGAGGTGGTGGTGGGAGAGGATGGCACCACCACTGCCACTACTACCACTCCCCTCCAGTACCACCGCCACCAACCCCCCTCAAGTACCACCGCAGCCACCCCCCCTCAAGTACCACCGCAGCCACCCCCCCTCAAGTACCACCGCAGCCACCGCCCTTGAGTACCACCGCTGCCACCCCTCCATCAAGTACCACCGAAACAACCCCGCTCAAGTACCACCACAGAAACCCCCTCAAGTACCACCGCTACAACCCCCCCTCAAGTAACAATGCTACCACCCCCCTCAAGTAACAACGCTGCCACCCCCCTAAACACCATCACTTCCATTGATCCCATTCCTCCTCCCCACCAGCACTGTTACTGATCCCATTCCCCAGGTCAGATTTAATCGATCCTATGATTGCTTCGTAGGATCAGCAACCAATGTATTGCTTCAATTATGTGAAATCCCTGGTGATATGGCCAGTCCCTTTGCTTTCCTATTAAAAATTTACCACACTAGGCAGGAGCGCACAGCATGGTCAGTTCTCTAGATAAGCTGGTAACTGTGCTCGCCTCCAATGATCTATATTGTCCTGACACATCCCCCCCGCAAAGCCATACACTGGGAAGCTCAATGTGCTGTTTTTTCTCCTTTCCCCAGCTCTTATGCAGCTGAGAACAGAGGGAATGTGATCATTTTGTAAAAAAAAGGGGGAAAAAAAGGTATTTATAATTTTTATACATATATATATATATGTATATATATATATATATATATATATATATATATACATATATATGATCGTTTACCTATACTCAAGTGATCAACTGCAATTCTCTGTCTAGAATTAATGGAAGGTCAGCTAGAATTTTGCCTTTCTGGTGGTCTTCCAAACAATGTGGAAGGTTAAGGTGGACCCTCACAAGCCACTGGAAGAATTGCAAGGGGCAGCTTTGCAGGTATGATGAGCCCATATCCATATCAGTTTCATATGTTGAAGTCATAGACTCCCATTTCTTAGGCAGTTTATACACGGTGCAAATTTCTTTGCAGGAAAGAAATGTGCACGATTCCCCATTCGAATCTCGCCCAGTACCTGCTGAACCCACCAGGATTAAAAGAGTCTATGGCCTGCCTAAGACTAAAGCCCATGTCAACACGATCAGAAAATCGTACGAAAAATACCGCTTTGAAGCCAAACGTATGATAATCGGATCGTTAGTACAGAACTTTTGAGAGCCGATCATGACAGTTCATCTGATATTATCCGATTGGACATGCATGAAATTTTTTTTGTAGTACAATACCAGATCGTCCAATTTTCGGTAAATCGGTACAGTTTTCATTCAAAAAATGCAATACAAATACATTACAACACATGACATCACTTCTGAAGTCTTATTCTGTCAAACGAGAATTTTTGTAACTTTAGTAAACTCTTCATTTTTGATATGGGATTAGCATGCAAAAAAAAAAAAGGGGGACGATCATTCGTCCAACAACCTCATCGTGTGTACCAGGCATAACTGTGGTTCCTGATATATGTATGAAATATGACGCCATCTCTCAGCTAATAAGGACCCTTTCACATGAGTAGTCTGATTGGGTCTGCCTGTCAGGTTTTCATTTGGACCCCATTGGACCCTCCATTCTCCTCTATTAAGTTGTGGGTGTAAACGGACTTAGGACCGTTTACACCCACCTACCTTCAATACGATCCACCAAAAACAAACAGAAGGGGATCCTATCCCCTCTGCTTGGTTGGACTGGATTTGAGGGCAGTTGGGTGTAAACAAACAGGTGGTGGTAATTCTCAGACTAATCAGAAAATCGTATGGAAAATACCACTTTCAAAGCGATTGTATGATAATCGGATCGTTAGTACAGGGCTTTCAAGAGCTGATCATGACAGTACATCGGATATTATTCTATTGGACATGCACGATAAAAGTAATCTCCCTCCTCAATTTTTTTCCACACTTGTATCAGCATTTGTCCTAGGTACTACATCATGTATATGTGTATATATATATATATATTCTTTGTACCTTGTCGCAATTACATTGTATTACTGTTCTGTACAAAATCATAGTAAAAAGTGTTAAAAAACAAACAAGAAAAACAAGTACAGAGCAAAACGGGAAACAAGAAAAACAGACAGGCGGTCCATGTACATCCAACTACACATAGAGCAGAGTGGGCAATGTCCATGTCAACTCTGCATAAACAGAGCGGACATGGATCAGTTATCCACCTACTCTGGTCAGCAAGGGATAAGTGGGCAGATCCCCTGCTAAGCAAACGGATCACAAGTGGCCCACTGTGTTAAAGGGGCCTTAAAGCAGTTGTAAACCTAGGTTATTGCAATAAAATAAAAATGTAACTGGCATAATGCACTAGTATGCATCACATACTAGCACATTATGAAATACTCACCTTGGAGCTAAACCCTCCAGCTCTGTAATATCACCGCTGAGAGGGCTGACATGTTCCCCAAGTCTTTTTTCCACATTTGTGCGCTCCGGGTGTCTGATTGGTTGGTGCCCCAATGACGTCACTCCCATGCATGCGTGCAGGAGACCTCGATTCTGGCACGAAGCTCTGAAGTTCCAGCAAGATATGCCGGATGTTCAGAGTGCATGCACCAGTGATGTCACTGGCTGCATGCAAGGTGAATATCTTTTAAACGGTGCACATTTAGGAGATATTGATTTTACGTATGGGTAAGTCTTATTATAGGCCTTGTAGGCTTACCGGTAGGTAAAAATGAACAAACAGGATTTACAACCACTTTGATAAAAGAGCTCTGATTAATCCTCGATGATCATCAGCTCCATCTAGTGGTCATAATGTGGTATTACGCTGCATTATGGCCACATAGGAAATAAAAAAAATTGCATAGCAATTTTTTTTTATAGTTGAAACACAAAGAGTTGACGAATATGTTTAACCCCTTAATGACTGAGGGGGAAAAAATGTTAATGCCTAATTTCAACATGTGTTAGTGTGCAAATCTATATATACAGAATATAGATATATTTTTAATTTAACTAATGGCTAAACAATGGCAGCTGTGGACTGTCTGTATTTCCCATGATGCTCAGCCAACCATGCTTTATGGGAAAAAGTAATCCAAAATAGAGTGACAATGGTTATCTAGCATTATATTGTAGGAAAGAACAATGTGTCACTGAATATTGAAGTGCAGCATTAATTTTCTTAGGTGTTTGTGTGTTTTTAGTGATCACAGCTTAGTTCCACACTTCTGAAATTTCAGGGTGTCACATTATGTTCTAAGGCACAATTTGCATTCAAACTCACATTTTGTGAGTCCCGACATCTCAGTGTGAAGTGTCGTTACTAATGCTGCCCAGCTCTGTCCTTTTGTTGTGTACAGATAACTCACCTGCAGACCCTGTGTTTACATGTAAATAACTGGCATTGATATGTAAGTAGGGGTGGCATTCATATGTAAATAGCCACAGACCAGTGGCATTCATATGTATTTCATGCCCCCGAGTACATATCCACTATCACCTATACTGAATGCTCCTCACTGTGGAGATAAAAGGGCATGCTTGAAAGTCCTGCCTACAACTGTGGTCATTTAACCTAACATCAGCCTGTTCTGCAAAGGTAAGCAAATTGGGGGGGGGGGGGGGGGGCGTGCAAACGTAGGCAGAGAAGGAATTACATTTTGGAGTGCACAGATGAGCAAAGAGGGAATGTATAGAGGATGAGCAGAGGTGGCAGGTATAGTTAAAGGGGTGGAGGGTTGGGGTGAAGAGGATGGAGGAGGTTTGGGGTGCAGAGATTAGCAGAGGTTTTAGGATGCAAAGGTGTACAGACAGAGCGGATAAAGATAAAGGTCACGTGTAGGGCAGCCCAATTACTGTATTTCAATGGACTGCTCTATGCGCTAGAAATGGCAAAGAAAGTCCCTATCGCTTTTTCAAAATCACACGGTGGCACAGCACATGTCAGCAGATGCGTTAGGGTGTCATTAACAATTAATGGCACTGCTGTGTATCTGGTAAAAGGCATGTTTTTGTGGTGTAAGGAAAGCTCTGTGGTGTGGTGTGTTGCGGTGTAAGGAGAGCTCCCCTCTCTTCCCCCCAGCACTGCCACTGATCCCAGGAGTTCTAGGATCCCTAGGAGATTTCTGTCTATTGAGTCCACAGTGTGCAGGCAGGTAGAAAGTGAAATTGCATGGGGGGGGGGGGGGGGCAAGAAAATGTTTGCCCAAGGTCCAATCGATATTATGGGTTAGTTGGCATTTGCCACCTGTATAATGCCTATTGGGAGGATTTTCTCTCAGAGGCTTTATATGGCAATAGCTGGACTCAAGTCTCCATCAGCTCATGTAAGATTATCACACAACATACGGGAGGACTTAATAGTTTGGTTAAGGTTTCTGGAATACTTCAACTGCAGGAAGGTTTGGCAAAGAGATTTTGTTATGGATGGGGAATTCTGCCTTCAGACAGATGCTGCCTGGTCACTTCCCTGTTGCCAAACGCGGACCTGAAGGTTTGATTTGCCCAAAGTTATTATGGGAACTCATTTGAAGAAGGTTTTAATCAATGTGCAGCACTCTATTGCCCCCTCCAACATGGTGGGATACCAATCAGCTTGGTGGTTATGGTCTTCCTTTTTCCAAGAACATGGTGTCGATGATACCTTGGTTTCTGAAGGTTTAGCTCTGTTATTCTTGAACAAACTTTTCAGTAAAAACTTCTCCTGGTCACATGTGAATAAAGTTTTTTCGGGAGTCTCTTTATTAAATTGAACAATCTTCCCTCTCTTTTCAGTTTTTTCATGGTAAGGCAAGCATTGAAAGGATGTAAAAAAAAGCAAATAAGGTTGCGGATTCTAGGGAGCCAATCTCCACTGAGGTTCTGGGGAGGCTTTGCAAGGCTGCAGAGACAGTTTGCTGGTCAGAGTTTGAAGTGACGCTATTTAAAACTGTATTTTCAATAGCATTCTGTGCTGCTCTAAAAATCTCAGAGCTGGCCCCTCTAGCTAAGCATAAAAAAGGGGGACTACAATGGGAGGATGCGTTGGTAGGTGAGGCTGCAGGCTGAGGCTTTAAATCCATATGAGACAGTCAAAAACTGATCAAATTGGTAAAGGATCCTGGGTAGTGTTAAATGTTTGTAGTAATTTACTGCTTTGCCCAGTGGCATCGTTAAAAGATTATATTAGGCATAGGCCAGTGATGAAAGGGCAGTTTTTTGTACATTTTGACGGCTACCCTTTAAGCAAATTCAAATTTTTACAGGTTTTCAAAAGTGCAAACATATTTTAGGTTTGGATAACACATGTCTGATGTCTATATATTTCTAAAGATACACAAACCACAATCCCTTTACCTAGTGTATCATCACAGCGCTCTAATTACCTAAATTCTACACCTTAGCTGCCACTTACCAAAAAAGTATCAAATATATATAGGTGCATACAAACTAATTCTGAAACTTCAATCAACTAATTGGTTGCACGTAGCGCTGTTACCAGCGTTACCTTTCAGTAAACACTACCTCACCTCCTAAGTGATCCTATCTGGATCAAAAATGTGTTATAGATTACAAACAATAAATTACATAGATCACTATCACTCAGTGAATACTCAAATTTGCATTTAAATTATACACACAGTGACTGGTATAAATAAAAAATGTGAATATAGTCCATCCACCAAACAATATTAATAGTAGATTTCCAGATTACAAAAAGTCCTTGTATAAGTGCGTGAACAAATCTCCAGTGTTCAAATCACTTTTTACAAGTGACTCCTTCACCACACCATCCGTGCTTGTGATCCCCCCTTCGTGAAAACACTCACCGACTGATAAGCCTTACACTGTCGTGTCAGGCCAAAAGAGCTTTCAAAAACCTCCCAAGAGGTAGTTCAGACACCAGCACATCCGATTGGATCTTCTCCACTTAAGCACTTCAATGCATATATATATACCTCAAAGAGAAATCAAAGAGGGAGCCCCCAATAGTGTAATACTGCAATCACTTTTTAATGTTAAAAATCTCACTCTTTATGCACTCACATGAACTCAAAACGGTTAAATCACTTCAAAAGGGTAAAAAGACTCGCTTCACATTTCCACTCCACAGCACTACTCTGAATACGTCGGGGCATTGGTGGTCACAGCGGACTTATTAGATAAGGTGCTGGATCGCTTTCTCTCACCCCTCCTCGTGCGTCCCGCCTGGTCCCACACAGCAGGTCCGTTCGAAAAGGGCGCCTTTAAGCTAGATGATTCAGTCCTCTCAGTCCTAGACCTCCTTCCCAGCTCTGTGTATGTCAGCTCAATATTCACCAGATAGCCATGCCCCCACTGATCCCAGGAGTTCTAGGATCCCTAGGAGATTTCTGTCTATTGAGTCCACAGTGTGCAGGCAGGTAGAAAGCGAAATTGCATGGGGGGGGGGCAAGAAAATGTTTGCCCAAGGTCCAATCGATATTATGGGTTAGTTGGCATTTGCCACCTGTATAATGCCTATTGGGAGGATTTTCTCTCGGAGGCTTTATATGGCAATAGCTGGACTCAAGTCTCCATCAGCTCATGTAAGATTATCACACAACATACGGGAGGACTTAATAGTTTGGTTAAGGTTTCTGGAATACTTCAACTGCAGGAAGGTTTGGCAAAGAGATTTTGTTATGGATGGGGAATTCTGCCTTCAGACAGATGCTGCCTGGTCACTTCCCTGTTGCCAAACGCGGACCCGAAGGTTTGATTTGCCCAAAGTTATTATGGGAACTCATTTGAAGAAGGTTTTAATCAATGTGCAGCACTCTATTGCCCCCTCCAACATGGTGGGATACCAATCAGCTTGGTGGCTATGGTCTTCCTTTTTCCAAGAACATGGTGTCGATGATACCTTGGTTTCTGAAGGTTTAGCTCTGTTATTCTTGAACAAACTTTTCAGTAAAAACTTCTCCTGGTCACATGTGAATAAAGTTTTTTCGGGAGTCTCTTTATTAAATTGAACAATCTTCCCTCTCTTTTCAGTTTTTTCATGGTAAGGCAAGCATTGAAAGGATGTAAAAAAAAGCAAATAAGGTTGCGGATTCTAGGGAGCCAATCTCCACTGAGGTTCTGGGGAGGCTTTGCAAGGCTGCAGAGACCGTTTGCTGGTCAGAGTTTGAAGTGACGCTATTTAAAACTGTATTTTCAATAGCATTCTGTGCTGCTCTAAAAATCTCAGAGCTGGCCCCTCTAGCTAAGCATAAAAAAGGGGGACTACAATGAGAGGATACGTTGGTAGGTGAGGCTGCAGGCTGAGGCCGCGTACACACGGGCGGATTGTCTGGCCAACTAAGTTCGTCAGACAATCCGACAGACAGTCCGTCCAAATTTTGAATGAACAGACTTGACCACACACGACGAACAGACAGTCCGCTGAAAGCTTGCGCGATGACGTACGGCACGTACGACGGGACTAGAAATAGGAAGTCCAAGACACAGCAAAGCACCCTTTGGGCTCCTTCTGCTGACTTTGCGTTAGTAGAAGTTTGGTTAGAGACGATTCGCGCTTTTCAGACTTCAGCTTAATTTGTCCGTTTACTGCGGCGCAGTCTACCTGTGAGGTTTGTATCTGTCTTTCGGTACGCGTGGATCAGTTGTACCTGTTATTAGGCTCTTCTGGTCCGCTCGTTTCTGGGTTTCAGGTCGTTCTTCATAGGTCTGGCTGTTCTTCAGTGCGTTCAGTTGAGCTTGTTTGTCGAGCCGACCGTTTCAAAGCCATGGAGAGTGGACGTACTCGGGAACGAGTTCGTGCTATATTGGGACTTGGTGTTGGGGTTAATACTTTGACCCGAGCCCAGTCTGTGAACAGGGTGAGGAGGAGTTCATGGACAAAGAATTGGTTGCGCCAGCGTGACCAATTCTCGCATATGCCTTTACTCCGTGAGATCCGTGAGAATAATCCTGATGATTTCAGGAATTATCTCAGGATGACGGACCCCGTTTTTCACCGTCTGCTGGCTTTGCTGACCCCTTATATCAGCAGGCAGGATACCTGCATGCGGCAAGCCATCACTCCGGAGCAGAGGCTCGTCGCCACGTTGCGCTACTTGGCGACAGGGAGAAGCCTTCAGGACCTCAAGTTCTCGACAGGCATCTCCCCCCAGGCTCTGGGGATCATTATTCCAGAGACCTGTTCTGCCATTATTCGGGTCCTGCAGAAGGAATATATGAAGGTAAGTTTGTTCTTTTAATATTGCATTATATGCGTTATATGCATTGTATGTTTGTATTCATTTCATCATGACTTTTAATATCCATGACAGGAATATGATGTGAATGTCCCCTTTATATGAATGCATGCATTTTTTTTTTTTGTTTTTTATATATTTTTTTTTTTTGTCATTTTTTTTTGAGCTTTTTACCTTTTTGTGTCCCACGTGCATATTTGCTTTCACTAACGTCCTCAGCATTCAATCCTGGGCCCCTATACACCCACAGCCGAGACTGTTTTTCTCTATAATTCATATTGTCAGCTCCATTGTACTATTTTACTGGCCCCCCCACCCTTTGTATACTCTTTGTATACACCCTTTGTGTGTGTGTGTGTGTGTGTGTGTGTGTGTATATAGATATATAGATATATATATGTGGATTGTCAACTCATTAATTAGTCCCCCCACTCAAATTGGTTGCAGGTATTGGATACTCATTAATTAGTCCCCCCACCCCACTCAAATTGGTTGCAGGTATTGGATACTCATTAATTAGTCCTCCCACCCCACTCAAATTGGTTGCAGGTATTGGATACTCATTAATTAGTCCCCCCACCCCACTCAAATTGGTTGCAGGTATTGGATACTCATTAATTAGTCCCCCCACCCCACTCAAATTGGTTGCAGGTATTGGATACTCATAATTAGTCCCCCCACCCCACTCAAATTGGTTGCAGGTATTGGATACTCATTAATTAGTCCCCCCACCCCACTCACCTACCTAACTTATGTCCCCTGGTCCATCAGAGGGCTGATTAATCTGTGAATTGGGCCGCCTATTTTTTTTGTTTTTTTGCAGAAAAAAATTTGCAATATTTCTGTTTAACTGTTGTTCCAAAATGTTTTTGAGTTTTATTTGTTATGAATTGTTTTTATTTAATGACTAATTTTTTTTTTCCTGTGTTTGACTCCCCAGCTTCCTTCCACGCCACAGGAATGGCAGACTGTGGCTTCCCAATTCGCTGCCCGTTGGGACTTTCCCAACTGCGGAGGGGCGATCGACGGGAAACATGTGAGGATTGTGCCCCCACCCCATTCGGGGTCCTACTATTGGAATTATAAGGGGTTCCATAGTGTGGTGCTAATGGCGGTGGTGTCAGCACAATGTGACTTTCTTTATGTGGATGTGGGGAAGAACGGCCGGATGTCTGACGGAGGAGTCTTTAGGCAGACCGAGTTCTGCCACCGTCTCATCACTGGTGGCCTGGACTTGCCACCAGATGCCGAGAATGTGGAGGGTCTACCGTTTGTGTTTCTAGCTGATGAAGCGTTCGGTCTGAGTGACCATCTTATGAAACCCTTCCCCCAAAGGACCCTCACCCCGGAGAGGAGGGTTTTTAATTACCGGCTGGCCAGAGCAAGAAGGGTTGTGGAGAGTGCCTTTGGCATTATGGCCAGCCGGTTCCATCTGTTACTGACAGCGATCAACCTAGCAGAATATAAACTGAACTATGTGATTCTGTGCTGCTGCATTTTGCACAATTTTCTCCGCAAACTTTCAGGGAACCAGTACCTGCAGCCTATTGGGCCTGAGGCCGGACTAATATTTCCAGAACTCACAGGGCTGGATCATGCCCTTCCTGGTTTAGCCCCCCAAACAGCACGTGAGGTGCGTGACCGCTATGTCAGCTATTTTAATGGTAGGGGGGCTATTCCAATGCCAGCTGAGCAATAAAAATTTATTTTTCTTGAAATATGTATTGTCTGTTCAAATATTTAAGTTTGGTTCTTGTTTGCTTGTCTCCTACATTCTCCTAATTCAGGGATATGCAATTGGCCAACCTCCAGCTGGTGCAAAACTACAAGTCAATCATGCCTCTGGGTCTCATGCTTGTGGCTGTCAGTCTTGCTATGCTTCATGGGACTTGTAGTTCTGAAACAGCTGGATTTCCACTAATTGCATATTCCTGTCCTAGTGCATTTGTATTGCAAAGTGGTTTTTGCCAATAGTAAATAAGGCCCTTTGTGACAGAAAACACAAAATGACTTCCCAAACTGGTATTGAGTATTGAAAGAAGAAGACACACACACACACACACATCTTTTTTCTTTGGAATTTTTAATAGTGCACATTCCAACCAGTGCCTCTTTTTTAGATATTTTTCTTTTTGTTTTTTGTTATTTTTTTGGTAATTTTTTTTTTTTTTTGGAAACATATAAATATATAGATATATCTATATATATATATAAAATAAAATTATAAAAAAAAATACATAAAATAAAATTTTTAACTATTTACAGAAAACAAGGGGTAAAGCTAAATTTTGAAGATGCACACCAAAAATTGGTAATGTCAACATGTGCTATGTACCATCATGAGTTATCAATGGACGTGTTTGGTGGGTGCAATCCCTTCCTCTCACATACTAGAATGAGGAAGGGTTTGCAAACACCAAATGCGTCCATTGCGATCCTCTGATGGCACATAGCACATGTTGACACACCGTGTGCATCTTCAAAATTTGGCCTCTAAAAACAATGTTCTAAAAACATTAAAAACTTTTTGGCAAGGAAATGAAGAACATGATCTTCTGTTTTAGGGAAAAGGGGCTTAGATTCTCCCTAAAACATCGATCATGTTCTTCATTTCCTGCCTCATAGTGTCCAGTTGATGTTGCATGGCATGGATTTGGTGTTGCATGGCATGGATGTTGTTCTCCATGAAATCAATCCTGCCATTCCAGGCCATGATCTGCCCAATCAGCCTCTGGGCACTGTCTGTGGAAAATGGCTCCGCGGCTTGTCCATCCACAACCAGATCATCACCTAAAAACATGTGTAGATAAAAAAATTGGTTAAAATATACAGCCATTAATTGTTTACCTTAAGCTGGGTTGTCAGACACTCACTTTGTGGGGTGTGTATCTCCACCACCTCTTCCTCCTCCACATCTAGCCCTGGGCTGGGCTGATCCAGCTCGGACACTGGGCTTGGCTGCTCCCTCAGGGACACGGGGCTGGGCAGCTCCATCACAGACACGGGGCTGGGGCTAACTGCCCAATCAGGCTGGTGAGGTCGGGGGGTCCTGGGCTGCTCCGCCTCTTGTCTGAGTCTTTGTTCCCCTATGAGAATGAAAAAACAAACAAAAAAAGGTATACTTTTAAGCATAGTGATATTTGAGTTCAGAAATTGGAATATGAAACATTGGTTTGAAGTGGTGTACAATTATTAGCTGGTTATTACAAGCTCCTAGTTTAATACATCATTAAAATGACATTTTTTTAGTTAGGCTGTGTTCAGACTGCTGCGATGTGCGAACGCTGCAAATCTACTGTGGTTTCACGCATCGCATGCCTCCCGGAGGCAGTTCGCACTGCCCTATGTGACCTGCTGGGAGTATCAGTGTAAAGTTTTATTGACACCTCCAAATTAGTTCTCATATCACAGTGCAATCTTTAAACTCGGACAGGAATCGGACCACATGGTGTGAACACCCATGTGATCCAATTCGGCTGTGGACTAAAAAAAGGGCCATGTACAAGTTTGGGCCGGATGCGATGTGAATTCAGCCATACTATATGTATGGCTGAAATTGCATCACACAGAGATCACATGTGATTTGCACTGCAGTGCGGTGCAAATCACATTTGATCTCGTACATTGCAGCAATGTGAACCTAGCCTTTAACCAAACTGTGATACTTTATATCTTTTGTCCAAGTTTCACAGACGGACACACTCGAATCATCCCCTGGAGTACCTGTGTGTGATTATGTCAAAAAATGTTCAATGATGTCCCAAACTACACTAAATGATTCCCAGTCCAGATGTTGAACCAGCATTTTATCTATCTATCTATCTATCTATCTATCTATCTATCTATCTATCTATCTATCTATCTATCTATCTATCTATCTATCTCATTTTTTTATTGAGACTACATTGCACTGAATAAATTTATGAAACTTTATTAAAAATGTATATCCTAAATTGCGTGTGAAAATTCAGTTTATCATGAACAATACAAAAAAATTAATAACTAATTAAAATCTAATCCAACACCAGATAAATTTACACCATATACAAATTCATGCTATTTGCGCCCACATATACGAACAACCATATGCGCTCATTACATGAACTATTAACTACACGAACGATCAAATTCGCCAGATTTACATACAATACCTATACGAACGATTACGATCAAATTCGCCAGATTTACATATAATACCTATACGAACGATTATGTCCGACAGTCACGATAAACGCGGAGTTTACTCACTTTTTTTCAGGGCCTTTTTGATGCTATGATATTGGTCCGGCTCCCTGGACTTGATGTCGGACCATCGTTTCCGGAGCTGGTCCTTGCCTCTTCGTACCCCAAATTTGCTCTGCAAAGTTGTGACGACCATGTCCATGATGCCGCTTTTGCGGATATTGGGTTTGGGGTACGGCCCATTATCCCATCATAGTCCTCCCTTCTCAATATAGCCACCATCTCCACCATCTCTTCAAAGGCCATGTTTGTGGCCTTATATCTCCTCCTTGCTCCGGAAGCATGGGGTCCATGGCTTTCCTCCGCGCTGCTCACGCTGCTCATTGAATTTGGGTTTGGGGTACGGCCCATTATCCCATCATAGTCCTCCCTTCTCAATATAGCCACCATCTCCACCATCTCTTCAAAGGCCATGTTTGTGGCCTTATATCTCTTCCTTGCTCCGGAAGCATGGGGTTCAGGGCTTTCCTCCGCGCTGCTCATTGAATTTACATCCGCCATTTTCACCTATCAATCCCCCACAGCGGAACGAGGGTAAAAGGGGCGGGGAAATACGGTCACACGGAACGTCAGGGGCGGGCGACGCAGGCGGAGCTTGAACGCATGCGCTGTATATAAAGCGTTACCGCGAGGCCGTACGCTTGTCCGAACGGAAGCAGCGAGTGCTACACACGACGGTAAGATAGTTATCGTTTTATTTTATTTTAATTTTAAGCCTGCGTTAGGAATGTGTATAGTGAAAATTTAACCTTATTGATGGTTAATTGATTTTTATGTGGGTTGGTGGTTGAGTGGGGTTGGTGTTTTGTGTGGTAGTGTGGAGGTGGGGGTGGGTGTATGGGGGGGGGGGGGGTAGTGTGTGTGTGTGTGTGTGTGTGGGTGGGTGTATGGGGGGGTAGTGTGTGTGTGTGGGGGGGTAGTGTGTGTGTGTGGGGGGTAGTGTGTGTGTGTGGGGGGTAGTGTGTGGGGGTAGTGTGTGTGTGTGTGTGTGTGTGTGTGTGTGTGTGTGTGGGGTGGGTAGTGTGTGGGGGTAGTGTGTGTGTGGGGTAGTGTGTGGGGGTAGTGTGTGTGTGTGGGGGGGTAGTGTGTGTGTGGGGGGGGTAGCGTGTGTGGTAGTGTGTGTCTCGCCTACATTGTCACAATATAAATAGTGTGCATTTGGTCTGACATTTTTTTTTTTTTTAGTATTTATTTATTTATTTATTTTGTTTTTCAGAAATCAAAATGCAAAAGTATAACCCAGACCCCTTTAAGGAGGAGGCCTTCCTCTCCACATTTATTGATCTAATAGAATCACACAGGAGCCTTTGGGATTCCAAACACCCACAATATTCTAGCCGACCTGGCCGGAGGAAGACACTGGAGACAGTTTTGGCGTTTGTGAAAACCCGACTCCCCCAGGCAGACACTGACTTTGTGAGCAACAAAATTCAGAACCTGCGTAGCGTGTATAGGCGGGAGCGCAAAAAGATCCTAGAGTCCCAAACATCAGGATCAGCAGCAGGTCAGGTCTATGTACCTAGGCTGTGGTATTATGACAGGCTGTGTTTTCTGGATGACACGTCAGAAGCCAGGCAGTCACTTTCTACTCTTCCGTCTACCCTTTCCTCCACCCTTCCCTCCGCCTCAGGTGAGCCATCCCTGGAAGATCCAGACCCTTCCTTGCTGGACGAAGTTGATGCGCCCAGCTGGAGCCAGGTATATTTTAGTTTCTAAAGTTAGGATTGCTCAAATATTAATGATGTAAAGTTCAATGTTTGAATTGCTTCCAAATCTAGGATTTCATCACAAATTAAATTAGATAGAAGGATACAGTAGTTTCCACAAATGTGGCTCAAATCTTGGTGAACTGATGGAAAAATGGTGGTGTCAAAATGATAGCCTTTTGTATTTCAAGACAAATGTATTTGCAAGTGAGAACTGTAAAATTGTTAGTGATTGATGATTTCAAAATATAGACATATTTTATTTATTGATTTCTTTGTTTTTTTACACAGGATGAGCTCACCCAGGAGGAGGCCGGGACCAGTGGTATGGAGGAGGAGACCAGCCACACGCAGGAGCTAGCTGGGCCCAGCAGGAGTCGGACCGAAAGCCAGGTCCCTCCCCTCCGCCTAGCCAGCAAAAGGCCCAGGAGTATGACACGTACAGAGGAGGAGTCCTTGGCACTTATACGCCAAGCCACCCAAGTGCTGAGCAAACCCCCCAATCCTGAGGAGGCCTACAGTACTTATTTGGCTAGTAAGTTACTAGAAATGGAAAAAGCACAGCGCAACTTGTGCGAAGCCATTTTTTTTATGCCATTCAACGGGGTCTGAAGGGTGAGCTAACACCGACCACCAAACTGTATAACGCAGACCCTACTGCTCCTCCTCCTCCTCCTCCTCCTCCTCCTACCACAAGTCCACCACCAGAGGCACAGCCTCCAGCGAAGCGTGGAGGGAAGGCTAGACAGAAGAGTCGGAAGTGACTGCCTGGCTTCAGTCTGCTCTGAAAGAAGACGCAGGCTGTTGTAGTACCACAGTCTGGGGACATAGATCTCATCTGCTGCTGTTCCTGGTCTTTGGGATTCTAGGACCATGTTGTGCTCCCTATTTACATGTTACACAGGTTCTGAATTTTGGTGGCCACTCACTTGATGTGTGCCTGGGGGACAAAAGGCTTCACAAACGTCAAAATTGTCTCCAGTGTTGCCTCCCTCTTGATTTAGTTTTGTTCTGACGAAAAATAAATATTTATTATTTCAAAAAATATTGTATGTTTTTTTTTTGGCTTAAAAAACTGAGTTTATTTGTGAGTAGGCAGGTACATGTCAAAAGACTCTGGGGGTTATTTACAAAACACACGTTCATGTAAATATGCTAACTTCAAGTGCAATTTTTAAAGCACTGCAAGTGCACTTGGAAGTGCAGTCGCTGTAAATTTGAGGCTTAACATTTGAAATGAGGGGAAGCTCTGCTGATTTTGAACATGCAATCATGTGTAAGCTAAAATGCTGGTTTGGGTATCTATCTATCTATCTATCTATCTATCTATCTATCTATCTATCTCTACTTACATAGTCCTGCTTGGCCCAAAAAAATGCAAGTCCATCTTGTTTCAAACCCCCCCACAAAAAAAAAAAAAAAAAAATTAACTGACAATAGTAGTTCCAAAAATATATAGTAATAGATAAATTCTATAATTTAAAAAAAAAAAAATATATATATATATATACCCGGTGTATATATATATATATATATATATATATATTTTTTTTTTTTATTATTATTTTTTAATATATATATATATATATATATATATATATATATATATTGTTTTTTTTAATAATTTTTATATACATACATATATATATATATATATATATATATATATATATATATATATATATATATATATATATATATATATATATATATATATTTTTATATATATATATATATATATATATTTTTTTTTTTTTTTTTTTTTTTGGGGGGGTTTTTTTTAAATTATTTTTTAATATATTTTTCTATAATTGGAAGATTAATCATAGGATGAGGATGAATAAAAACATTTGGTATAACTCTGTGTGAATATAAGCAGCAAAGCTACTTCACTTTTCTTGCATTACAAAGAAGAAAAGAACGGGCTATATTAAAAAACCACAAAATTAGCAGCATGACGAATATGCTAGCTTCAATACGAACACTAGTTTTACAAGACCGAGCGCTTCCGCCCTGTCCGCCCTGTAAATCCTTTCTGGGCATGCGTCATACTTAGTCCGTCCAACTTGCCTACTCACGAGCGGACTGTCCGCTGAAACCAAGTTTGGACGGACAAAATTACGGAAATTACGAAAGACTTAGTCCGTCAGACTGTCCGCTGAAAAAGTCCACTGAAGCCCACACACGAGCGGATTGTCCGCTGAAACACGGTTCAGCGGACTAAGTTGGGCAGACAATTCGCCCGTGTGTACGCGGCCTCAGGCTTTAAATCCATATGAGACAGTCAAAAACTGATCAAATTGGTAAAGGATCCTGGGTAGTGTTAAATGTTTGTAGTAATTTACTGCTTTGCCCAGTGGCATCATTAAAAGATTATATTAGGCATAGGCCAGTGATGAAAGGGCAGTTTTTTGTACATTTTGACGGCTACCCTTTAAGCAAATTAAAATTTTTACAGGTTTTCAAAAGTGCAAACATATTTTAGGTTTGGATAACACGTCTGATGTCGCATTCCTTTAGAATAGGGGCAGCCACTGAAACAGTCTAAAGAATACCCATTCACCTGAGGGAAAAAGTGTTAATAAAAAAAACACAAGTTTTTACAGTAGTTTATTAGACAGCTCCGGGGGTCTTCTTCTGACTTCGGGGGTCTTCTCGCCAGGCTCCTCCACTATCTTCTGCTCTTTTACCTTTCTTTTACTAGCGGAGGAGCCCGGCTTTCTCCTTCGTCGCCGCCGTCAGGGGGTCTTCTTCCGACTTCGGGGGTCTTGTCCCACTCTTCGGTTCTTCTGCCGGGCCTCCGCTATCTTCTTCCAGCTCTTTTACTAGCGTTGGCCCGGTCTTCTCGTTCGTCGCTGTCGCCGCCTTCTTCTTCTTCCCTCTTCTTCTCTTCTTCCGATGTTGACACAACGCTCTCTTCGGCCATAATGCCGGTGACACGTTGCACGGCGACTCATATAGGCGACTTATATAGGCATAAGGGGCGGAGTCACCGGGTGATGTCACATGGTGACCCCGCCCCTTATGATTTCACAGTCCCAGCATCCCCCGCCCACAAATGGGCACTGACTGGCACCATCATGTACCAAATAAAATCAGCCATGCCAGCCATCAGTGTCATCAGTGCCACCCATCAGTGTCCAGCAGTGCCACCTATCAGTGCCCATCCGTGTCCATCAGTTCCCACCTATCAGTGCCCTTCAGTGTCCATCAGTGCCACCCATAAGTACCCATCAATGCCACTCATAAGTACCCATCAGTGCCGCCTATGAGTGCCCATCAGTGCTGCCTATGAGTGCCCATCAGTACCACCTATGAGTGCCCATCAGTGCTGCATACTAGTGCCACCTATAAGTGCCCATCAGTGCCACCTATCAGGGTCCATCAGTGCCGACTATCAGTGCCCATCATCAGTGCTGTCAGTGCCAACTCATCAGTACCACCTTCTTGGTGCCACCTCATCAGTGCCCATCAGTGCCGCCTTATCAGTGTCCATCACTGAAGAAGAAAACGTACTTATTTACAAAAAAATGTAACAGAAACAATGAAAAACTTATTTTTTTCAAAATTTTCGGTCTTTTTTTAATATAAATTACTGTTTTTGTATGATATTGTTAAAATAACAAAGTTACTTACAGTATTGGATACTAAATGATACCATTTGCACATTTTCTTTTATTGTAGAAAATCTGTACCCATCTGACCTAATTAACCTCTGAAGGACTGTTAGTCCGTAACATGTAAGGTGTCAGGTGTCTATGCATGTATGGATGTTCACTAATCTATTATACCTCAGGACAGTGGTTGTTTCATACAATTGTTCAACTGGGTACCACTTATGCCGTGTAAACACAACCGGACTTTCCGGCAGAAAAGGTTCCTGAACGAACGGACTTGCCCACACACGAACAGACTAAAGTCTATTCGAATGTATGTTCATTTTGAACGTGATGACATACGACGGGACTAGAAAAGGAAGTTCAATAGGCAGTAGCCAATAGCTGCCCTTGAGTCGTATTTGGTCCGTCGGACCAGCATACAGAAGAACAATTTTCCCGATAGGAATTAAGTTCGTCAGACAGATTTGAAACATGTTCTATTTCTAGGTCCGTCTGAATTTTTTTAAAGAAAAAAGACTATCCCACACACGATCGGACAATCCTGACGGAATGATTCCATCAGTCCTATTCTGCTGGAAAGTCCAGCCGTGTGTACGTGGCATTACTGTTTTTATATACTGATCTTTATTTACGTATGTTGTTATGCTCGATAAAATGTATGTTTTTATACCTAAATCATTTGGTCTGCCTATAATAGACCCCTAGCGGTTCTAACTGTGCCCTTTGGCACCAGGTTTTTCTGTGTTCGATTTAAGTTGGGTCGGATAGAACAAATTGCTGTTCACACACACTCCGATCCCTCCTTTTTCTGTTATAGATGAGAGAAGGAGCCCACATTTTAATGGCATTTTCATTCTTGCTCTGTTCTTGTCAAATACTGGATCTTTTGTGGTATTGAATAAAAGGTCTGCCAGAATAAATACACTTTTGTAATGACATCACTAAATATCTTCAATAGTCCAGAGTACCAAGTTAGAGTCATTAGAACTAACGCACAGAATCAAAAAGGCAATAAGTAAATTGTCTATCAAGCTTTCCTACGCACATATCTATTATATTTAATCTTTAAACTTCAAGCACATTTTATATCTGTTTTTAAAGGGTTCACCCCAAAGTGCTGTAAGTAGGGTTTTATGAAAATCCCATTTAGGCTATGTAAAAAAAAAAAAAGACTGCATGTCAATGGTTTTACTAAGGAGAACAATTCACCCATCAACGAAACAGAGTACTGTCAATGCATACCAGTGTTCACTTCAAACATGAGCCCATAAAATGGAGCTCTTTTATGTGTAAAGCTATGGAACATACGATAATCGTACCATTTTTCAGAATCATTTTAATAATGGAGGGCTATTCGGCCAAACCTCCACACCATTTAAGTGCATTTAGTGAGATACATGGCAGCAATCATGTTATTTAGCTATTTCAGATCTGTTTGGAAAATGTAAGTGTGTCTTTATTTATATAAACACATTGGGGTACATTCAAATCAATGCCCATTAAAAGACAATAATGCAGACCTTGTATTAATAAAAAAAATAAACTCTTTTAGGTGTAAGTTTATGTTATAGTGAGTGGGCAATCGGTTATAGCACACTGAGGTCTATTACTTCATACAGAACACTTACCTAACAAATTACGTCAAGCAAACGACTTCTACATAAAGCACACCCGGTGTATACCATTGTCACAAGTAAATAAGTCACATTTTGTTCCAGTGCATTAGCCTTGACTTCATGTCACAAGACGGAGATTGGTATAGCGTGGAGATCCTAAGCTTGTCACAATAGGGAAAGGTCATTACAACCCTAAAATATGGCCTGATCGTTGACTGTGAATTTATACAAACATTCTGTATTTATAAAAGGGCAATTCTGCTGTTGAAAGAAAAAGAATAAAGACTAACAATTCTTTTTTTTTTCAACATAATTTACAATAAAGAGGAATATCTGTGGTGCTAAACCATACAGCTCTAATAGAAGTGCACTTCATCAAGAAATGTTAAATGCTGCCACAGCGATTTCAACAAACTCATCAAAACATCCACCAAATCTATATTCTTTATACTAAGTGTAGGTCTGTTGCATTGTGGGTACCACATGGATAGTGCTGTTATTACCAGATAGATAAAAAGATGGTATGCTGTGAAAAAAACTGATTTTTATTTTTTTATGTAGCACCCTCTAGTGTGCTAGAACAGGTAAGTGTTAAAGCAGTTGTATAGTCTTTTTTATAAGTTGAACCTACAGGTAATCCTATAATAAGGCTTATTTGTAGGTAAAAAAAATATCTCCTAAACCTGTATGGTTTAGAAGATATTCCCTTTGCAATGCGCCGCTGACTGCAGTGGTACATGCGCACAGGGGATTCTTGGCTGAAAGTCTGGCAGACGCTGGACCCTGCCAGAAAGAAATCTCCCGTTCATATGTAGGGAGTGATGATATCGCGGCTCTGGCCACTCACAGCGCCGGAGCCGCAATACCCAGAAGACACGCCGAGGGAACATGTCTGCTCCCTCGACGTGGATCGGGCGAGATGTCGGGGTCTCGTTCTAAGGTAAGTATTTCATAATGAGCTAGTATGCGGTGCATACTAGCTCATTATGACTTTTCCCTTGCAGGAAAAGTCAGCGGGTTTACTGCCACTTTACTCCCACTTTAAGCCTCCTACACATGTTAAGAATATCATACGAAAGTTCTTCCAAATTTAATCGTATGCGAGTCTAGAATCGAATGACCCACCTCGTACACATGCTAAGAATATCATATGAACGTTCTTCCAAATGTAATCGTATGCGTGTCTAGATTTGAATCCCGAGTGTTGTATATATCTGAAAATTCACGTATGATCTACTCAAACATCCCGAGTGCATAGGCACGTTCTGCAACATGGAGTCGGGAGTCATGTTTAGAACTTGACCTTGTGCATGCCACGCCTTTAGGTTCGGAGTGCCAGGGAGATCAGCGCATACGGATACGTGTGTTTGTTCGTGTGAGGAATATTCGTTCTATACGACAGTTGTCTATGAAAATTGACTTTTACATGGAAGACCAAACACTTCCACTGGTCATGCTTGGAGTTTTGGTCATCCAAAATGTTTTGAAAAAATAAAAAAAAAGAAGAAAAGGAGCACATGGTCAAAACAATGGCAGCAGAACCGAGAAAACTATTCTTATATGTCTCTGCTGCGTGAATTACAAGAGAATAATCCGGATGATTTCAGGAATTAGCTCAGAGTGGATGATGAATGCTTCCAAGCATTGCTGCAGCTTGTGACACCAGTCATTAAAAAACAAACAACAATTATGCAGCAGCCAATCAGTCCGGAGCAGAGGTTAATCGCAACACTACGCTATCTGGCGACCGGGAGAAGTCTGCAGGTCCTAAAATCCTCATCAGGAATTTTACCACAATCACTGGGGAGAATCAAACTGGAAACCTGCAAGTCTCTCATCGATGCAATACAGAGAAACTATGTCAAGGTAACTTACCTCCATATATTATCATATTTTATTTAGTAGTTTATATAGTAGTATAGAGAGTGTGTATGTGTGTGTGTGTATATATATAGATGTGTAAATTTGCTGTCCCCCTAACTCAACACACAGCCATTAATGTCTAAACAAAAGTGAGTACACCCCTAAGTGAAACGGTCCAAATTGGGCCCAACGTGTCAATATTTTGTGTGGCCACCATTATTTTCCCGCATCACCTAAACCCTCTTGGGCATGGAGTTCACCAGAGATTCACAGGTTACCACTGGAGTCCTCTTCCACTCCTCCATGATGACATCACAAAGCTGGATGGAAAAAAGAAAAAAACACTATCTGTGTGCACCAGGCTTTAGGATGTATTTTGTTGTCCTTCAATAACCATCACTATCATCATGATAATCACACACTACAGGTGCTAAAACTCAAAGCACTTGCACTGCATGCCTATAATGATGATTATCACATTTCCCTGCATCATAGGCAACAGCCAGGTAAGCATGAGCTCCAGCGTGTTCGCAAGCCCACGTGCAGAGCCCCCCAGGAAGGCACTACGCTGCGCTACTAATCACAGGCAGTGAGACATTGTCCCGATGCGTGGCTTCAGAGATCAGGAAATGTCTCACTGCCTGTGATTAGTGCAGTGCCAACTTCCTGGCGGGCTCTGCACATGGGCTTGCGAACACGCCGAAGCTCATCCTTACAGCAAGGGCATGGGGCAAGGTGTGTGCATGTGCTGTACCTTTTTCTGTTACTTCTCAGCAGTATCTCTCCTGCCGGCTGACTGCTGGGTCTGTGTGTCACAGATGAAGTGGTGGATGGACATAGACCTGCAACTTCTCTACCTGCTGCACTGATCATTGCCAGCCTGCCACTGTACTTCTGCCACTGATTTTCTCAGCTGGAGCCCACACCCTCCTCAGCACTTACTTGCTGAAGGGGGCAGGCAGTTTGAAAGCTGATCTCACTCCACCGGCGGCAGCAGGGACTGGAAGCCCGGACTTTAATGCAGTGCCAGAACTCATCTTTGTGAAAGTCTGCCAGAAAAATAAAAAAAGTCCCTCTATCTACAGTCTCTCCTGGGCCCCTCTGGGTGAATGGCGTACCTCCACCCAGCACAGGGAATCTGACAGCATCATAGAAACATGTACTACATGCATCTTGAAGCTGCTGCTTATCAGCGGCCCTGCCCAGAAGACAAACAGGGCCCCCTAGTGGTGCGCACTGTAGGCCAGCGCCTACCTTACCTTTTGGTAGCACTGGCCCTGTGCACAAGCCACGCTGTGCTTTCTAAATAGTTTTGCAGTCTTCTTGGACCTGTAATGTGTCCCAGAAGCAGGGATGGCCTGTCCAGTAAGGGCGCACGGGTGCCGCCTCCCCTTTACATCCCCACTGGGAGATGCACGGCAGAAGCGGCTGTAATGTACAGGAGAAAGAAAGCTGGCACTTGCACGACACGTTACCCAGCCCTCCGCTTCCTAGATGGGGTAAGTGTAGGGTATTGATGTCCCAACCATCTTCCCGGGGGGAGGGTTTGCTGACGATTGACCAGGGGGGTGGTCGTTTGCCACCCCTCCCAAAAGAAATAACCACCAGCCACCACTGCCCAGAAGGCTGCAGGCAGGGAGGAAGGAGAACTTTCACTTGGATTGCCTAGGCAAGCTGAGTGAAATTGGGAGCGGGTACCTGTCAAAACAAGGTACCTGCTCCCCCCCTCCAAAAAAATGGCATACCAAACGTGGCAGAGGAGGGGGGAGGAGGAGGGGGAGCAGGGGAAGTTCTGCTTTAACTATATTAGTTAGTAAACAGTTAAATAGAAAAATTTGATCAGTGACACATAGAATTACAGAGGGGACAGGTGATGACAGTGTAGGGAGCGGGGAGAAGAAGCAAAGTTGTATAGAATAGAGGAAGTAAACTGAAGGGAAGCAGACTGGGGGAGAGGAGTGGGAAGCTCAGCCACATATAGTACACTAACCTGTGCTGGGAGAAGATAAAAGTCAGAACAGAATACAGCTGGTCAGCACTCCACAGTGACAAGGAGAGAACAGGGAAGACATATAGGCTGGGCTGACAGGAGACAGGATAGGTGGACAGAACGAGGAGTACAGGAGTGAAGGACTGTAGGGAGACACAAAGATGCAATCAGATATCAGGGAGAAGGATCTGAGCTTGATTGCAGGGAAGGGGGTGGGGGGCATATCTGGGAAGCAGAGTGAATATGGCAAGAACCTGGATGCAGGAAGTGAAGAGAACAAAGTTACAATCAGAGATCAATAAAAGGGAACATGGACGAGTTGTACTGAGAGAGCAGAGTGGGAACGCAGTTAACATTCACAGCACTGAGTCGCTCTGTGTTAGAATAACAGGAGGCTGTGAAACAGAATGTAGCTTAGTGGCTGCAGATTGACTTGTTAGCTTCCCGGGCCCCCTCTGGAACTGATAGGGGCCGGGCCCCCTACAGCAGGGCCGGGGGTTCCCCCTTATCAGCAGCCCTGAGCAGGAGAACACAAACCGGCACCAGTTCTATAGCTGTGCTGGGAAAGTGTGCTTTTCTTCAATGATCAGACTTGTCCTGACACGCCCCCACTGCACAGTCATTCATTGGGAAGCTTGGTGTGCTATTGCTTCTCCTCCCCCCAAAAGTGAAAGTGATCAAAAAGGGTATTTATAATGTATTTTTATACCTATACAAAAATCTTTTGCCTTTCATTTCATTTACTTATTTTAAACTGAATTACTTTACAAGGTGATTGTTTACAATCACATTAATGCTTACCTGTCCTGCTACCAGTGCCACAGATTTTACCTCTCTTGCAGAGCTATGCTGTGTGACGCATCTTCTTCAGCGATCAATCCATTCCCAGGGTGTCAGATACCTAGCAGTAGCAGCCAGTGGCAGTTTTCTTTGGGCGAGGGGGCAGCGAACAGTACCATACACACCTCCCAAATCCCCCCCTTTGGTTGTTCGGTCATCGGTCGGCTTAAAATAAAACACCTACGCTGCTATAATTCAGGCGCCCGGTGTCCGGAAAGGGGCCCGACGCCTGAATATAGGGTGGCGTGGAGAGAGGGGGCGGCGTCCGTGCACCCCTAATGGACGGGCCATCACTGATACCTAGTTTCTTTGTGTACGTTATCACTGAATCCAAAACACCACTACAGGAAACAGTACTATATGAAATAAAGTATGTAAGGGGGACCAGCCCTGGAAGTGTGCCAGATGCAAAAGATTCTTCAATTCCCATAGTTTTTCAAGAGAGCAGCAGGACATGTAAGCATTCTTTGCAGGGCCTAATCTTTAAAATATTTTTCTACGCTTTAAGGTCTCTATTAAATGTGACTGTTGAAGGAGAAATTAGTAAGGGCCCATTCACATCTTGGCATCCTACTGCACTTAAGTAACACATGCATTAATGTGCCTTGCCTTAAGGTGGCCCATTCAAATGAATAGGTTGTAAACTCACCAAAACATCCAAATAATTGGCCACATGCACCGCTGTATATGCATTGTTGTGCCACTGAATTTGAATGGCACTCAGTGGCGGAACTACCGCCATAGAGACACAAGCGGGCGCAGCCTAGTGAGGCCCGGTGAGGACTGGCTCCGTGGGTGAGAGCAGGCGGCTCCGTTGGTGAGAGCTGGCAGCTCCGCGGGTTAACAGCGCGGGCGGCTCCGCAAGTCCGCGGGTGAGAGCGGGGGAGTGACACATGCACCGCTGTATATGCATTGGGATGCCACTGAATTTGAATGGCACTCATTGGCGGAACTACCACCATAGCGACACACGCGGGCGCTATGGTAAGTGACAATCCGGGACGTGGCAAGTGGCCAATCCGCAACATGTGGCAGGTGAAATTCTGCAACGTGTGACAAGTGACAATCTGCATCTGGTGACAGGCGATGGTGGCAAGTGACACGCTCGGGGCTACCACTGATTCTGCATTATATTGAGTTTAACTATTTCCTTTATATAACAGAACAGAAATTGGTTAGAAGGCATGGAGGTCAGCAATGTGTGTCCTTCAGGGACTGCATACTTTGTTGTTCAAAATTAATATAAGCTGTTGCCTGGGTACTGTGTCACATGGGTGTGGTAATCTGTTGTTCAATGGCATTAGTTAATTTTTTTTTTGTGGGGGAGGGGGGGCTGTTTGCAGGGGGTGGGGGGCATACAACATTTTCCTATGGGGCCCTGGGATTTCTAGTTATGCCCTGATGGGTCTGCAACGTGCTAATAATTGTAACGTGTGGTAACACACATACTGATACTAATGTACACTTTACACTTTACTAGAATAGGCCCTAACAGCTCAGAGGTGTATGGTGTACTGGGGATATGCATTAGAGTTGGCAGTGCTCATTGTTTGCTATCTTTGGCTCTGGAGTGGCTCCATTCATAGAGCTACAGCTTCAGGCTTGCTCTGGAGCCCAAGTAAACCCTTAGCTCCAGAACCCCCAGTTCTGGTTCTAGGTATGCTCCATGACCTCCAGCATCAACTCTATTGCTTCTCCAGTGCAAAAATGATTCAGAGAAGTTCTACTAATACCTCATGGAATTATTCTTTAATAAAAGTTCATTTAGAATGTCTAATTCACTACATGTTTACTTTTATTAAAATAAATTGTTTTATTTGTGCAAGACAAACTGCCTTCTTGATCCCAATCCCCACCCGCCTAAGGGTTGGAACTGGGGTCCAAGTAAAGGGTACATAGAGCATACAGAGTTTTGGGAGGGTTAAAACAACTCCCGATTTAACTTTTTTTAGGACTTGATCCAGGGCAGGTAGGCAGTGGTGGAAGCCGCAGTCCAATTATGTTTGGGAGGTCGTCATGGGAAAGCCGTGGGAAGATGTTAGCTGCCTGCAATTGCTTGACTTTGAACTACAGCCTAAGGTTACAGCTACACAAGCAATTAACACGGTTCACTTCTGAGAGTTTAACCACTTCAGCTCCGGAAGGTTTTACTCTCTTCATGACCAGGCCATTTTTTGCGATACAGCACTGCACTACTTTAACTGACAATTTTGCAGTTGTGCAATGCTGTAACCAACTGAAATATTGTTTTCTCTGAAGTTCATTGACGGACACAGCTCCTTTAATTCTTGACCTTAGGGTTATCACGCCACCTTCAGGAGAGGACTAGGCAGAACATGTAAAATATGTAAAAACAGCAAGACTGCACAGCACCGCCCAGGGGGTGCTCCCTCTGGCTATAACCCTCACTCTGCTTCCTGCAGTTCAGTTCGTCAAAAAGCAGTACAAACATAAATAGGAGGGGTGGGTGCTGTGTTTGTCAATGAACTTCAGAGAAAAGGATTTTACGGTGAGAACAAAAGTAAAATTTTCTCTTTCATTCATTGACGGACACAGCTCCTTTAATTCTTACCTTAGGGATGTCCCCAAGCAGTGTCAAAAAATGAGGGGTGGAAACAGCAAAACATAATTTCATCCACAACAAAAGGAACACCTCAACAGAGGAGTTGACATCTTAAACGGCCGCCATCAAAACCCGCGGCCAACTTATGCATCAAAAGATGCATGCATAACTGAAAGAAAGTGCAAATTGCAACCTTACACAGCCGCCTGTAAAACCTTGCGGCCAAAGCAAGCATCCAAAGATGCGCTTACATCAACTTTGTAGAATTTTTTTTTTTTTACAGTATAAACTTTGTAGAATTTAGTGGAAGTGTGAACGGACGACCAAGTCGCCGCCTTACACACCTGGGAGACAGACGACTGATGTCGGAAAGCCCAGGAGGTTCCAATTGCCCTAAAGGAATGAGCTGTGACAGGAAAAGGGGGCACCCGCCCCTTTAAGGCATAGATCTGAACCACTATGTGTCTGATCCACAGAGAAATGGTGGTCGATGAGACCGCCAGACCTTTCTTCGGACCAGCCACTGAGACAAACAGAGAGTCTGACTTCCGGAAGGGAGCCGTAGCAGACAGATACACCCATGGAGCCCGGACCACATCCAGGGAATGTAAAGTAACTTCCTTTGGATGTGTCGGCTTTGAACATAGGGATGGTAAGACGATGTCCTCATTTAGATGAAAAGCCAAGACCACCTTTGGAAGAAAAGAGGGCTGCGGACGTAGCACCGTCTTATCCTTGTGGATGACCAGGCAGGGAGACTTGCATGACAAGGCCGCCAACTCAGAAACCCTCCTGGCAGATGTAATAGCCACTAGAAAGACTATTTTCTGAGAAAGAGCTAACAAGGGAATCTCCCTAATGTTCTCAAGCAGCGGTTTCTGAAGTGCCGATAGCACCAGATTCAGATCCCATGGAGGTAGTGGTAGTTAAATCGGAGGGACTGCGTGTCGAACCCCTTGCACAAAAGTACTCACCAATGAGTGAGTCGCCAAGGGACGTTGGAAAAAGACAGCCAATTCTGATATCTGCCCCTTGATGGTGCTTAAGGCAAGTTTCTGATCCACTCCTCGCTGTAAAAACAGCAGGATCCTGGAAACTGAATAGGTGTGAGGACGCCACACCATATACTCACACATGGGGATGTAAGCCTTCTACGTACGATGGTAAATCTTCCAAGAAGATGACTTCCGGGTCCTCAGCATAGTGGAAATTACTGAGTCTGACAGACCTTGTCCCTTAGTACCTGGTTTTCTACTACTACTACTACATTTTCCTGCGCTAACCCAGACACAGAGTCATTTTCACTGTCTGAACGGTCCTGGTCTGCATCCTCTGACACGTCAGTACAGGGGCCACCAGTCACCGTGGGGCCCGAGTCTGAATCAGAGCTCTCCCCAGAAGATGGGGGCAAGGGGCATTTTTTACCCCCCTTGTGCCCGCACACCGCTTCCACCCTGGCAACAAAGGTCTCCAGGACCGCCGACAAAGCGCCCATAGGCACCACATTTTGAGCAGATGAGCTGGTTGCAATAGCATGGATGTCTGGTGAAGAAGCGCCAGCTTCAGACGCCATGCTCACCCTCACTCGCCTGCCACAACTTAGGGACTTAAGGCAAGGCAAACAAATCCCACCCTCCTAGCTGCTTGCAGCCCCCCCACAGGACTCACCACTCTGACCAAGTGCTGCGCCATGCTGCCGCTGTCCGTTCTGCCCTGTGTCAGTCACAAATTGCCCAGAGTAAAAACCGCGCTGTTCTGAGGTACACAGATACCAGCACTAGAGGTAAAACGCGCTGAGGCTACAAGAAAATGGCCGCCGGCCGTCCTAGAAAAAAATCACCAAGAAAATGGCCGCCAAACCTTCTAGAATATGGCTGACAGAACATACACTGCATAAGACTACAGGAAAATGGGCGCAGCCACAGCAAAATGGTCACGGCCCACACAGGGGCCTCTCCTCATGTTCTTCTCATGCTCCTTGGGGGAGGAGGGAATGAGGGATAGGGAGAGAAGAAAGGGAGAGTGAAAGACCCCCTAGTCGACCTTCCAGGGAATGCCTAGCTGCTCCATCCTGTCGAGGCAGGGAGAGCCGTACTTACGCCTCCTGTAGGGATTGTTGGACGCATTCCACCACAGACCCATCACCCGAGCAGTACGGGGTGGCTGTTGGCCAAGGCACACTGTGACACAGACAGCAGTAGCCCGGTGATATGTGTGCCCCGGAGCATATGGATCAGACAGGGCATGTCGTGGCCAAACCAGCACATAGCTAGGGTCTGCTCATGCTCAATGGCCAGGCTGGGGAGACTACAAGGATCTATATTATCCAGCCTGTCACCCAGCCCAGCTGTTGATTGTAGATCACAGGATCAAAATTGCAGAAAAAATGAAAAAATTCTGGGGACCAATGGTCCCCTCGGGGAGCCAGGTCCTTCTCCTACACTAGGCAGAAAAAAACTGAGCTGCAGGAATCAGGGTGAGGGGTTATAGCCAGAGGGACTGCCCCCTGGACAGTGCTGTGCAGTCTTGCTGTTTTTACATGTTTTACATGTTCTGTCTAGTCCTCTCCTGAAGGTGGCATGATAACCCTAAGGTAAAAAAATTAAAGGAGCTGTGTCCGTCAATGAATGAAAGAGAAAATCTATTTTCTTCTAAAAATTTAGGCCAAAACATATTTTTGTTAAAAAATCACAATAAATGCATATTAATTGGTTTGCGTCAATGTTATAGCGTCTACAAACTATGGTATATATACTGGAATTTTACATTTTTTATATACTAGTAATCACTAGCGATGAATGATTTTTAGCTGGACTGTGATGCCTGAGTGCAGCAGGAAATTTGACACTAACTGACGCTTTGTGGTCACTGACTAACTGACACTGACATCACCAGTGACACTAATACAGTGATCATTGCTAAAAATATACACTGTATATTTTTATATAAATATGTCACTGTAGTAATGGCACTGGTTGGGAAGGGGTTAACATCTAGGGACAATCAAGGGGTTAACTGTGTGCCTAGCAAGTGCTTATGTGTTTACTGTGTGCTGCTTTGTACTACAGATCAGTTTTATTTTTCTCTGCTTAGCGGGGAAAAGAAACAAAGCAAACAATCCCTGTGTATAGAGCTCTCTGTTGTTTACCAACAGAGAGCTCTAGGCTAAGACTTGACACAGCCGATCCTCAGGTCATTGGCCAGGATCTGTTGATGAACTCCCGCTGTGTCGTTTAACAGGGGACTAGGCGGGCAGGGGCAAGCATGATCAAATCTGGAAACAAGCAGCGACGTACCAGTAGAGTGCTGTGCCTGTAGCTGCCACCTCGCTGCAGTAAAAAAACTGTGTCTGGACAACAAGCAGTTAAACTGCTTGTTGACAGCAGCATCATTTGAAGCACACTAAAATCAGAGTGTTGCTAATGAGATTATGGGCAACAAGTAGTTAAGGCCTGATTGCATATTGCATATTCCTTATTAAGGTTGGCATCACAATTATCTAATAAAGCCTCTAATATCATGGTTAAGGAGGCCATATAAGGACATAAGCATAGCTTTACTTCATACCAAAAGAATATTGTTAACTGACCAAGTCCTTGAGGGGTCATAATGCACTGGAAGTTGGCCAAGGCTGGTCTTTTCATATTACCAAAGCCAAAACTGGTAAGATTTTAGTCTCACACCAGAGTATGCAACCATACAAGTGTCTGATCTGGTCGGCCATGTTGCATAGCAGCAAACGGGACTCCAATGGCGGAAATAGCATCTTTAGTATGAAAGTATTCCTGTTATATTTTCTAATATTATCTGAATCTGTCATTATCTTTATTAAATGTTATACTTGTATTTGTGTGATCTCTCTTCGCACATATCGAACACAACCCCAAAAATGGGACAAAACAAGGCCAAAATCCAGACTTCCCACACACTACCTTCTTGTCCCCCTGGAGACTCCCTGGTGCATATACAGTATCTAACAAAAGTGAGTACACCCCTCACATTTATGTAAATATTTTATTATATCTTTTCATGTGTCAACACTGAAGAAATTACACTTTGCTACAATGTAAAGTAGTGAGTGTACAGCTTGTATAACAGTGTAAATTTGCTGTCACCTCAAAATAATTCAACCCACAGTAATTAATGTCTAAACTGCAGGCAACAAAAGTGAGTACACCCCTAAGTGAAAATGTCCAAATTGGGTCCAATTAGCCATTTTCCCTCCCCGGTGTCATGTGACTCTTTTACACTGTTAGTGTTACATTTGGTGTTATCGTTCTCATTCTCTCATACTGGTCACTGGAAGTTCAACATGGCACCTCATGGCAAAGAACTCTCTCAGGATCTAAAAAAAATAATGGCTGCTCTACATAAAGATGGTCTAGACTATAAGAAGATTGCTAAGACTCTGAAACTGAACTGCAGCACTCAGGGTAAAGGTGATGGAATGGTCAAGCATGTCTCCAGACCTAAACACTATTGAGCATCAGTGGGACATCCTCAAATGGAAGGTGGAGGAGCGCAAGGTCTCTAACATCCACCAGCTCCGTGATGTCAATATGGAGGAATGTATAGAGAAAGGGGAAAATACCGCAATAATCCCAAATTACAGTGAACGTGAAGGTAAACAAGTGAATGAACACAAAACCGTTTTAGCTGCTAACACTCAAACAAAGTCCAAATCACAATAGCAAACAAATAGTGTAGCGCTGAAAATAGAATAAAAATCAATATCTAGATTGTAGAGGTCGATGTGTAATAAACCAAAAATAACCTGAAATGATAACAGATTATATGTGACATACAATCAAACACAAAAAAATTGAAAATAATGGTGATGATCAATGGTGATCTAAGTGTCAATGTCCACATGGATAGTGTCCAAATGAAAGAAATTCACTCTCTTCGATCGTCAACTGAAGCAAGGAACATACAATCAAGAAGCACCATAAACACACTGGTAGACATGTAGAGAAATAGTTCAGATGAGAAGATGGGTACTCTTACCGAGAATGATGGACGCACATACCATATGGCTAATAATGCTGGATCCTGATGATGAGAAATGCCAGGCCAGATGGTATCACGAAAACTGCAATTTCTAGCCACTCGTTGGTTAGATGAAAATTCCAAGGAGATCAACAATCAAACCAATCCAGGAACAATGGTAGTTGGAGAACAGTCATCAGTACTCAAATGTTTAGGGAGAATTAAAGAAGGGCTCCAAATGGTGCAGGTAAACCAGGGTGGTTTATTAAAAATAAAAAGTCTACCATACCGCAAAATGTAGGTAAAAAAGTTTAAAAGTGATCACAAAAATGTATTAAAGCAATGGGGGAAGCAGGAGGGGCTGGCTCGACACGTTTCGACTGATAAGTCTTCCTACATTTCGCTGTATGGTAGACTTTTTATTTGATTGATTAAACAATTCTCCTACATACGTTGTATGTTTTTATTTGCGGCATTGTCTTCTCTACATCTGCTAAAAGTGTTGAATTTACAAAGCTTGTGTGAAAGTTCAGAAAAAAGGGGGTGGAGTGCTCCTTTGCAGAGCTCAGTGAGGAGAGCCGATTGGAAGGAAGAGACACGCCTCCCTTCACACAGCACCCAGGAACAGAGCTGAGGCTGTCAATCTGCTAGGGCTCCTCCCGTCACCTTTTTTCTCTTGGTGTCAGGAAAACTTCTCAGAGTTGATTCATGCTAATAGCACAGGAATGAGGTAGCAGACAGAAATGACACTCAGTACTCTGAATTAAGACAAGTACACACTATAGGGGGGTATGCTTTGTTCATGTTTCATGTATGATGTTTACAACCACTTCAAGCACTTTCTGACCATAGCACGTCTATGGACATCCTTTGATTGAAGTGGTTATACTGGGATAAGGCCTGCAGCTACAGGCATCATCCTGTTTTTTTCCTTTTTCAGCCAGCGATTCCCTTTTCTGTAAAAGCCACCCTAGCGGTCAATTAGCTGCTGGATTACTTTTACAAGCAGCTGGAGCAGACATCCCCTCCCACCAGTCATGATGTCACTTTAGGTTTGCCAACTCATCCCTTTAAAACTGAACACATATTAATTACACAGGTTCTGTGGCTGATTAAGGTGGTAATTAAACTCACTTGGTGCCTTATCTGCAATAAATTTGCCTCAGACCCATTGTAATTCATATGTGTTCAGGTTTAAAGGGATGAGGTGGCAACTCTACGTCACCTCTGGTTCTGGCTGATGTAAACATTGCCTTTTTATTTTGTGCAAAGCAGAGATCAATGTTTGTTTTGTTTTTTTTATCTTATGCTTTCCAGGGTAGCAGAGAGACACCCGTTTGCCGTTAATCACGCAATAGGAATGCCATTCTAAGTGACAGGGATCACGCGGCATCCTGCGATTTGCTGCTATTTCGAATCGTGGCGATTCTGCCCATGATTTGGAATGGCAAGATTTGAACAGAGCCATAAAGCAGGATTAAACCCTCCTATCCTTTACAGACAAGGAAGCTGCTTCTGTCTGATCTGCAACTACCATGGTTCTGCACACGTGATCAGTTATGACACCAGCCATTTTGACGGTTAGACGGTTTGGTTGAGGACACAAGCAAATGTGAGTTATCATTCCCAGCATTCCAGGAATTTAACTGTTTTGTGAAACCGTTAACATACCTCCAAACTTTATGAGATTGGAATGTGGGACACCTATTAGCAAAAGTATGTAGGCAAAGGACACACCCTCCTGTCATGCCCCCTTAAAGGAGAATTATACAAAAATGATTAAACCTACAAGTGCTTTATTTTTTTTATTTTTTTACTGCTATTATTCATTTTGCATTGGCTTTTGAAATATACAAATGCAACAATTCTGAAACTGGATAAAATAATTAGCATTGTAAAACACTTTTTTTGATAGATAAATAGCGTATTTTATATACAGATGTATGCATCAGATCAAAATGAGGGACAAATGAGGAGGAAAGAGGGACAGAGGGACTTTGTTCAAAATCAGGGACAGTTGGGAGCTATGTGTTAAATCGTGAGTTTGGTTCCACTTTATGATTTACTGCTGCTCAGGGGCTCTGGGCTTCACCAAAATGGCAGCATCCGGCAAAAAGAAACCGGAGCAATGCTGGAGGCAATTTACAGCACACATTAACCACTAGGTGTCCGTGCTATAGCTGAAAGATGGTTACAGTGCGGCGCCCAATTGCCGGGAGGGTGTCCCTTGGACACAGCCAATCACAGACCGTGCTAAATGGCCAATCACAGTGGCCATTTAGAACTCGATCTGAGTGTCCAATGTGAGATGATCTCATATGTAAACATATGAGATCATCTCTCATCGCTGGCTCTCCCTCCTCACACAGAGACTGTGTGTGAGGAGGGAGAGCTTATTATTGCTAAAGATATGTAGCAGCTTCATGCTGCAGCATCAGCGAGTGTAAAAAAAGAAAAAAAAAGAAAATACAGTGCCACCTGTCCCCAGTGCCACCTGTCAGTGCCAACTGTCCCCAGTGCCACGTATAAGTGCCATCTGTCATCAGTGCCATGTATTAGTGCCACCTGTCTTCAGTGCCACATTAGTGCCACATATTAGGTCCATCTATCATCCGTGCCATGTATCAGTGCCACCTGTCAGTGTCACATGTCATCTGTTATCAGTGTCATGTGTCATCAGTGCCATCTGTCATTAGTGTCACCAGTGCCACATATTAGTGCCATCTGTCATCAGTGCCACGTATTAGTGCCATCTTTCATCAGTGTCATCAGTGCCACGCATTAGTGCCATCTGTCATCAGTGCCATGTATCAGTGCCACCTGTCATCAGTGTCACGTGTAATTGTCTTGGTGCTCCAGGGCCTTCAAAAGTGTAATAGGTAGTCAACAAGTTAGATGTGTAATTTATGCTCCTAGAACACGTGATGGCGCTCCCTGCATGTAGGGACTCTCTATGTGGCCAGTCTGTGAAAAAGTCCCACACGTGGTATCGTAATACTCAGGAGGAGTAGCAGAATTTATTTTGGAGCGTCATTTGTCGTATACCCATGCCATGTGAGAGAAATAACCTATTACAATGACAATTTTTTATAAAAAAATAAAATAAAAAAAAATCTTCATTATGCAAAGAATTGTGGGAAAAAAGACACCAAAAAGCTCACCATGCCTCTTACTAAATACCTTGGAATGTCTACTTTCCAAAAAGGGGTCATTTGGGGGGTATTTGTACTGTCCTGGCTTGTTCGGTCACAAGAATTGAGATAGGCCACCAGTATATCAGATGTGATACATTTTTTATGATTCACACCACAGCTTGTAGACTCTCTAACTATCACAAAGACCAAATAATATCCACTAATTTGGGTTATTATTGCTAAAAATATGGAGCAGTATAAATTGTGACCAAAAAATGAAGAAAAATTTAAAATTTGCTAAATTTTATCACAGAAACAAAGAAAAATTGTTTTTTTTTTTTTAATTTTGGTCTTTTTTCATTTATAGCACAAAAAATAAAAAACCGCAGAGGTGATCAAATACCACCAAAAGAAAGCTCTATTTGTGTGAAAAAAAGGACAAAAAAATAATTTGGGTACAGTGTTGCATGACTGAGTAATTGTCATTCAAAGTGTGAGAGCGCTGAAAGCTGAAAATTGGTCTGTGCACGAGGGGGGTTTAAGTGCCCAGTAAGCAAGTGGTTAATATCGGTATTGTAATTATTAATGTGGAATGTAGGTTCCTTGCTAAAGAACATTATTTTTAATCAAGTTGTTATGGGTAAAGTTTCACTTTAATGTCACATAACACTTCCATCATTTCTATGCACTGCTCTGATGCTGCACACAGTGTGGTGATGACATGACAACTGGTCCTTGTGTTCCAGCCTCTGCCATGATAAGCTCATGGAATACAGTAATGAGTACAGAGCAGAGCGGGGACCGCCATGGCCGCACAACACACAGCCTGGGATGTCAGAGGGAACTCAGCATTAGCAGTCCCTGTGTCCCCCTAGAGAGGGACTGCGAGCATATACATTCCTCGGCACAGCCATTCATTCTAACACACTGCAGCGGGCCGCCATCTTGGTGACGTCAGTTCAGACGCGCCGCTCGGTTTCCATACCCAACAGTTGCCCCGGTGATGGGCTGTAGAGGGCGGAGCTACGGTGGCGATGCTGGAGGATGCGCCATCATCAACATGAGCCAGACGCCGGAGGCCAGGGCTAGGTGAGGGCTGTGTGGGGGATGGTAGGGGCTGTGTGAGGGGATTGGAGAGCCTGCTCTGTACAGACAGCCCGGGGGAAGGCGGCCAGCTTGGTCCTTACTATTCATAGAGGCCTCATCTCATCCTACACAGGAAGACATGTTCCTCTCTCCCAGGTGTGTATTGGGGGGGATGTATGCTGGACCACCGGCCCTCACCTCCCTGCAAGTGTCCCCCTCCCCCCACCAAAGACCACTCATGACTGAGGTGACATTCCCTCACACTGGAGCTCTAGGAAAGAATCTTCCTTTTTTTTTTTTTTGTGCGACTCACATAAGGCAGCCGATAGAGTTCAGTGTGGCAATGTAGCTCATGGATGGAGCGTATTTGCTGTGTTCTGGTTTGCATTTTTCTTTTTTTTGTCATGTGTTTTTCTGTATTTATTTCTGGATCAGATCAAGTAAGAAAAAGGCGCGGTCTGGGGAGAGCTGTAACACAGAAGGTTTTTCACCTTTAAAGCGGAGTTCTGCGTACATTTTATTTTTTATTTTTAAAGTCAGCAGCTACAAATACTGCTGACTTTTAAAATATGGGCACTTACCTGTCCAGGGCACCCGCGATATCCTCACCCGAAGCCGATCTGTCCCTCGGCTCTGGTGGAGGTGCCGCCATACTCGGTAAGGGAATTAGGAATTGAAGCCTTGCGGCAGTATGACGATGTCAGATTTTTGCGTCTCAAAGCGGTGCATTGTTTTGCATAGAAATTTGGCGTTTTTTTTATATTGTAGGCCTTAGCAATAACACACTTAAATCTGTCCAAACCAGGGTCTAGTAGATATCCCGAGTACAATAATGTTTGAAACAAACTCATAAATTATAATAATAAAATGAATTTCCCCACGATTCACTATCGCTTAATTCTGCAAGTGTTCTAATTTACTATCGCTGTTTTCTAGCTGGTTTAAAACCACTTTTGATGTAAAGGGACACTTTTTGGTTGCCATGGACAATCCTTAAGTTTCCAGACAAGAAAGAACTATATATATATATATATATATATATATATATATATATATATATATATATATATATATATATATATATATATATATATATATATATAACTGCATGCAGGGCATTGGACAAAGCCTTAGGGACAAAAGGCAGGTGAAATTATTTCATAGAGTAATGTAATCTGTAAGATTACAGTGTACTTTGTGTTATGAATTTTCTATTTTTTGAATTTGCAGCCGGGCTCTGCCCCGTGCGTCGCGACGCTTGCAGGGAATGGAGCCCGGCACACAGAGGCAGAGGACAGAGCCCGCACACACACAGCGGGGGGACATCGTAGGATCCAGGGGACAAGGTAAGTTAATTGCACCAGGATCCTGCAATGCAATCCTGAGTGTGGCTCAGGGTTACCATTAATGGTACTGAAATTTAACCCCGAGCCACACTGGGGGGGGGGACCACCAGGGAGTTTAAGGGCTAGCTTACACTTGCTTCAAAACATGGCTTCAGACACGCTTTGTTAAAGCTCTCTAAACGCCAGTCAAAGCTCCTGTCACTAAATAAAATGGTTAGCTTACAGTCCTGTTTACACCAGCTTTTGCTTGGTACTTCAGTGGAGCTTCAAGTGAGCTTTGCCATAGCTTTCTATTGAGGCTTTGAAGATGCTTTGAAGCACCACTGAAGCTACATGAGGTATCATTTTTGAAGCAAAAGCAGGTGTAAACAGGACTGTGAGCTAACCATTTTATTTAGTGACAGCGTTCAGAAAGCTTTAACAAAGCCTGTCCGAAGCCTTGTTTTGAAGCAAGTGTAAACTAGACTTTCATGTGTGTTGCAGCCAAAGCAATTGTAGATGAGCCCTAAGACTTTAGAACCACTTTAATGGGGGCAGAGACTGCAATAAAAACTGACAGGTGATTTAATCTCTCTCCACTCTATCCAAAGAAAAAAAGTTTTCCCTTTGGTTATACTTTAAAGTGGTTGTAAACCCTTACAAACCACTTTGACCTACAGGTAAGCCTAGATTAAGGCTTACCTGTAGGTCCAAGAAATATCTCCTAAACCTATACGGTTTAGGAGATATTTGCCCGAAGACGGGCACTGCTGTCTACGGCGCATGCGCCGTAGACAGCAGCGCACAGGCGCACTGAGCGTGGCATCATCGATGACGAAGATGCCGCGCGTGTCGGCTCCCGTGCGCATGCGCGGGAGTGACGGCTTCGTTGAATGACAGCAGCGGAGCTGCGAGACCCCACGAGAAGATGGATGCGCTGGACTACAGGGGACAGCGGTGACTTCGCTGGCTCCTGTGTCAGGTAAGTGACACATAATGGGCTACTATGCGATGCATAGTAGTCCATTATGCTTTGCCTTTGCAGGGAATGAAAGAGGAAGCAAACTCATCAGGGTTTACTTCCTCTTTAAAAGCGCAGTATGGGCATTTTTTATTATTATTTAACAACTTCAATACAGGGCATTTTCACCTCCTTCCTGCCCAGGCCAATTTTCAGCTTGCAGCGCTGTAACATTTTGAATGACAGTTGCTCGGTCATGCAACACTGTACCCAAATGGCATCTTTATCATTTTTTCCCCACAAATAGAGTTTTATTTTGGTGGTATTTGATCATGTCTGCGTTTTTTATTTTTTGAGCTATAAACAAAAAAAGACTGACAAGTTTGAAAAAACACAACATTTTTTTTTACTTTTTGCTATAATAAATTCCCCAAATTAAAAAAAAAACATTTTTTTTCCTCCGTTTAGGCCTATTGGTATTGTACATATTTTTGGGTTCAAAAAATCGCAATAATATTTACTGGTTTGCGCAAATTTTTTATTTTTTTTCTGGTAATGGTGGCGATCTGTGATTTTTATAGTGACAATGACATTGTGACGGACATATCAGACTCTTTTGACAGTATTTTGGGACCATTGACATTTATACAGCGATCAGTGCTATAAGTATTCACTGATTACTTTTATAAATGTCGCTGGCAGGAAAGGAGTTAACACTAGGGGGCGATCAAGGGGTTAAATGTGTTATCTAGGGAGTGATTCTAACTGGGGGGGGGGGGGGACTGACTAGGGGAGGAGGCCGATCAGTGTTCCTATATACTAGGAACACATGATCTGTCTCTTTTCACCTGACAGGACGTGGATCTGTGGGTTTAAACCCACAGATCAATGTTCCTGCTCTGTCACGAGTGATCGTGAGTGCCAGGCGGACATTGCAGCTGCCGGGAAGCCACAGACGTCATATGACACATGCCCAGGATGAGAGATCCCATCTGCGGATGTCATATGGACATATTGAAAGCCCACCTATGCCATCTAGCATTGAGAACACCTAAAGTACTGGCTCTTGCAGTGGCCTCTAAACTGTGGTCTGCAGGTCAGATGTGGCCCTTTGCTTGCATTTAATCAGCCTGCATGGCACTGATATGAGGCACTATTCCTTCCACTAATATCAACAATAGGGCACAGTTCCTCCCACAAATATAAATGATGGGGCACTACTACTGACACTGACAATGAGGGACTTTTCCTCCTCCTACATTGAGCACCAAGACTGAGACATTGTTTATTCCCACTGATGCTGTGACATTTTCTACCCTCTCTGGCCACAGTCCAGCCTGCTAAAGTCTGAAAAACAGTAAACTGGCCCATTGTTTAGAAAGTTTGGAGACCCCAAGTTATAACAAAGTTCATTGATCTTCTTGCCTTATCCTACCCTCCCCCTCCATAGGTACGCACTTTGGCTGGTCATAGGCAGTGCAGATTCTTATCCTGTAACCACGGTTTGCAGGAAAGAAATTTGCACAGAGAAGACAGTGATTATCGCTAGTGTCGATAGCAGCTGCTTATAATTGCAAGTGAATCTGGCAGGCTGCTTGTGCCCAAGTTGATCGATCAATTTGGTACATTTAGCCTGCCCATTAATGGTTCGAATCTCGGCCAGTTCCTGGAACATGATTGGAGGAGGCCTCCAGTGATTGTTTACATGCATGTTACAAGTCTTATTCCTGGCCACCCCTGCACGTTACAGCCAAGACTTATGTATGTCTGTTTCAGCCAGAAATAAAAGTAGTTAGGACTGTTTCACTACATGTGGTGGGACTGCGTTGGATGGTCCCACTGCACGGACATGGCAAAATGCCTTGTCTCCTATGTGCCTGGTACACACTACTGGGTTGCATGCATCATCACTGCTCTTTGTACCGTGCAGCAGCCAGTGTGAACCAGCCCTAAGGCCCCTTTCACGCTGGGGCAATGCGGGCATCAGCGGTAAAGCAGCGTTATTTTTAGCGCCGTTTTATCAGTGCTATTCGGCTGCTAGTGGGGCAGTTTTAACCCCTGCTTGTGGCCGAAAAAGGGTTAAAACCACCCGCAAATCGGCGCTTTGGCGGCAGTATAGCCATGCTGCCCCATTGATTTCAATGGGTAGTAGCGGTGAATACACCACTCCAAATATTCCGCTAGCAGGATTTTTTTTTTTTTACCGTCCTGCTAGCGCCCCGCTCCAGTGTAAAAGCCCTCCGGCTTTCACACTGGAGTGAAAGGAGCCACTTTTTTCAGGCGCTGTAGCGACTGAAAAATGCCGCAGTGTGAAAGGGGCCTTAGTGTTGCCTTATTAGATCAGCCCGGTGACTAGTAAGTTCAGATGTAATAAAAATTTCCATAACTTTGTAATCGATTTCCATTACTGAATTGAGGAATGTGATTGTACTGACATTAGGAAAACACTCGGGAAAGTTTTTTTATTTTTTTTTTATTTTTTATAAACTGATCCTGAGTCTTATAATTGATCTTTCAATTAATAAACATATTAAATATGTAGAGTCTGTTACCTATGTTGGTGTTCAGACCACTTGCTGCCGCCTGTACTTATATATGTGTCAGCACATTGGTAGGCTTTACTGCTGCAACATATATGCATGCGACCGGTGTGGTGCTGGAAGTGGGCTCACTTGGCACCCCAGTACGATTACCCACTGTTTATGACTGAGAGCCAGGGACAGGCTTGATCACTATGCCAGCCAATACCAGTCATTACATGGCCAGGAAGTCTGCCTACCGAAGTTAAGAACATCATGAAGAGCTGACATGATCCACCAGCAAGGAGCTAAGAAACACAAATTATTCATAAGGGGGTATTCTGCACTGGTGGATAGAGGTCATTACTAATGCAGAGGAGAAATTGATTCCTCCTATGTACTTGGCAACCAAACAAAGTGAACTGGAGAACTCCACTCTAGACTGTGCAGGTGGGAAGATTAATTAACACTAACCATCATCACTTATTCTATGGCCAGCACACTGTGCTTATGCTGTCTATTCAGTCACAGCTTTATCTCTGGTGTTCAGATCTGAGAAGCTTCTCCAGCATTTCTAAATGCACCTGAAAATTGTATTTTTAACTTGTTTTATGGAAAGCTGATTATGTTTGCCTTGTTCTTATAAGAACTTAAAACATATTATGGACATAACTGCAATCATTACTCTAGTTATAGAGCAAAATAAACACATCTAATTATAATTACTTGGCTCCTTGGTTTCTGTGTTGCCTGATGCTAATGCTCCTCTTCTCCTCTGATAGCCTCATGCCACCATTTTGAATAGTAGATGTCATTGGTGGCCAGCTTCTACCACGCTGTCAGTGCAGGCCTACCGATGATGTCAGATCTTATGTATGCGCTATACGAGGTTTGGGTCTTTTTGCTATTATTTATACTTTTTGACAGCAATGTAAGCAGCATTAAGCTACCCAATGCTCATGTTGCTATAGCAATGTATAAACAATATAAAAAAAGCAATTTCCCACAAAATTTTGCAGTTTACAGATGAGATCTCCCTAAAAGTTACTGGTGACTTGGCCTTCCCAGGAGGCAGCCGTGGGGCCCTGTTACCTGTGTCTCAATGTATGAGAAAGTGGGATTAAACTAAATGTGAATTACAGATAAATATTCCAAGAAATGTTTAAAAATGTTTTAAAATCTGCATACAGAGATTTATCCGCTAGCAATTTATTTTAGTGTTTGGGGGCAAAGATCCACTTTAAGGAATTCCTATAGTCAAATATTAACTTTAAAGCTATGTTTACAGCCTGGCTCTGATGGATAAATAGCTATAGGAGTGCTAAAATACTTGAAAATCCTGCTCCGGGTTCCCCACAGTGGTGATCTGATGACCAAAATCCTAGGCATTTGATCATGTGGTCTCTGCTGTGCAGGAAGACAAGCCAGTTTAAACTCTGATTTTCCACTTCAGCTGTAATCATCCAATCAGATGTATAGACTTTTGGCCACATGGCAATCTCTGAAGGGAGTCTCTTTCAAAGGAGTTCTTGATGTTTAGCACTTCAAGGTAGAAACTGGAAACCCCTGAGCTAGCCTGGGACGCTATAGACCGGTGATGGCGAACCTTGGCACCCCAGATGTTTTGGAACTACATTTCCCATGATGCTCCGTTACACTGCAGAGTGGATGAGTATCATGGGAAATGTAGTTCCAAAACATCTGGGGTGCCAAGGTTCGCCATCACTGCTATAGACAAACAGCCAAACTCTGCAATCACTACCGGGGATCAGCCGCTGTTTCCAGAGCTGTTCTGAGGTTTTTTTGGTTTTTTTTGTTTTTTTTTATGCAAAAGCAATTACCTTCTTTATTTGCTGCTGCAGCTTTGGAGCTGCTGTTCTCATAACAAATTGGCTGTTCAAAATAGTTCCAGTTGTGGACTTCTGCTGTGCCTCATGCCCAAGTCTTCTTTTTCTTGTTGAAAACTGCTTTAACAATTTTGTATGGTCCTGACATACAGTAGCTTGGGAATTTGAATAGCCTTAAAGTGCTACTAAGGTCCGGTTCACACTGAGGCAGCACGACTTACAGCGCGACTGCCGCAGGCGACCTGAACGCGACCACTGCGGCAACTTGCAAAATGACTTCTGTATAGAAGTCAATGCAAGTCGCCCCAAAAGTCGTACAGGAACCTTTTTCTAAGTCGGAGCGACTTGAGTCGCTCCGATTAGAACGGTTCCATTGCACAGAGCGGGACGCGACTTGTCAGTCGGCTAAGTCGCCCTGACAAGTTGCCCCTGTGTGAACCGGCTCTAAAGTCTTTTTTGTTTTTTTGTTTTTTTTTTCTTCTATAAAAAAAACAAATGTGGTATACTTACCTGCTCTGTCAAAAATGATATTGCACAGAGAGCAGCCTGAATCCTCCTCTTCTTGGGTCCCACTTCTGTGCTCTTGGCCACTCCCTCCATTCGAGTGCTCCCACAGAAAGCAGCTTGCTATGGGGGAACCCGAGCCAAGCCGCTGCTCTGTGTGTCCATTAAGACGTGGAGCTGTGGTTTGCCCCCCGATTGGCTAACTGACTTTGACAGCAGCGGGAGCCAATTGCGCCACTGCTGTCTCTGAGCCAATCAGGAGGAAGAGTCTTGGAGGGGGGGGGGGGCAGCTACACTCTCTGAAGGTTTATCCTAATGCATAGAATACATTAGGATAAAAAAACCTTCTGCCTTTACAAACACTTTAAGACTCTACTGTTATTTCTGTAAGAACCAAATCTGTATGAAACACACTAAGTAGTAAAGGTAACCTTCATCATTCCTTTTCTAAAATGATCTCCAAAGATGTCTCACTTGGCATCTAAGATTAAAACCTGCATCAACACATTATACATTTACTTACCTACTCTATATGTGTATTTCCTCCTAGGGACAATCAGACGAGGCAAATTCAAGAAACTGTTACCAATGTGGAGAAGCACTTTGGTGACCTGTGCCAAATCTATGCTGGTTATGTGCGTAAAACTGCCAGATTGCGGGACAAGGCAGATCTCCTGGTGAGAGAGGTCCATGCGTATGCGGACACTGAAACACCAAACCTTAAACATGGGTTGAAGTGCTTTGCTGATGAACTTGCCAAACTTCAGGATTATCGCCAAGCAGAGGTGACAAACAACTTTTATAATTGTTGTATAGAGGGGTACAGGCTTGACATCAAGTGGTGCTGATGACAATTTCAACCAAACGGTTTCATCTTTGACTCCCCCCCCCCCCCCCCCCCCTTATTTTTTTTTCTCCCCCTCTCTCCCCCATGTCTTTAGTTCAAGTCTTATGTTAAAAATAACTGACTGTTATTGGTCCTTGCAGCATTTCTAAATTTTTCATCCTGGTAATGTGACCTTTTTTCTGTTCAAATATTTTATTGATTTTCATCGGAAAATGAAAGACTATGGGGATGATTTATTAAAACTGGAGAGTGCAAAATCTAGTGGAGCCCTGTGGAGAAACAAATCCGCTTCCAGGTTTTTTGTCAATGTTTAATTAACCACTGCAGAAGCAGAATACGTGAGCCACGCCCGCTTTTGAAAATGGTGTTTAAACCACACATGTGACCGCAATAGGTAGAGCAAAACCAATAATTTTAGTCCTAGACCTCCTCTGTAACTCAAAACATGCAACCTGTAGAATTATTTTAAGCATCACCTATGGAGATTAAGGGTAAACGTTTGTCGCCATTCCATGAGCGGGCGAAATTTTGAAGTGTGACATGTTTTGGTATCGATTTACTCAGAGTAACATTATTTTTCACAATATAAAAAAAATTGGGCTAACTTTACTGTTGTCTTATTTTTTTTTAATTCAAAAAAGGCTATTTTTTCCAAAAGTGCACTTGTAAGACCGCTGCGCAAATATGGTGTGACAAAGTATTGCAACGACCGCCATTTTATTCTCTAGGGTGTTTGAAAAAAAATATATAATGTTTGTGGGTTCTAAGTAATTTTCTAGCAAATAAAACAGTTTTTAACTTGTAAACACCAAATCTCAAAAAGAGGCTCGGTCCTTAAGTGGTTAAAGCTAGAAGCTGGTTGGCTACCATCCACAGCTGCACCAGATTTTGCACTCTCCAGTTTTAGTAAATCAACCCCAATGTGACCTTTCATTGGTTATTCTATAAAGAAAATTTCCCTTCCTTTTACCTAGATTTCTGCTTATCAGTTTTACTTTTCAGATCCCATTCCCTGTCTTCATTCACGTCTAAGTGAAAATAACATCCCCTGCTCCTGTAGCCTCCTGGAAACCTAGCATCCAATACTCTAGGAGGCATCAGCTAGGCACATGGGTGTCAAACTGTCAGCCCTCCTGCTTTTACGGAACTACAAGTCCCATGAGGCATTGCTTGATTGGCAGTTACAAGCATGACTCTCTGAGGGCTGCCAGTTTGACACCCCTGAGCTAGGGCATACACAACACTGGAGAAGGACCTTGTGCAACTTCTGCAGGGGGCTGACTAAAAGAACCAGGTAGAGACAGCCTGCTCCCAATGACATAGAAAGAAGGATGGCAGCAGTCACAAAGCTGAATTTTTTTTTTTGTGTGTTGTGTTGGTACACTTGCTTAAGATTCATCTACAGTTTTACCTCAGACTGCAGCAGACTGATTTTGCTACTGTACTTCAGTTATGTATTAGGAGGTGCCACATGCATGAGGAGCATGAAGGTTCTTTAAAGTGTTAGTAAAGTTTTTTATTTTATGTATTATTTAACCGCTTGCTGAAGGCCTCACGCAGATATACTGCAGCAGAATGGCACGGCTGTAAGAGTATGTCCTCCCCTTTAAGAGCTGCCAGAGGGCACACGCTGCACGGCATTAGACCAGATGCGTGTGGCCGGCGGGCGTGATTGCCACTGGCCACGTGCGATTGCGTGCACGAAAGGCAGCGTGGGGATTTGTGTGTGTAAACACACAAATCCCTTTTCTCTTATATTTACCGACCGACACAGCTCCTCTCTGTAACTAAATGGGTTTGTTAGCCTGCCACTAGGAGAACTAGGCAAAATTGTAACACAAAACACAGAATTGTCAGTACCGCCCAGGGGGTGGACCCTGTGCTAACGACCCTCCCTGCTGCCCCAGCAGACTCGGTTTTATTTTGCCTAGTGAAGGAGAATGACCTAGGAACCCTGCGGGCCCTTTGGTCCATTTTTTTTGATGCAGGATTTATGCTTTTGCGCAAGATGGAAGATCCCAAGATCTTTCATCAACTGCCGGCTGGGTGACAGGCTGGTTGAGTTATCCTTGTAGTCCCCCCAGTCCGGCCATCGAGCGCATGCAGGTCGCAGCTAAGGCTCGCCAGGCCACGACATACCTCTGCTCCAGAGGTGGTCAGTGAGCTTCAATGCTCTGGGGGTATACATATGACCAGGCTACTGATGTCTGGATCACAGTATACCGGGCCAGCAGCCACCCTGTAACTGCACAGGAGTGGGTATGTGTTGGAATGTCTCCCAGCTCTTCAGGACTGGTAAATACGGCTCTCCCTCCTTCGGGGGGTTGAGCAGCTGGGCATTCCCTGTGAGGTCGATTCGTGGGGGCCACCTTACCTTCACTTTGCAACTGGATAACCTCCTGGGGACTACAGGCACGGCTAGTAACCATCACAGAACGCCCCAGGGTGGTGAGTCTGGTGCTAGGACCCCCCCCCAGATGGCAGCAGGAGGGTGGGACCTTCACTGTCCTAAGTCCCCTTTCAGGTGGCAGGCAGGGTAAGGTCAGCATGGCTTCAGAAACTGGTGTTTCTTCCCCCAAAATCCAGGCTATTGCAACCGGGTCACCTGCGGATAGCGCTGTGCCCATGGACACCCTGACGGCAGTCCTTAACTCTCTTGTTGCTAAAATAGAGGCGGTGCATGGAAGGAAAGGTGCGCATAAAAGGCCCCTGCCCCCCGTCCTCTGGGGAGAGCTCTGATGCAGACTCGGGCCCTGCTGCGGCTGGTGACCCCTGCTCTGACCTATCAGACAAGGCTGACCAGGAGCGGTCGGACAGTGAGGATGATTCCGGGTCCGGGCGTGACAAAGCGCTTGTTGGAGCCCTAATCACAGCTGTGCGTGATACCCTGAAGATCCAGGAGCCAGCGGATCCCTCTGCTGATGTATCGGTCCCTTTTGGGTCCCGCAAGCCAGCACGTTCACCTAAGATGTTACTGTATTTTACTTATTTTGACAAGTTCATCTACAGGGAATGGGGTCAGCCTCAAAGGACCTTTTCGGTCCCCAAAAACAAGGCGGTGTGTTACCCGTTTGAGGAAAGCCTTCTCAAGAAGTGGTTGGCTCCTCCGGTCGTGAACCCCCCAGTATCTAGGTTAAATAAAGTAACCACAATCCTGGTTGAGGGGACTCCTGCATTCAAGGATCCCATGGATAGGAAGGCGGTGGCTCGTTCCTTGTTTACAGTTGTGGGGTCAGCCGTGCGACTTGTACTGGCATCCGCAATATCCGCACTGGTGTCGCAGACACTGACTGAGTGGGCAAAACGTTTGCACCGCGAATTGGGAGAGCAACAGGCCTCCCCTGTCTGCGTGGAACTAGCAGACCAACTAGTGCAAGGCCTTAAGTACGTTTGTGATGCGGCCCTGGATACTCTCCCTCTGTTATCCAGGGCTTCAGTGTCAGCTGTGGTGCTGAGGCACCTGATTTGGTTAAAATGCTGGTCTGCTGACCAGGCATCCAAGAAAGCCCTGACGGATCTTCCCTTCCTTGGCGACCGGCTCTTTGGAGCTTCGTTGGATGACATTATTAAAAATGCCACGGGTGGTAAGAGTACACTATTCCCACAGGCCAGGAAGGCTAAGGAGCCATGCCGCAGGCAAGGGCCCTCTTTTTCCGCTCACAAGCGGCTTTTTCGTCCGCCCAGTGCTTCGACAAAACTTTCCCAGCCAGACAGGACGTCCACGGATGGTCAGAAGCATCCCTGGAACCGCAAGCCTGCGAGCAAAAGTGCTACCGCATGAAGATTTGCCCCCATCCACATCTCGGGTGGGGGGTCGCCTTCAGGAGTTTGCAGCCCGGTGGACCTCCCGGTTATCCGACCAATGGGTCTGCGACCTGATTTCCACAGGCTACAAGATAGTTTCTCTCTTGGCCGCCAAACAGATTATTCCACTCCAGTACCTAGGTTTACTATTGGACTCCAGGGAAGCGAGGGTCTTTCTCCATACAGACAAATTGCAGACTCTCAGATCTGCCGTCAAACTACTGATGAACCGCAAGTGATCGTCGCTCCAGTTTTGCATGTGAGTACTGGGGCTCATGGTACCCTCCTTCAAGGCAGTACCTTATGCCCAGTTCCACACCAGAGTCCTGCAGAAGGATATTTTGACAAAATGGGACAAATCTCTGTTGTCCCTGGATCGGCAGATCCAGGTGAGCCAGCCAGTCGGGGACGCCCTGATCTCGTGGTTGAGGTCCCCGTTGATTCAGTCCAGAAAATCATTCCTTCCTCTGAAATGGATGGTGATCACTAGGGACGTCAGTTTATCCGGCTGGGGTGGAGTGATGGGGATTCAGTCGGCTCGGGCCTCTGGTCGGCGGAAGAATCCAAGTTGCCGATCAATCTGCTCGAATTGAGAGCGATCAGGCTGTGTCTTCACACATGGTTGATGTGTCTTCAAGGCCGTCCGACCAGGATACAGTCAGACAACGCCGCGGCTGTGGCGTACATAAATCGGTGGGCAGAGCGACACGTTCCGGCCCTGTAGGCCATTTACATCCCGGGGGTGGAAAATTGGCAGGAGGACTATCTCAGTCGACAGATGCTGGACCCAGGAGAATGGGCATTGCATCCAGAGATATTCAGGCTGTTGTGCCTGAAATGGGGCACACCAGATGTGGATCTATTGGCCTCCCGTCTCAATCGGAAGGTGCAGAGATTCGTGTCCAGGACAAGAGATCCATGGGCAGACGCGCCAGACGCGCTGATGGTACAGTGGGATCAGTACCAGCTGATCTATGCCTTTCCTCCGCTAAAACTGTTGCCACATCTGCTGCGCAGAGTGGAAGCCTAGGGGATCCCAGTAATCCTGGTGGCCCCAGATTGGCCTCAGCGGCCCTGGTACACAGATCTGGTGCATCTGGTGGCAGACGCTCCCTGGTGACTGCCGCTGCGAGAGGACCTCCTGTCTCAAGGTCCAACCTTTCAACCTGCTTTACCATCACTGGCTTTAACGGCATGGCTATTGAGAGCCAGATGCTGAGGAACCGGGGTCTGTCGGACTCTGTGATCCCGACTATGTTGAGGGCGCGGAAATCGTCTTCTCGGTAGATATATCATCGTACCTGGAAGGCGTATATCTCCATGTGTGAGAAGAAAGGGTGGCATCCGTGCTCCTTTTTCTATATCCAGGATCCTACTGTTTCTTCAGCAAGGTGTAGACCAGAAGTTGGCGTTGAGCACCATTTAAGGGGCAAATTTCAGCTCTGGCTGTCTTTTTTTTTTTTTCAGTGACCCCTGGCGTCTCATTAGTGAGTACCTTTGTTCAGGGGGTACGACATGTAGCCCCTCCGGTGCGTCCACTGTTACCTCCGAGGGATTTGAACCTGGTGTTGGCGCTTCAAAAGCCGCCGTTTGAGAATATAAGGGAGATTCCCTTGTTGACCCTTCCACAGAAGGGGGTTTTCCTGGTGGCCATAACATCGGCCAGGAGGGTTTCAGAATTGGCGGCCTTGTCCTGCAAGTCGCCTTATCTGGTCATCCACAGGGATGAGGTGGTCTTGCGTTCACAACTGTCCTTTCTACCGAAGGTGGTCTCGGCTTTTCATATCAATGGGGACATTGTATTACCATTGTTGTGTCCTAAGCCGAAGCACCCCAAAGAGGTGGCCCTTCATGCTCTCGACGTGGTTAGGGCTCTGAAAGTGTATTTGTCTGCCACGGCTCCCTTTCGGAAAGTCGGACTCGCTGTTTGTTTCGTGGCTGGTCCAAAGAAGGGTATGGCGGTCTTGTCTGCCACCATTTCTAGGTGGATCAGACAGATTGTAGTACAAGCCTACGCCTTGAAGGGGCAGGTGCCCCCCTTTCCGGTCACGGCCCACTGCACAAGAGCAATCGGAACGTCTTGGGACTTCCGACACCAAGTGTCAGTCGTGCAGGTGTGTAAGGTGGCGACCTGGTCGTCTGTCTATACGTTTACCAAGTTCTACAAGGTAGACGTCAGTGCATCGGCTGATGCCTGTTTTGGCCGCAAAGTTTTGCAGGCGGCCATGTAGTTGCAATTTAGTTTTTGTTTCCTGTTTTTTCGATAAACGCAGTCCTTTTTGTTATTGCACTGTTGCATTACTTCCGAAAAAGGTTGTGGAGTTGGGGATACCTCCTGTTGAGGATACCCGGTTATGTGGCTGTGAGTTTATATTTTATTTATTTTTTTCCATACACTGCTGTTTCTTTTGTGGGTTTAGTTTCACTAGTTCCCACTTGCCATGGTGGATGAAGTTTTATTTTTTATTTTTTTTTTATTATTTTTTTTTTATGCTGTTTTTTTTTCCCACCCCTCGTTTGGCACTGCTTGGGGACGTCCCATTTAGTTACAGAGAGGAGCTGTGTCGGTCGGTGAATATAAGAGAAAATAGGATTTTTTGTACTCGCCGTAAAATCCTTTTCTCTGTAATTCACCGACCAACACAGCACCCACCCCTCCTTTTCTCTGTTTATACTGTTGATACTTGTTGACATGCTGAGTCTGCTGGGCAGCAGGGAGGGTCATTAGCACAGGGTCTGCCCCTGGGTGGTACTGACAATTCTGTGTATTGTGTTAAAATTTTGCCGGGTTCTCCTAGTGGCAGGCTAACAAACCCATTTAGTTACCAAGAGGAGCTGTGTCGGTCGGTGAATTACAGAGAAAAGGATTTTACGGTGAGTACAAAAAAATCCTATTTGTTGTCAGGGGAGAGGAGACCTATTGGTTGTTCCTACTAAGTAGGAACAATGATGGGTCTCCTCCCCTAATCGGTCATCAGTCCTATCCCCATTCAGTTAGAACACACTGAGGGAACACACATTTAACCCCTTGATCGCCCCTTGTGTTAACCCCTTCCCTACCAGTGACATTTACACAGTATTCAGTGCATATTTATATCACTGATCAATGTATAAATGTCAGTGGTCCTAAAAATGTGTCCGATCTGTCTGTCGGGATGTCGCAGTACTGCAAAAAAATCGCAGATCAGCGCCATTACTAGTAAAAAAAAAAAAAATATATATATATATATATATATATATATAATATTAAAAATGCCATAAATCTTTCCCATAGTTTTTGTATATGAAAGGTTTATGGCAAACCAATGAATATACGCTTATTGGGTTTTGTTTTGGTGTTTTGTTTTTTACCAAAAATATGTAGAAGAATACAGTGCCTTGCGAAAGTATTCGGCCCCCTTGAACTTTTCAATCTTTTGCCACATTTCAGGCTTCAAACATAAAGATATAAAAAATTTTAATTTTTTGTGAAGAATCACCAACAAGTGGGACACAATTGTGAAGTGGAACGAAATCTATTGGATAATTTAAACTTTTTAGCAAATCAAAAACTGAAAAGTGGTGCGTGCAAAATTATTCGGCCCCCTTTACTTTCAGTGCAGCAAACTCACTCCAGAAGTTCAGCGAGGATCTCTGAATGATCCAATGTTGTCCTAAATGACTGATGGTGATAAATAGAATCCACCTGTGTGTAATCAAGTCTCTGTATAAATGCACCTGCTCTGTGATAGTCTCAGGGTTCTGTTGAAAGCGCAGAGAGCATCATGAAGACCAAAGAACACACCAGGCAGGTCCGTAATACTGTTGTGGAGAAGTTTAAAGCCGGATTTGGATACAAAAAGATTTCCCAAGCTTTAAACATCCCAAGGAGCACTGTGCAAGCGATCATTTTGAAATGGAAGGAGTATCAGACCACTGCAAATCTACCAAGACCTGGCTGTCCCTCTAAACTTTCAGCTCAGACAAGGAGAAGACTGATCAGAGATGCAGCCAAGAGGCCCATGATCACTCTGGATGAACTGCAGAGAACTACAGCTGAGGTGGGAGAGTCTGTCCATAGGACAACAATCAGTCCTACATTGCACAAATCTGGCCTTTATGGAAGAGTGGCAAGAAGAAAGCCATTTCTCAAAGATATCCATAAAAAGTCTCGTCTAAAGTTTGCCACAAGCCACCTGGGAGACACACCAAACATGTGGAAGAAGGTGCTCTGGTCAGATGAAACCAAAATCGAACTTTTTGCCCACAATGCAAAAACGATATGTTTGGCGTAAAAGCAACACAGCTCATCACCCTCAACACACCATCCCCACTGTCAAACATGGTGGTGGCAGCATCATGGTTTGGGCTTGCTTTTCTTCAGCAGGGACAGGGAAGATGGTTAAAATTGAGGGGAAGATGGATGCAGCCAAATACAGGACCATTCTGGATGAAAACCTGTTGGAGTCTGCAAAAGACCTGAAACTGGGACGGAGATTTATCTTCCAACAGGACAATGATCCCAAACATACAGCAAAATCTACAAAGGAATGTTTCACAAATAAACGTATCCAGGTGTTAGAATGGCCAAGTCAAAGTCCAGACCTGAATCCAATCGAGAATCTGTGGAAAGAGCTGAAAACTGCTGTTCACAAACGCTCTCCATCCAACCTCACTGAGCTTGAGCTGTTTTACAAGGAAGAATGGGCAAGAATTTCAGTCTCTCGATGTGCAAAACTGATAGACATACCCCAAGCGACTTGCAGCTGTAATCGCAGCAAAAGGTGGCTCTACAAAGTATTAATGCAAGGGGGCCGAATAATTTTGCACACCCCACTTTTCATTTTTTTTATTAGTCAAAAAAGTTTCAAAAATCCAATAGATTTCGTTCCACTTCACAATTGTGTCCCACTTGTTGGTGATTCTTCACAAAAAAAAAAATTTTTTTATATCTTTATGTTTGAAGCCTGAAATGTGGCAAAAGGTTGAAAAGTTCAAGGGGGCCGAATACTTTCGCAAAGGCACTGTATATGTTTTCCATAATTAGTAGACATAATTAGGACATCTGAAACATCTTTCTTAATCAGTTATTCTGTATACAGTGTTCACGGAGCAGTAGGATATATTTTTTAAACATGTCCCTTTAAGAAAAAAAGATTTTTATTTTTTTTTAAATTTCCCTCCCTATGTGCACTGGCGCCGGACGCAGTGCAATATAGGAAGCGCCACATCTATGCAATCACAAGATTGCAGACGAGGCGCTTCATTTGCCCAAAAAAAGGGCGCTCTGTGGCGCAGCCGATCGCGCCACAGCTTCCGGCGCGATCGACTGGCTGAGCAAGTGCATAGACTTGCACTTGAGTGAGCGGTGGGCGGTGCTTCCTACGTCACGCAAGGAAGTGACGTTGGCACAGCACTGCTCTGTTCTGTCCAGCCTGAGAGCATCAGGTAAGGGGCTGGCAGCTTAGAAATTCTTAATCATTTATTCAGCCCAGCCACCGGTACCCCCTCCACATCGTCAGGGTTACTATGGTGGTCGAGCTCGGCAGCATTCCCCAACCCCCCCACCCCCTGCTAAACAAGATTTAAAGAAAAAGTGTTATCGGTGGCCGGCAGCATACCCCCCCCCCCCCAAAGAAGCTTTTAAAAAAAGGGTTATTAATAACCCTTTTTAAAAAAAAATCTTGTCGGGGGGGGGGGGTGGTTATGCTGCCGACCACCGATATTAACCCTTTTTTTAAATCTTGTTGGGGGCAGGTATGGGGGTTAATGCTGCAGACCACTGATAACTTATTTTGGGTGGTGTTTGGCAGCATACCCCCCCCCCCCCCCCAACAAGATTTAAAAAAAAAAGGGGTTATTATCGGTGGTCGGCAGCATTAACCCCCATACCTGCCCCCCCCCCTTAAACAAGATTTACAGAATGCAGATATGTGCGATTTACATGTTGCAGAATGCAGATATGGGCAATTTACAGGTTGCATAATGCAGATGTGCGATTTACAGAATGCAGTTATGTGTGATTTACATGTTGCAGAATGCAGATATGTGCAATTTACAGGTTGCAGAAAAGGTGCCTGATGTGGTTATACACAAGATAGGCATGATTCATCTGCTTTAGTAGAGCCCTGTGTATAATGTGCAGATGTTGATCCGATAAGGGGTGTGGCTTGTGACAAGTGGGAGGGGCCACATCTGAAGGGGCGTGGTCTTGCGTCCCCCCATCCTAAAACTTCACCAGCCGCCACTGATACCAGTAGATGACACAGGAGGTAAATCTGGAGCAACTGCTTTCAAACCTGTCTGATGCAGTATGCTATAGCCTGGAATGTTTCAAGAGATTTTGTATTGCATTACTTTTCTGTAAATATATCTGGAAGATGACATGTATTGTTAAAGATTATTTTTTTTATGTTTTATCAGGTTGAAAGACTTGAAGCCAAAGTGGTTGAACCATTGAAAAGCTATGGTTCCATCATTAAGCTTAAAAGGGTAGGTATGTAAGGTTTTTTTATTTTTGCTAGAGATTCAATATACTTATAGAGCATGAAGGTGAGTTTGGAAGTACAAGATGCAAAATGGCACCCCTCTTACAAAGACAAATCTCTTAGACGTACTAATGGAAACCTGTACTGACCGAAGTGTGTAGGCTGCTAACCTCCCCTCCTGAAAATACCAGTTATCTCAGTCTTGCTGATTCAATACTTTCTCAGACACGGACATTGAATAAGTATGCAAATAGAAGTTCAGACTTCACTCTGACTTTCTAATGTACATTCTTTTATTTTGTGGAACCCAGAGACAGCCAGGTGACTAGCAGTTTGTAATAATCCACAATGGCAGCATCTGTTTTCTCTTGGTACAGATTTCTTTAAAAAGAAAATGGTACAGGTTATTGGAGAAACTGCAGGAAAAAACAAAACATGAATGTAGTTGATTGGCAAAAGACTAAAATTCAGTTAAGACAAGGACACTAACATGTTTCGGCCAATGAGGCCTTAATCGTAGCTATCTGTCGGACCCTCTAGGTCACAAATAAATTCTCGCAACCCCCTTGTGTAATATGAGGAGGTGTTACAGATCACCATCCATATTACATTGTAACCAAAATATCTAAAAACTGTATAAGACAAAGACTACATCAGCTCTGTCTCAATGTAAGAACATATCTATTCATTTAGAACATCAGTTTTCTTTTCTTGCATCAGGGGACAGAGCTGCAGTACTTACTACGTGAGTTATATCGCCATATCAGGTGCTGGACACTGGCACGCCCTTTAAGGCGTGAACTTCCCCCATATAACCCCTCCCACTACTGGGAGTCCTCAGTTTTTTCGCCAGTGTCTAAGGTGTTGGGCACGTGTAAGGATGTATGTACTGAGCTCCACGGGCAGTAATCCTTTGAGAGCCAGCCATCCTGACCGGATCTGTTCAATATCTCCGTATTAGACTAAATGAACGGTACCCGAGCCTCGTCATCCGAAGACACGAGGTTTTGCTTGAGAATGATTTTAAGCTGGGCCCTGGGATCCATTACTTTTTGGAGCACCTTTCTAAGAACCAGATGGCTTTAGCAGGTTCAGCAGTGCAGATGGTTCCGGCTGCAATGGGTGTATCCCAGGCCATTAAGGAACAATTTGAGGAGATGCTGAACAAGTTCAGCAGTACGCTGATTTAGCAGACGCACTGTGTTTCACAGTGGATGCTATCAGAGATGCGTCCATTCAGATTTCATGTCTGATGTTGGGTCTAGTGCATTCTCGCAGAGTTCTTTGGCTTAAGAGTTGGTCAGCTGAAGCACCATGTAAGAAGCTCCTAGCCAGTTTCCCTTTTCATGGTGAACGGCTATTTGGAGAAGATTTGGATAAATACTTACAAAAGATTTCCAATGGCAAAAGCTCTCTGTTGCCAGTAAAGAAGAAATTTAGACATTTCTCATTTAAGCAGGCCTCTTACCCTGTATCAGCCTCTAGGCAGTCTCGACAGCCTCATCTGTCAGGTTCAAGGGGGAAACCCCAGGGACGACACCAAGGTCAGAAAAGATCTTGGGGAAAGAAGCCCGCCAAGCAGAGTACTAAAGCCTCCTTATGAAGGGGTCCCCCCTGCTCGCTCGGGTGGGGGGAAGGCTCCTGCAATTTTCAAAGATCTGGCAAGAGCAATGTCAGGACAAATGGGTGAGCGCTGCAGTGTCTCTAGGCTACAAAATAGAGTTCAGAGTTTTGCCGTCTCCTCGGTTTCTAAGGTCAGGGGTTCCCAAGGACCCAGAAAGGAAGAAGGCTCTCCTTCTAGCACTGCACCATCTGCTAGCCAAAGCAGTCATATCAGAGGTTCCCTAAACAGGGCTTAGGTTTTTATTCAAACCTCTTCACGGCCCCGAAACCAAACAGGGACGTAAGACCTCTCTTGGATCTTAGAGATCTAAATCGGCACTTGGGCATCCGATCCTTCCGCATGGAGTCAATTCGGTTGGTAGTAGCCATCCTCCAAGGAGGAGAATTTTTGGCTTCAATCGATATCAAGGATGCCTATCTCCATGTGCCAATATTTCCTGCTCACCAGAGGTTTCTACGCTTCGAAGTAGAAAACTGTCACTTTCAGTTTGTGGCCCTGCCATTCGGTCTAGCCATGGCTCCTTGAGTATTCTCAAAGATTCTGGCTCCTGCTTTAGCCAGATTAAGCGCTCAGGGCATAATGGTCCTAGCCTATTTGGACGATCTACTCTTAGTAGATCATTCGGTTTCTGGGTTAATACCGAGGTTTTGGTACAGCACCCTCCTTACCATATAATTTGGCAATTAGTTATCTGTGTGTGTGGGGGGAGTTTCTGTGCATGCTCTCCCCTGCGGCACGCCCCCATTACCTCAGCTCCCGGCAAAGACTATAATTACGGCCCTGATTCCATATTTTTCACATCTCTCTGCATTGATTTTGTGTAAGTATGTGGGGTGGGGTCATTTGCCCCTTAATTTATTAGATACATTTAGACTAATTTCATCTTGCTATATTTTATAGATATTCCTTAGCATCTGCCCCTGATGCGTGGTTTACATGAAATGCGTCGGGCAATCGATGATGCATGCTTATGGCTATATCCTACTATCAAATATGGAATATATTTTTATACCTGACATGTGCTACCTAATTTATTATGTTGTATATAAATTAATGTATTGTCTGTGTGTTTATCAGTTGTGACCACTATGTGGCTTTGAGTTGATATATATTTTATGTACCCTTGATGTCTTCTGCATGCGCACATACTTATGTGGTGTGTAGATTTATGGAACAGCATTCACTATAATGTTCTTCCAATATGCAGTTATGCAATTGGCATGTATCATGCATTTTTCTATTTCAATAAATATACAACTTGCATTTAACTAACCCACACGTTGTCCATGTCCTCATTCAAAGTCCCAACTTTCCCGTTTCTAAGCATCGGTTTCCGGGTTAGACCACGGTCTGGTAACAACGGTAAACTACCTGGAATCTCTAGGCTGGGTTCTCAACCTAGAAAAATCCTCCTTGGGGGCCATCAAGGAGAGTACAGTACTTGGGACTAATCATAGATACCAGGCAGGGAAAGGTATTTCTACCTCCAAAGAGAATCCATTCCATTGTAGAACTAATTCATCCATTCGGTTGTGCATGAGATTATTGGGGAAGATGGTGGCCTCCTTCGAGGCCGTCCCTTACGCACAGTTTCATTCAAGATGGCTACAAAGCCCAATCCTGTCAGCCTGGAACAAAAAGGTTCAGGCCTTGGATTTTCCGGTTCAGCTTGATCCCAAAGTACGTCAGAGCCTGAATTGGTGGCTGATATCCAGCAACCTTCAAAAAGGGAAGGACATTTCTACCTTCCACCTGGAAGGTAGTAACCACGGATGCCTGTCTTTTAGGCTGGGGAGCGGTCCTGGAAGAGGATTCTGTCTAGGGAAAGTGGTCCCGGTTGGAAAGGACCTTGCCTATCAATATTTTGGAAATTTGGGCAATCCGCCTGCCTTTGAGTCGGGATGGTTAGACTGAAGGGCTGTCCGGTCAGGATTCAGTCCGACAACGCCATGGCTGTGGCTTACATCAATTACCAAGGGGGCATGAGGAGTCTTGCATCCCAGAGAGGTTAATCACGTTTTGTCTTGGGCAGAACACAATGTCCCTTGCCTATCGGCAGTTTTCATTCCCGAATTGAGGATTGGCAGGCGGAATACTTGAGCCGCCAACAATTGTTTCCAGGAGAGTGGTCTCTTCGCCCCAACATCTTTCTTGCGATATGTCAGAGATGGGGTACTCCGGACGTGGACCTGTTCGCGTCCATATTCAATAACAAGGTCGATAACTTTGTGTCAAGGACAAGGGATCCGCTAGCTTGCGGAACAGACCCATTAGTCTTCCCTTGGGATCAGTTTTCTCTGATCTATGCATTTCCTCCAGTTCTGCTACTTCCGCGCCTTCTTCGCAGGAACAAAAGGAGGTGATTCTCGTGTCCCAGAAGGCCTTGGTTCGCCGAGATCATAAGGATGGCAGTAGGAGTTCCCTGAACTCTGCCATTATGGCCGGAACCTTTGTTCGCAGGGTCCGGTATTCCATCCTACCTTACAGACGCTAAATTTGACGGTCTGGCTATTGAGACCCACATCCTAAGGGGTCGTGGGTTATCTCCTTCAGTCATATCTACCTTGATTAATGCCAGGAAGCCAGCTTCCAGGATCATTTACTATAGAGTCTGGAAGACATATGTTGCCTTGTGCGGATTCCGGGCTTGGCACCCCAGGAAATGTTATAGGTAGAAACCTTGAATTCCTACAGATGGGATTAGAGATGAATCTGGCCTTGAATACCATCAAGGGCCAGATCTCGGCCTTGTCAGTGTTCTTTCAGCGGCCTTTAGCTTCTCACTCGTAGTGCGTAGCTTTGTGCAGGGGGTAACACTAATCAGTCCTCCGATCAAACACCCCTAAATCCTTGGGATTTGAATTTGGTTCTGTCAGCTTTACAAAAGCAGCCTTTTGAACCTTTATGGAAAATTCCTTTGGTTCTGTTGACCAGAAAGAGTCTTTCTGGTTGCCATTTCTTCTGTCAGAAGAGTTTCTGAACTAGTGGCTTGTAAGGAGCCATATCTGATTATGCATAAGGATAAGGTGATTTTACGCCCTCATCCTGAATTCCTGCCAAAGGTAGTGACAGATTTTCACTTAAGCCAAGATATTATTCTTCCTTCATTCTCCCCAGAGCCTCAATCTGAGGAAGAGAGGTTACTACATTCCCTTGATGTAGTAAGGGCGGTCAAAGTGTATTTAAGAGTGACCGCTCAAGTTCGTAAGACAGATATTTTATTTTGTTCTGCCGGATGGTCCAAGGAGAGGACAGGCAGCATCTAGATCCACTATTGCTAAGTGGATTCGTCAAGTCATTGTGCAGGCTTATGGTTTTAAAGAGGAAGGTTCCTCCTTTTCATATTAAGGGCGATTAGTACCTCCTGGGCGGTGCATCTTCGGGCCTCTGCGGCTCAGATCTGTAAACCCGCGACATGGTCTTCAGTTCATACATTTACCAGATTTTATCAAATCGATGTTAAGGCTCAGGAGTATTCTGCCTTTGGATGCAGCGTACTGCAGGCTGCAGTATAAGTCCTCTGACTTCCTTTTTTGTGTTGTCCCCCCCCCCCCCCCTTCAGTTGCCATTGCTATGGGACATAGTAAGTACTATGGCTCTGTGTCCCCTAATGTAAGAAAAGAAAACAGGATTTTTAAAACAGCTTACCTGTAAAATCCATTTTTTTTTTTTTTCTGTACCTCAGGGGACACAGAGGTCCCTCCCGTCTTCCTTTTTATACACTGATTGCTTAGCTACAAAACTGAGGACTCCCAGTAGGGAGGGGGTTATATGGGGGAAGTTCACACCTTAAGGGGCGTGCCAGTGTCCACCTGATAGGCTGATATAACCCACGTAAAGAAAAGGATTTTGCAGGTAAGCTGTTTTAAAAATCCTATTATATCTATTTATGACATCAATTACGGTATTTATCGGCATATAACACGCACCTTCAATTTAAGAGGAAATTTTCAGGAACATTTTTTTATTTTATTTTTTTATTACTTTGAAGCTAAATAATGGTCAGTGTCCATCTGCAGCTTCAATGCAGCCTGATCTGCGCCCATCTCCCATCAATGCAGATGCCTGATTAATGCCCATCTGCAGCCTCACTAGCTCTCATCAATGCAGTGCAGGAAATCACTAAGCCGTCATCTCCTGTTTACTCGGCTCTCAGTCGGCAGTCACATCGACAGTCCCGCCCCCACCATTGCCATTGGACCAGCTCCTGTGATAGACAAAACCCTGGTCCAATGCCAGGGGCAGAGGCAGGACTGTGTGTGTGACGTGGGAGCTGAGTAAACAGGAGATGATGGCTCAGTTTTTTTCCTGTGGCGCTCGTTCCCCTCCGAGATACACTATCGGCATATAACACGCACCCGTGATTTGCCTCCTATTTTCAGGGTGGGAAAGTGCGCTGATAAATACGGTATATTTATAGGCTATTATGATAAAATGCAACAGGATGAAACAACATTTCAGGAAAAGGCTTGACATCCCAGCAGTGATTCAGACCTAGTGGCATCCTTGAACGTAATCAGAAAATCCATCACATTTCTTGCTCAAGAAGCCTCCAGTTTAAATTGCCACCACTGTCAAAAAGAATCAATACACTGCAAAGAAATGTCCCATTTCCTTCATAAAGTGTTTATAGACATCGAATGGACATTTTTTGCTTTAGGGCTCATCCCGTTGCAAAAATGTTTGCGCATGCATACCATTAAAAGGTTAGCTCACCTTTTCCAAAAAGCTGTTGATGGTAGTAAGGGGCCTCTTTAGATAAAAACAAACTCTGCAGCTTTGACTTAAGTGGGACAATGGCCTTGCTATAGGTCTAGGCCGCCTAGTACCCCCCGAAGCCTGTGAAATTCCCAGAGGTGTGGCATTATCCCATCCTGTCTTGCTAGAATTTTGCTAAGACGCTCCCAGTGGTTACTGCTCACCCCCACCGTTACAGGAGCAAGCAATCCAATCTTTGAACATGTGTGGTGCACTACCTTCTCCGTTGAAGCATTGCTGAACTCAAAGCTGCTACAACAGGGGAGAAAGCACAAGCAAACAGCTGAGAGTGTCTTAGGAACAAAGAATAGAATGCTGACATCCCTGGGAGTTTTCAGAAAGGCTTCGGAAAATATATAAAGAGACTATCCCTATAACAAGGGCATTGTTTAACTTCAAGTTCAAGGTCCAAGCTACACAGTTTGTTTTTGTCTGCAGGAGACCCTTACCTGTGTAGACCATTTTTTGGTAAAGATGGACTAACCTTTTAAGAGTCGAGTGATGCAGTCCACATGCTGTAAGGAGCATTCTCCACCTGTAATAACCTAAACCACATTACATATATTACAATTAATACCTTGTTTGATTGAAAATGTTCTCCCAGTAACCATAGAAATAATTTGTTTGCTTGTGTCATGTACCTTTTTGTAAATGTGGTAAATCCACTCCTGATAAGCTATTATGATTTATATTAGGGGGACAAAAGTGAACCCAGGGTGGACACTCTCCTACTAGAAAAACGACAGCCACCCTTTAAGATGTCTTAGAGTTGTCTGTCGCTGTAGTGCCTTCTTCTGGTTCTATTGTAAGCAATGATTTTACCCCACTGAACCAACTGATTTCCTCAATCAACCTCAGTTCCCAATTATATTGGATTCCATCTGCAACAAAATGTCTGATCAATTTCTCTTGGCTACAATCAAAATCTTTGGAGGGTTCTTTAGCCCTTGTCAGCCCTTTTCTGAACTAAAGTTTTATCTATTTATGCCATTTTATAATTGCCTATGAACATAATTGATGATATGAATATGTTCCTGTATGAACGCAGGGCAGATGTAGCATTTGGGCATTTATATATGTTTTTTGTTCTTTTAATTGCCATGTAATACCCCAAACCAAAGCCCCACCACTGTTGGCTACACAGTAAGTTTTAGCAAGACGGCAGAGAAATGTAAACTTCTTTACAAACCCTTTGTTTTTCAGGAGGACCTTAAAGTGACGCTAACTGCTCGGAATAGAGAAGCAAAGCAAATGTCTCAGCTGGAGAAAACTCGCCAGAGAAATCCATCAGATCGGCAAATCATTGTATCCTTTAAAAAGGACCAATGGCCTTTGGCAGTAATACAATTGTGTGTTTTAACCAGTTTGCAAACACTATATATATTTTTTTCCTTAACCAATCAAAAGTCACAGGTATTTACATCAATTTAAAATGAACTCTCAGGAGCGGGTCAATTGGTAACATTATTCTATTATATCACTACAGCTGATCTGTTAATGTATAATGTACAACTATTATTAAATGAAAAATAGACACGTGATTCAGTGTGTCAATGGCAGGGCTTTTTTTCAGCTGGAACTTGGTGGAACTCGTTTCCACCTCCTCTGACTCAGGCCCTCCACTCCCTTACACTTGTAAAGTTCAGCTTCTGTGTTTTACAAGTGACCGCTTGGCTCCCACAGATCTGATCTGAGCGGCTGCCACTGAGTGCAGGATGGGGACAAGGGAGATGCAGGTGCCTGGGGTGCAAAGCAGATGCCAACACACCAGCTGAATACAGCAACAAAAGTAAGACATGTGGAAGATGGTGGAGAGTTTAAGGGGGGGGGAGAGAAGATGGGGTGGAGGGATTTCACACCAAGGTCAACAGAAGAGGAGTGAAAGCGAGATGGGGATGCAGAGGTAAGCAGTTGTGGAAGAAGACTGAACTCTGCACTTTGTGTAGTGCACCCCTGAACTCTGTACTATATATTCAACGCACCCCTGAACTCTGCACATAGTGCACACCTGAACTCGGCACTCTGTGTAACCCCCCCCCCCCCCCCCCAGAACTCTGTACATAATGCCCCTTTAAGACCTTCACACATTGAAAGGTGTGGGGGGGTTGTGGGTTGAGTTCCTGCACCTATTTTCTGAGAAAAAAAAGCCCAGCTCAATTGTAATAACACCATATTTATTGTTTGAGTCCCTGTAACATAGGTTTACTCCTTTTGATCCTGCCAGTAGTTTTTGTTGTCATCTTGCTGAAGAATTCAGGAAGCATGGCGTTTTCCAGCTATCAGGGCCATGTTGTCGCCCTGTGTACAAGTCAGACTTTGCGTATAAAATTAAACCCCAACTCCAGCTAACACTTTTTTTTTTTTTTTTTTTTTTTGAGCTACAGAAATTTTTATTTGGTGATGTAGGGATAAAAGCTGACATTTTATAAGCGTCGCTAGCAGTGTGTGGTTTGTTGCAACCCCTGAAATTGTCACTTTTTTTGGTCAGCTTGGTCCGCATGGAAATGCATAAAGAAATGTAAAGGCATGGAAAGACTTAAAGCAATTTAGTTCATATGCTGCATACTATAATTACAAATCTACCACATACAGTTACTATAATACATTCATTTTCATGATTGTTGGTCTCTAGGGGAGATCTGCATTGAGAGAAATATGAGGATATACTAGTTTCTTAGCTGTCTCTACTTGGCTGAGATATTGACCTGAAACATGCAGGTCTGGAATGGCAGAGTTACTCATCTGAATGTAATTGCTGGTAACGGCATCTATTTTATACAGGTAAAGACTTTTTATAAGTTTGTACCCACACTGACTGTAAATGAAGAAATTAATCTATTGACTGCACGACCTCAGCCTGTATTCCATTCAGCAATTAAAACTCGAGTGATGAATGTTTTAAAATGGCGACTGGTGGTTCCTGCGGCAGCAGCTGTGACAGTTGGGACCCAGCAGAAAGCCCAGTAGCTGAAAGAATTAATCTGAGACAGATTTGTCTTGACTTTATCCAGTGTTTCCCTGCAGCAAGTGTGTGTGTGTGTGTGTGTATAATATACTGCACGATTAAAAAAACAGAAAGGTAGTGATGCGCAGTACTATGACAGGAAATTTAGCCTGAAGGCTAATAAATTCTATGGGCACTAAAATTATTAGGTGATATATATACTACCGCATAAAGTAAAAAAATTGTGTGTAAAACGGTATGCGTGTTTTATGAGGGGATAGTAAGGGACCCTCACCACTATAACATTGTAGCATTCAGGATAAAAATCAAATGTATATACAGACAAAAAGAAAAATAATCACAGTAATTAAAACTAGTGATCCCCAATGCGATTTGTTAAAGCTGACAAAATCGCATAAAGTGCTAGAAAGTAAATAAATCTGTGCAAATATCTTCTACACCATAAAGTAAATTAAACAGTATACATAAAGCAGTCACCAACTCGATAAATCAATTGTGCAGAGAGTGGTTGGTTGTAACTGACAAAATCGCATAAGGTGCCAGTGCCAAAAAAATACAAAAATAAATTCGTGCAGGTGTCCTCTACACCATACACTAATCAAAACAATATAAATGCAGAAGTGAGCAGCTCAATAATTCAATTGTGCAAAGAGTGACAAAAAAATCCAAATAAACGCATAAAAGTGTTGGTGCTGAGGGAAATAAAAGCAAAATCCCTCTAGAGTAATAAAGAAGCTTGTGCGCAATACCTAAAATCTATGCAAACAATAAAATATATAAAAATTGAAAAATTATATCTATCGGAAAATGTCCATTCTACTTGTACGACAACCAGTGGCGATTATATCAAAAAATCGCATAAAGTGCTAGTGACTGAATACATGTGCACTATAAAAGAGCAATGTAATCGGTGATGGTGATGGTGAATGTATCCCTCGTGGTCCTGTGTGGTTGAAGTATGGGTGTCCCCTTACCTTACAGCTGTAAGGTAACAGCATATAATATATATATATCCTCAGGGTCCCTGGTACTCTTTATCCTTTGAGGTCCTGTTCCGGTATCCCCAGATCCTGCCTATTGCGCTGTGTTGGTCCCTTTAAATAGTCACTCAGCAGCACTCAGCGTGGGGGGGTTACCTCGGCAATTGGTGTGTATGTAAGGGGTTAAACAGATGAGGAGGAAGGGAGCCCCATAGTGTAGTAGTTTTTAACCATATAGTATTTTATTACAGTAAAAAAATTAGGTACTCACAAACAAACAAGTTTCTCATGTAGTGTATAAACGAGCCTCGAGCTCGATTGCGTCACTTCCGGTAGCGTCCCGACGCGGGTTCGTCACGGTCACGTGACTTCATCAGGGGATGACTAGTGCTGAAGGAAGTGTCTTTAAATAGAGACAATGATATGATTTGGCGGCCATTGTCAGTCATTGGCCAGTTATCATTGTCTCTATTTAAAGACACTTCCTTCAGCACTAGTCATCCCCTGATGAAGTCACATGACCGTGACGAACACGCGTCGGGACGCTACCGGAAGTGACGCAATCGAGCTCGAGGCTCGTTTATACACTACATGAGAAACTTGTTTGTTTGTGAGTATCTAATTTTTTTACTGTAATAAAATACTATATGGTTAAAAACTACTACACTATGGGGCTCCCTTCCTCCTCATCTGTTTAACCCCTTACATACATACCAATTGCCGAGGTAACCCCCCCACGCTGAGTGCTGCTGAGTGACTATTTAAAGGGACCAACACAGCGCAATAGGCAGGATCTGGGGATACCGGAACAGGACCTCAAAGGATAAAGAGTACCAGGGACCCTGAGGATATATATATATTATATGCTGTTACCTTACAGCTGTAAGGTAAGGGGACACCCATACTTCAACCACACAGGACCACGAGGGATACATTCACCATTACCATCACCGATTACATTGCTCTTTTATAGTGCACATGTATTCAGTCACTAGCACTTTATGCGATTTTTTGATATAATCGCCACTGGTTGTCGCACAAGTAGAATGGACATTTTCCGATAGATATAATTTTTCAATTTTTATATATTTTATTGTTTGCATAGATTTTAGGTATTGTGCACAAGCTTCTTTATTACTCTAGAGGGATTTTGCTTTTATTTCCCTCAGCACCAACACTTTTATGCGTTTATTTGGATTTTTTTGTCACTCTTTGCACAATTGAATTATTGAGCTGCTCACTGCTGCATTTATATTGTTTTGATTAGTGTATGGTGTAGAGGACACCTGCACGAATTTATTTTTGTATTTTTTTTGGCACTGGCACCTTATGCGATTTTGTCAGTTACAACCAACCACTCTCTGCACAATTGATTTATCGAGTTGGTGACTGCTTTATGTATACTGTTTAATTTACTTTATGGTGTAGAAGATATTTGCACAGATTTATTTACTTTCTAGCACTGGCACTTTATGCGATTTTGTCAGCTTTAACAAATCGCATTGGGGATCACTAGTTTTAATTACTGTGATTATTTTTCTTTTTGTCTGTATATACATTTGATTTTTATCCTGAATGCTACAATGTTATAGTGGTGAGGGTCCCTTACTATCCCCTCATAAAACACGCATACCGTTTTACACGCAATTTTTTTACTTTATGCGGTAGTATATATATCACCTAATAATTTTAGTGCCCATAGAATTTATTAGCCTTCAGGCTAAATTCCCTGTCATAGTACTGCGCATCACTACCTTTCTGTTTTTTTACTCTGTGACTGGGGTTCAAGCACCCCACCTCAGTGTGTGCAGCAGTACGAACACTCGTTTCTTTCCTGATTAGGCGCAGGAATAACTTCTTTTATACTGCACGATTAATTATCGCAATTATTCCCTGTTGCGATCTTGACAAAGTATTTCCTGATTCTTTCTTTCTATACAGAGAATTATCTCTGCTCTGCTAAAGCCCAAAGCAATCAAAAAGGGGGAAAACAAAACAAAACAGGCAGTCTGCCAAGAATCGCAACATTCTTTAGCAGTGGAACTTAAGTATAAACATTGTAACAATTTGTCCTTTCAAAGGAATAGACTTTGGTGTGTAAATGAGGGAAGTTTAACCACTTAAACACTAAACCTTTTTCTGACATATTTGTTGGTTTCAATTTAATATCATTATTTATTTATTTTTTGTTATAAAATAACAAAACCAAAAAAAAAAAAAATATATATATATATATATATATATATAATTTAGAGACCCTAGAGAATAAAATGGGGGTTGTTGCCATTTTTTTATGTCACCCTGTATTTGCTCAGCAATTTTTCAAATGCAATTTTTTTTGGGGGGAAAAAAAAAATGACACTTTAATGAATAAAAAAAAAAAACTAACAAGTTAGCCCTATTTTTTGTATACCGTGAAAGAGAGAATAGTTATCTTTTTATTCTAAGCAAAAGAAAAAAAATTGTGATTTCTCATTTTGGGCAGAATTTTTATTATATATATATATATATATATATATATATATATATATATATATATATATATATATATATATATATATATATATATAATATAAATAAATAATTTGCTGTTCAATTGAGTTGCTTATAGGTCACATTAAAAAAGGTGGGAAAAAAAAGTTCTGAAATTATTTATCTTCTTCTCAATTTGTTACATCACAAAAACCTGACATTTTATTAGGGGTGTAGACTTTTTATATCCACACATAAAAAAAAAATATATATATATATATATATATATATATATATATATATATATATATATATATATTTAATATGGATGCATAAGTGTACACACCCTTAAACTAATACTTTGTTGAAGCACCTATTGATTTTATTCCAGCACCCAGTCTTTTTGGATAGGGGTCTATCAGCATCATCTTGATTTGGCAATATTTGCCCACTCTTCTTTGCAAAAACACTCCAACTCTGTCAGATTGCGAGGCAGTCTCCTGTGCACAGCCCTCTTCAGATCAACCCACAGATTTTCAGTCGGATTCAGGTCTGGGCTCTGGCTGGGTCATTCCAAAACTTTAATCATCTT